>NW_027397066.1:109484864-109647890 GCF_003265705.2 Callorhinus ursinus | reverse complement strand
AGAAAGAAAGAAAGAAGGAAAGAAAGAAAGAAAGAAGAACATACAAAAGGCAGTGACAGACATTCAGGCTTAGCTACTACACATGGGACTATATAGAGGAAAATCTGTTGTAAGCACAGTGGGAAAGAATTAAAAATAAGAGGAAGAAGTAAAAGCCAGCTCACCTAAAAGAATTTGCTTTTGGAAAAAAAAGGTAAATAAGGTTTAAAAAAAGTGGAATTTAATAGATTTCCCAATAAGTAATAACTGATAGTGTATTATCAACTTTCGAATGGGGTGAGGGGAGTGCTAGAGCCCCACACCTGTCCCCTAGGGTATTCTTGAACAGGGTCTGGATTTACTCCCTTAGTTAAAACCAGCGGGAACTTGAAAAAGACTGAATGAGGAGCTAAAATCTGTTCACTCAACCCCCAGTCGGGAATCTAAGACCACATTGTAATAATTAGACTGAAGTTGCCCTGGATGTTATGCAAACTATTTGAGGATTGTTAGAATAGAGAGTCGAAAGCACAGTAACCCTTGTGGGAGATTAGGATGATACTCACACGTGTTCTAAGGTGAAACCTGGATTGTATGGAAGGAACATGAGAGAGAAAAACCAGATGAGTTACAAATTGAAAAGTGTGAGGAGAGACTATCATGTGGGAGCACTGCCTTTACGTGAACACAAAGTTAGAATTGATATTACATAGGAACTGGGCATTGTCATCTTTGCCCTTTTCACAGAGCAGAGTGACTAAGGCTAGTCTTTATCAAGTTTTAATTAGCTGTGATACATAAGATTCTTTGTAATTGCCCAAACTCTCTCCTCAGTGGTAAACATTAAGCAATGCACCATTCCAGGAGACAATAAGAGACTACTGTTCTCATTAAGTATATGGTTGAGAATGAAGCTTTTCTTCTATTTACTCCCTTTTAATAGTTCTGACTGGTCAATAAGTAAGGTAGACAGTTCCTGGCTGTTCACAGGAAGCTATTAAGGTGGTCATTGGAGTGCTTTGGCTACACCGGATATGATGGCACCTGTTCAGGAAATAAAGTGGGCTGAGAGGGATTGATATGTCATGAGGACGGCTATATAATTCACGGACAGAGGGGCGCCTGTGTGGCTCAGTTGGTTAAGCGACTGCCTTCGACTCAGGTCATGATCCTGGAGTCCTGGAATCGAGTCCCACATCAGGCTCCCTGCTCAGCGGGGAGTCTGCTTCTTCTTCTGATCCTCCCTCCTCTTGTGCTCTCTCCCTCTCTCTCTCTCAAATAAATAAATAAAATCTTTAAAAAAAATAATTCACGGGCAGAGTGTGAAGAGAAAATACAGGGCCCCTTAATCAGAAATTGCTCAGAATTCCAAGACAGTTACATCCAAGTACTAAACCGATCTCAACACCCTCCTAAGCACAGACCCCCTCCCTGTATGACTCTGCAGGTAATATAACTATGGACCTGGCCCTGTACACCATTACCAATCTGGCTAATGTATTCTTTCCTAACCTGATTTTGTGTTCTATTTAGTCACCAATGAAACCTTGTGGAATGAAAACAAATGTATGCTTACTATCTTATCATACATTTGCTTTAATTCAATAGCACATTGCTATAATCTGGTAAAGAGGGATAAATAAGCAATAACTAAAGTTCATACACTATCCTGATGCTATCACAATCATTTCTTCTCAGAGGAAGAAGTGGGAGAGGAGTGAAGGGTGATAGTCAGCCATATTATAAATAGAAGCTGGTAATAAATACAACTAAAATTCAAGGCACAGCCCGATGTATAAAATTCCTGGTAATTATAATGGAGCAACCAGGAACATTTTTTAAGCTATAAGAAATAATTTGTCTCTTATGGAACCTGCTATTAAGCAATAAACTCAGATATCAGCAAGATTATTCCTCATCTTGTTTACTTCTATTTACAGTCATTGGAAATAATTTTGAATGAGAATATGAAACTGTAATAGTTTCCTGAGGCTGCAGTAACAAATTACCATAAATCAGGTCGCTTTAAACAATAGAAATTTACTCTCTTAACAGTTCTGGAGGCTAGAAATCTGAAATAGAGATGTTGGCAGGACCATATCCCTCTGAGAGCTTTAGAAAAGAATACTTCCTTGCGTCTTCCTAAAGGCTTGTACTCCCAGCGATCTTTGTGTTCCTTAGCTTACAGATGAATCACTCCAATCCCTGCTTCCATTTTCACAACCCACTCCTTTGCGTGTCTTCTCCTCTTTTCATAAGGGCACCAGGGGTCATTGGAAGTAGTACCCTCCCTAATCTAATATAACCTCATATTAACTAACTACATCTGCAAAAATCCCATTTCCAAATAAAGTCCCACTTTGAGGTTCTGAGCAGGCATAAATTTGAGTGGAACACTATTTAACCCACTACAGGCACTGAGCAGAAACAAGCATTAGAAGTATTACAGTAGGTGGGCACTTGGGTGGCTCAGATGGTTAAGCGTCTGCCTTCGGCTCGGGTCATGATCCCAGGGTCCTGGGATCGAGTCCCGCATCGGGCTCCCTGCTCCTTGGGAGCCTGCTTCTCCCTCTGCCTCTCTCTCTGTCTCTGTCTCTCATGAATAAATAAATAAAATAAAAAAAAAGAAGTATTAGAGTAGGTGATAGCACAAACAATAACATTAGGTCCTTATGATCCAAGGCAATCAATCAGATATTAGAAAATACTCCAACTAGAGAGTTTTTGGAAAAATTAAGCAGGGCCACTAGGTCAAAATCCTCAGAATTTTGACTCAGAATTTGCCTCTGGTACCTGTTTATTATGATCTATTTGAAAGACACATGTCAGAGCACAGGATGAAGCAGCCAATGTCAATGGGCAGGACAAACTCCATAATTTGTGTGACCCAGTGAAAAATGTAAATGAAGGGCCTCTTGCTCAAAAATTATTAAGAGTTCATTTAGTTAAGTCATTGTGTCCTGAGTTTAATGAGAAGTAGGCCACAAAATGCACTGGATCATGAGCTAGTAATGAGGGAATGAGAGAGAATTCATTAACATATCTTTCCCACCTCTAAAACTTTGTCTTTTGTTTCATTTCTAATGGTGGTCTCAAACCCAAATTAAAATTTATGTATACCAGAGGAAGGTTATATCAGTGACTAAGGCATGATATCTATGACATTGAATTTGACAGTCCATGTTGCACAAAGTGATTTATGGTGGGTCTTTACTTCCTCCCATGCAGCCAGATTAGGGCTACAGATGAATGCAGCTTCATCACCAAGCAGAGGAGACATCCCCTGAGGTCTGTCAAACCCTAGAACATTTGTTTGTTTGTGCTAGCAAGGCTCTTGTTATTGGCTGTGTGTATAAACATTATGTGTCAGAATTGCAAAACCTGATTATTCAGAGAAAGTATTTGAAAATAGGGTGAAATTACAGTAGATGGGAAAGATGTTTATAAGTAGATTGCATTACCGTGGAGGGAAGCCACCACAATATTTCCACACAGGCAGCTTAGAGAAAGGGTATAATATTTAACTCTCTTTTGATATTCTCCTCCAAATGGCCAATGCTGGTGGAAATCTCATTGCCTATTTTTTGCAAAAGAAGGAAATTGGACTCCTACTGATCTGAATGTGCTACCTATAAAATTTGGATAAAATAAATGACAAAGTTCCCTCTTATGGGTAGGTGAGTACATTTACCATTCGATTCCCAGGCTTTGTTCACCATTCTAGATTTTTTTTCCAGAAAAGACTACCAATCCAATAAATTGTATAGAGAATAAAAAGCTATATAGCAGAATTTCTGTACTCCATGTGGCCATAAATCAGGATAATACATTGCTAAGACAGCTCCCTGGATATGATGGAAAGCAGATAGTGGCAGCCTATTTGGTGTATCACAGCTTGAACTCATCTGTTCCTTTATTTTTTTTAAAGATTTTATTTATTTATTTGAGAAAGAGAGAATAAGAGATAGAGAGCACGAGAGGGAAGAGGGTCAGAGGGAGAAGCAGACTCCCCGCTGAGCAGGGAGCCCGATGTGGGACTCGATCCTGGGACTCCAGGATCATGACCTGAGCTGAAGGCAGTTGCTTAACCAACTGAGCCACCCAGGCGCCCTCATCTGTTCCTTTAAACATCAGTGGGAATGTGGATGGAATTAATTTAAAGAATGCAAAAATGGGACCCAGAAAGCCTCAGAGAATGTGCATTTGGGTGTGACTTATTGCACTGAAATTACAAATAACTCCCCTCCAGAGAGTTAATCAGAGAACATTTATGGGGAGGCTTATGACACAACTATATTGTATTTGGTGGTAGAATATACTTGATTGGGAGTCTCATGTCTCACAATATTTTGGAGAGCAGACAAAACCATACATACCTAATTAACATGTAATCTCAAAATCATGTGTGGCAGATTAATCAGTACCAATTGGTCTCCTTGTGCCAAGCATTTTGCAAGAATTACAAGAGTTGGTCATGGGTTGTTGAATCTCCTTGAAATATTATTCCAGGAGCCCCATCATTATGATGCAAAAAACAAACAAACAAACAAACAAACAAAAAACACCTTCGTAGTTCAAATAAGGACACTAGAGAGAGTTTGTTTATAGAGGACTATAAACAATGAAGGAGGAATTTGGCCTGGGTAGAAGACAAAATTCTAACTGAATGCA
Organism: Callorhinus ursinus; assembly: GCF_003265705.2. Classification (NCBI taxonomy): domain Eukaryota; kingdom Metazoa; phylum Chordata; class Mammalia; order Carnivora; family Otariidae; genus Callorhinus; species Callorhinus ursinus. Next base: position 109,643,240 of record NW_027397066.1, on the reverse strand, counting down.
CTGAATGAATAATGACTTTTCCATACTCATTAACAAGGCTGGGATTAAGTTTGTACCTTCACTCAGGAAGGACTATTGGATATTCTAATCACTATGAAATCTAATGTCTTTAAATTTCAGTGGCAGAAATTCATAAAGAGCTAAGAAGACTTAAAGAAGTAAGAAGCCGAATTAAAGAAGTAAAATCATGGGAAAACTTCAGCATATGTTATGGCCGTTTATCACTGAACATTGTGAACTTCAGCATTGCTCTCCAACAGCCCATGTCATATGAATAAAAAAGGAGTTTGTCTTCTGTTTTATGGAATTAGTGGAATTGGATGGATAAAGAATTCTTTGATACCCACAGAATGTGGACGAGGAATCGATGGGCTCTGTTATATAATGGCCGATGAAAATCAGTAAACCAGTGTCTGTGAAAACCTGGGATATATCCAGGATATGCTATGTCCATGAATCATATAAAATACAGAGTTTAATGAATTTGGACTTTTACTCACCACTTCAGTCACTGGGAATAAATGATATGTAAGGAAAAGTTAATTTTGCTGGGAAGGAATATCATTTTCACTTATATAAGGTGTGTCAAGTATTACCACAATATTTTTGTCACAACTAAATAGTGGCTCATAATTTCATTGACAGAATTAAATGCGTATTTCTTCAGAGGATGATTCCCAAATGAGAAAATGTTGTAGGAGCCTATATGAAGATCCCCAATTAAAGTGAAATCAATAGAATCTATTTTTTTCAAATAAAAACTGATCTAAGAAAATTATATATTTAATTAAATACTCCCATAGATACACAGTTACATAGATACACAATTCAAATAATTAAGATTAATGGAGGAAAAAGTAATTGAGTTGTAAACGGACTTCAAAAGACCTTAGCAAATAACATTCTTTGTAGAAGGAATTCTTACTCTCTATTGGATGGTTCAAATCAAAATCAGAGTGTTAATCTGCTTCAGCAAAATATTGCAGAAAATCTTATAAGACAAATAATGAACATATATGGGAAATATTTGGCCCTGAGATGTTGACCAGTGTCTGAGGGTGAATTAAAAAGTAAAGGGTTTAACAGCTAATCTGTGATTCTCACCTATTACTGAGGAGAAGACCTCCCAGGAAACATGGAAGACATTTGACCCAGAGTGATTGTGTAAACATGCTACTGACGGAGCTCCCGGCAAGCAATCTGAATGTTTTTCTACCAGCAAAAGAGTGACTATCTATGAAATACTTTTAGCAGAATGTTACATGTTGTTTAGGATTGCTTATGGTTAACAAAGCCGTGATCCACATATTTATGGGACATGGCTCCCTGTGAAATGCTACATATGCTCTGTAACTCTCTGGTAAAAGAATACAAATATTTGATGTCTGAGAAGGTCTATCCATATAAGTGAAGTATCCACAAGCCTCCCTAAAAATCTCTTTACCCTGCCTGGGCAAGAGAATATCTGTTGGAAACGCCAAAAGCTTGAGGAATTAGAACAAGATATCTGAACCAATCCTTGTTTGGCCAATGCCTAATGATTACCTGAATTCTTGAAGTTACTAGTAAACCTTGATATTCTGTAAAATCTCAGATTCATGCAAGTCTAACTTCATCATTGAATCATTTTTGTATTATCTCAAGGCATCATGTCAATGTAAAGGAATGAGTCCAGATACCTCAAAAGGTTTCAATATTTAGGACTCAGAGTAGACAAGAAAAAGAACCTGTAGGACTTACAAAAGTATGAGAAGAACTAAGAAGTAAAAGTGACAGAATTTCATGAAGTGAGCTATAGCAAGTCAGATAAAAAAAAAATAAATTAACAGTATCTCTCAGTCATCATGGTAGAGTGTAGGGACTAGAAGAGAGTTCTCAGTGGCTAGACGAATAAATACTCCTTCGTATGAGAGAGTAAATATTTAAGATTCTTTTGAGAAGCCTAGCTGTTCAAGGAAAGAATATGATAGTAAAGAATAAAAGCTAGAGAGAATTATATGGCAGGAACTCAGGTGGATCCATATTTGGTGGGATCTAGAGCATATTCAACTTGGAGAATGGGGTGAGGGTCTTCAGGAAAGTAAAACCAGAAACTCAAAGTGGGAAAGGAATAATGCAAATGAGGTGTCTTGAAACTTAAATTCTGTAGTTTGGACAAGGGAAAAAAAGGCTCATAAACATTCTCTGCAAAAGGCAAGATAGGAGATATTTTAGGTTTGTGGTACATGCTATCTGTGTCCTAATACTCAATTCTGCCTTTGTAGTGCTTAGCCTCAAGAGGCAAGATATAAACAGGTGAGCGTGGCTGTTTTCCAATAAAAATTCATTTACGAAAATAGGTGGCAACCAGGATTTGGCCCATTGACTGTGCTTTGCCTACTCCTGGTTTAATAAACCTGCCTCTGGTCCTAAGAAGGATTTTACATTTGTTTTAAACTTGTCCATGTGTTCAGGGAAGAGAAGTAAAACTAAAAGATCTAAGAAAGGAAAATCTAAGTAATGCAATGAAATCCTAGTGGCAGTGTAAGGAGATTATGAACATGGGAGAAAAGATTTTCTTGTGTCATCTCAAAGATGAGATGGAAAGGAAAAAGCTAAGAACTGATACAAATTAAAATCAGCAAATTTAAAAGGCGGGAATTAATATTACTGTGGGAAATAGAAAACAAAGTCCATCTGCTAAGACTCAACTGTGGGCTGGATAATTTGAAAAGTCAATGAATATTGGAATATCAATGGTGCATAAAAATATGAGAAAAACAATTGATCAAAAAGTCAAATAATTTCAAGTGATAATATGCAAAAGTAATCCAGACACAGAGTTTGTGTCATTCACTAAAGTATCTAACCCAAGAGGGTAAACTGTGTCTCATGAGAGAGAACTTCATTGCTCAGACTTGGTGTTATTTTTAAGACGTTATGAAGTTTCTGAGTGCTCTTTTCTAAGAAGTTTCGGGAGTGCATGCAAATGCAACATGAAATAAATAGATGACAAAATAGAATATATTAGCAGAGACTTGTATTTCTTAATGTTATAATAAACACTATCAAAATGAATATTTTTTAATTCAGTTTAATAATGCAACTTACATTAATTTTAACCTATGACCAAATCCATAATCATGTTAAAAGTAAATATTCTTTAAGTTTTTTTTTAAAAGACTAAGCAGATGTAGAATATTTAGCTCCAAATTAATTGGGAGAACTTCATAGTGTCTTATAATTAAGTTGCCTTTAAATATGCCTGAACCTTCAGGCAAACATCTGTGGTATTTGTCTCCACATGTTCCAGCATGATGAGGTGATTTGAATTCAGTAAAAATTTTAATAGCTTAAGTTGAAACAGGATTATCCTAAGGGAATCTAGTGGAAATGCATTCAAGAATATAAGTACCATATCTCTTTCTTTCATGAATATGGGCTATGCTTTGATGTAGTAAGTAATTGTTCCTAGCCAAATACTTTATGAAGACAAATGACTGATATAATGAATGACCTAATGATGCCCAAGAGCATATGAAAACAGAAATACTGTTGTCCTGAAGAGGCATGTATTCTTTCTCCACTATTTGAATATAAAATATGAATGTAAAAATTGTGGCTGAAAATATTCTAACGAACACAAGGAACTGCATTCAAACTAGTGCTATGGCATCCATTCAAAACATCTGAAGCCATTTGTCTTTCTGAATTGCACCCAATGTAAAGCTTTTTCACACAGAACTAAACAGAAGTGAACATCAGTAACACTTCCAACATGCATACACTTTGTTCTAAAGGAACAGCTGTTACTTGATGAAAAGTTGATGAAGATGCCCAGCATTTGTTTTTTAAAAATGTTATCACCCAAATAAGAACTGTTGGGAACCAGATGTTAAAATTGAGAGTGGTCTGTTTATTTCAGTTGAGAGTATTATAAAAATGTTTATAAGGTATTTTTATATCTATTACATGGTGATGTTTGACTCTTTAATGTGCTTTTTGTTATATTTGACTGTCGTTTCTGTAGACTGGTGTTATTGGCATTAGATCACTGAAGAGTAAATAAAGAGAGAGGAATCCTCCCTTGTAATTGGAATAATGAACTGGAGTGGAGAGAGGTGACATGCTTTTGCAGATAATTTACAATGAAACCTTTGAAACACTAATATCTTCTCTGTGCTGAGAAATAACCTTTCATTATTTAACTTAGTAATTATCACCTCAACCAAAAGAACTGTACCTCTTAAAACTGCCTTGATATCTGAAGGAGATCAGGATTTCTCATTACCTGAATACGTTACTACCCATGTGCAGCCCACCCCCATTAGTTTTAACAGGTTTCAATCAGCCACTTACTATTTAATGTGTAAATTCTTTTAAGTGCATAAATAATACATTCTCCTTATAGACAATTAAAACATTTCGAGAACAGTTAAAGCTTCAGTGAATAGTACCAAAACCAATTTCTTCTTCAGAGATGATCACTGTTTCCAGTTTGGTGTATATTTTTTCCTAATATATTCAGTGCATTTATAAATGCATGTACATGTGCCTATTGAAAATATGCACAATTAGCTTTTGTGAGTATGCTCTCCTTAATGAAGTGCTCAATGTGCATCAGTTTAAAATGTCTTTTTTTTCTGTTCAACAATATACTTTAGAAATCTTACCATGAGAGTAACACTGAGATTAAAGTTAATAAAATTAAAAACATTAGACACACGTATCTGAGTGCTTACTCTGCACTGGGCATTAAGAGTGGTACATGGATTATCTCACTTAATCATCATGACAAACAAATGAAATTGGTAATGTTGTTACTCCATTTTACAGAAGAGGGGACAAAAAGTAAGTTCTTTTCTCAAGGTCAACACAGGGAACAAATAATTTAAATCCAGATATTCTGTCTTCAGAGCCAAGTCATTAATCATTACACAAAATGGCAGCATTATAATCTGCATAATGAATAAACCATTTTTGTTTAGTATTTCTTAACCTGATGGATATTTAAAGTTCTTCCAATCGCAGTGCAATACTGCAATTGACATTCTTGCATAATTATCTACAGTGTATTTCCAAAAGTGGAGAGGCTGAGCCTTATATTTATTATTTATAGACTGTAGAATGTGTAAGAATTGTACTCTAAAGCAACTCCCAGTTATACATTTATACCCCAGCATAGTTTGAGCCTTCTCATTTCCCTATAACCTCAAAAACCTTGTTAAAGGTTCATATTGCCAATCTCAAAGAGGGAAAAATGGTATTTAGTTTTAATTCATTTAACTGATTAGTGATACTATTCTTATTTCATAAGTTCATCATTATTTGTATTTCCTCTAATTCAGAAAGGCTGTTCATATCTTTTGCTTGGTTTCCCATTATTTTGAGTCTCTCTAAGAACTAGTTTAAGAGTCAGTTCTTCCAAAGAAATTTTCCTGGTTCCCCCAACTCCAAACACCTTCTTCCTCCTTTATTTTTATGGTATTTTTTCTACAAATTGTCTTATGGCATCACCTTCTACTTTTTTCCCATAATTGTTATTTCCATATTATCTAATTTCCCCTTTAATTTCCTGTAGGTAATTATGATTCATATTAAAATTAAGGAAAACTAATTAATGAAAACTTTAGTTATTTTAGGGTTTTGTTTTTTTTCTCAATTAGTATGTATACCACCTGCTGAGAGACATAATTTACTGTTTTGAAACAGTAAAAACAAGCTGAAAAAAATTATCCTTTTATGATCTTTCAGATTCAGAAAAGTGACCTGTTGTAAATAATGAGATTAATGAGATTTACTCTATCCATATGTATTCTAAGAATAATTCATCTTATGCCTAGAAACTTCACTAATATTTGTCATTCAAGAGAATTAAAAAAAAAAAATCCCTGTCTTTCGGGGTGCCTGGGTGGCTCTGTCAGTTAAGCATCTGACTCTTGATCTTGGTTTAGGTCATGATCTCAGGGTTCCAGGATCAAGCCCCAGGTTGGGCTCCACACTCAGTAAGGAGTCTGCTTCTCCCTTTCCCTCTGCCTCTCCCTCCATTTGTGCTCTCTCTCTCTCTCTAATAAATAAAAATTAAAAAAAAAAAACTTGTCTTTCATTAAATTACAAAGAATTAATTTAAAAATTCATAGAATAATTTTAAAAATTTCTTCCATTATTAAAGAAATTATTATGAAGTTCTCATATAATTATTATTTAGCTTATTCATTTAAGGTTTTTTTCTGCATAATATTATGATATCTGTGATTTAAGACAATAATAAAGAGATAAAAACAATGCAGGACTTTAGTATTGAGGATAAAAATGAGGCTCATCTGAAAATTTCCACCAAATAACAACAGATTCTGTCCTTTGGTGGACTCTTCAGTCTCTCTCAGTTTTAAACATTTCCCCAAGTGACTTTGAACTAGTGAGTACAGCTTACTTTGGACTTCTGAAATCTGTGGGTGACGAGGAGTCATGAACATTCCTTTGGAAGCCCCAGAAGTAATGGTATGTATCCTTTGAGTTAGTGTCTTATTTATTAGAACCCACAAATATATTGGAGGGAATTCAAGGATATGAGCACTTGAATACTTTATCTTCTTCTTCTTTTTTTTTTTGAATATTTTATCTTCTATGGTGCTCACTGGTAAATACAGAGAAGCAGCTTACATCTGTGAGCATGGTCCCTAGTTCAAATTCTCCAAGAGTTTACTTTTTGTTCCTAGAAGGAATTTTGCTCATTTATGTTTAGAAGCACCAGCGTTGGGGTGCCTGGGTGGCTCAGTCGGTTAAGCATCTGCCTTCAGCTCAGGTCAGGATCCCAGGGTCCTGGGATCCAGCCCTGCCTCAGGCTCCCTGCTCAGTGGGGAGTCTTCTTCTCTCTCTGCCCCTCCTCTGCTCATGCACTCACTCTCTCTCTCTCAAAATAAATAAATAAAATCTTAAAAAAAATAAGAAGCACCAGTGTTTTAAAAGTCTGTAAAATATTATTAACCAGGAATAAATTCTGAAAAATCAAGAACATGTTGTTAATGATCACAGAAGACAATTCTCCCATACAGTGTTTCTTGGGGACATTAGTTTCTTGAAATAGAATGAAAGAAAAAATTACATTCACATTTAAGAAATTTGGGGGAATTATATAATTTAGCATCCTCTTGAAGATTCAAAAGAGCTTATTAACAGTTCTAAGGCAAAGTGATCTCTGTTTAAGCTAGTGTAAAAAATAAAAAAGTATATTTAACAGTGGAAATCTTTTCCCCACACAGGATTGCACTTTTAGAATATAAAAGGCTTGTCTATATGATTTCTTAGGTATGGCAAATACAGTGAAGATATTTTTCATGAAATAGGTTATACCTATATGTGATTTCTTAGAAGAGTTCAAAAAAGCATTTGCTTGGTAAATATTTATTCCTCATAGGATCAGTGCTGTTCTCTTTGAAAAATATAGTTCAGTATCTTGCCTGTTTTCTTTGGTGTTCTTTTGCCATTGTACTCAGCCATAGTTGTGCACTTCTTCCCTTTGGTCAAGGTTGACATTTTACATAAAGGGTTTTGGCATTCCGTAAATCTGGAACCAAATTCCTACTATGTTGCTGATTAGCTGTGCAAAATAAGAGCAAGTTTTTGAACCTCTCATTTGGTTTCCTCATTTGTAAATAGGGATATTAATATAGACTCTAGAGGGGTAGATTAAATGACATCATGAACAGAAATAAGTTTATATAGTAATTGCTGCATAGGAAAAACTCAGTGAACCATGGCTATTATTAGCCTTATTAACACTTCCTAGATGTGAAGGCTGATTTGGCTTTTACAATCTAGTCAGAAGAAATGCTTGATTTTCACACACACAGACACACACACACACACCCTCACACAGTTTTTTTACTGCAAATGTAATAAATGGATTAATTAGCCACCTTGTATTTTCCTTTTCTGATACACAAAATAATGGCAATATCTTATTAGATGCTGTTAGACAGACTATGTAATGGGCTAAACAAAACCTATTCATAAACTTTTCTCTTGTCTATTTTTTCATCTAGTAAGCTGAACTATCAATGTATTGCTGGAAGTGGCCATGTAAACAGGGGACAAGTAAGTAGATGTCACAAAAGGAAGTTTCCAGGAAAGCCTCAAAACAACACCAACTTGACTTGTATGTCTTTAGCCATTTGTCCTTTGCTGCTTCAGTTTTTCCTCATTTTTCTTCCCTAGAATGTGGACATCACTCCTCAAGGTGCTACAGATATGCAACAGTATGTGACCCTTCACTCTAAGGACGTGCTAAAAATGTCATTGCATGGCTATAACTCGAATCTTCAATGTTGTAGTGCCACTGCTTTCCTCCCAGTCCTAAACTCTTTCTCCTGTTTCCTTTGTAGTAGAAAATAAACCCCTTGGGTTTTAAGGCTACTTTTATTTGCATTATGGTTTACTTATAGTTGAACCCTGTTCTAACTGAAACTAATATTAATACTTATGCCACAGATTCAGTCTGAAGATGTATTAGATTAAGTACAGAGTTCTATTCATTCAATAAATATGTTTGAATGACTGGTATGAGCAATATGATATTTATTTTTTTAAAAGATTTTATTTATTTATTTGACAGAGAGAGAGAGACACAGCGAGAGAGAGAATACAAGCAGGGGGAGTGGTAGAGGGAGAAGCAGGCCTCCTGCTGAGCCGAGAGCCCAATGCGGGGCTTGATCCCAGTATCCTGCGATCATGACCTGAGCCGAAGGCAGATGCTTAATTGACTGAGCCACCCAGGTGCCCCCCTGAGCAACATGATATTTAAGCCACTGGAATAATGTGGTAAACTGAATGACCTGGAACTCTTCGATTACATGAAAATAAGTGGGGATAGCTGAAAGCTGGTAAACAAATAGATAATTGCAGATTTTGACCACTTCTTTAAGTATAATAAATATGACAGAAAAGACTAAATGTAGGAATAGAGGAAGAGGAAGTGATTATGAAAAGGTGATCAGGAAATGTAATCTAGTCGGTGATATTTGGGAAAAAAAGAATTAGAAGCGTCCAGCTTTGTAAAATCTTTTGAGAATAGCATTCTTTTATCTTTATTATTTTTATTTTTTGAAGATTATTTATTTATTTGACAGAGAGAGTGAGAGAGAGAGAGAGAGAGGCTGTGCATGAACCAGAGGAGGGGCAGAGAAGCAGGCTCCCCGCTGAGCAGGGAGCCCAAAGTGGGCCTCAATCCCAGGACTCTGAGATCATGACCTGAGCCAAAGGAAGATGCTTAACTGACTAAGCCACCCAGGTGCCCCAACATTCTTTTTTTTTTTTTAATTAATAGTGCGATTTATCTAATGTGTAAAAAAGCACTGGTCTGTTGGTGGATCAGAAAACAAAACTTGATTGGTTCCAGTATAAGGAGTAAGAAGGAGATTGGAAGAAATATTAAAGAGATAAGCAGATGCCAGATTATGTAAAGACTTGCAGAAAAGAACAAAAAGCTTTCCTATTCCAGTAATATTGTTGAGTATTAAATCCACCTAAAACTGATTTGAAGGAACCAATAAATTTTTATTATAGCGACAAATTCTGTAAGTAAGGGATTCAGAAAAGGCACAATGGGGATGACTCTTGTCTGTTTCAATGATAGGGTCTCATCAGGGAAGACACACACACCTGGAGGTGACTCACATAGTTGAGAGCTGGAACAGTTGGAACTGAAATGTCCACTTCCAAGATTGCTTGTTTACTCATATATCTGGCACTTGGCCTGGAACATTTGAAGCCAGACAAGATCTAGGTCTATCAGCCAGATGCATATACAAAGTCTCTCCAGATAGCTTGGTTTCTGTCAGCATCAGACCTCCCGAGTGAGTGTTCTGAAAGGACTGAGCAGAAATCACATGGCCCATTCTGACCAGATCTCAAAGGTTATAGAGCATTGCTTGTTTGGTATTGTAGTAGTTTAAGGAGTCATAGGCCCTCCCAGATTCAAGGTCAGGGACCTTAGACACCATCTTACTCTGAAATTAAAGTTGAAGAACCCTGAAGTTATATTTTATAATGATAACACTATAGCAAATAGGGGAAAATACATTTTATGTATATTTTTTACTGTTCTGCATTCTTCCCAGAAGTATTGGCTTTTCACTCACCTCCATACCTTGATATTCATAATCTTTCTTATTTTTTTCATTAAGTCTTGTCTCTCAGAAATAATCCTAATCAATTATGGTACATTAAATTATAAAATAAATATAATTTGGGGACACCTGGTTGGCTCAGTCATTTAAGCGTCTGATTCTTGATCTTAGCTTAGGTCTTGATCTCAGTTTTGTGAGTTCAAGCCCCACGTTAGGCTCCATGTCTAGCGTGGAGCCAACTTTAAATAAATAAATAAATGAATGAATAAATAAATAAATAAATAAATTTGATATATCGTCACTGGCATGGGGAGGTATGTTTAATTCACAAAATTATGGGTCCAGTTTAATTTATTAAACTCTATTTCCTAGGGGAACCAGAGTAGAAAGATAGATTCTGGACAGGGTATAATGAATATGCATATATTACATTAGTGTGGAAATTGTGGTTCATTAAAATGAATTTGTCCTATCTACAAAGAATAACTATTATTAATATTTTGTCCTGCCATATGAGACTGAGGACTCATGTAGCCAGTTTTTATTTTTTCTCAAATAAGCCAAAATTGGAATTTTTTATCTGAATTTTTAATTATAACATTTTGTCTTCGAATTAAAAAAAATTCTCATCTATAAGTCTTTATTTATCCAGGGACTTCTAGCTCATAAACTTTCCTTAAATTAAAATAAGATACTGCGGGGCGCCTGAGTGGCTCAGTCGTTAAGCGTCTGCCTTCGGCTCAGGTCACGATCCCAGGGTGCTGGGATCGAGCCCCGCATCGGGCTGCCTGCTCAGCGGGTAGCCTGCCTGTCCCCTTCCCACGCCCCCTGCTTGTGTTCCCTCCTTTACTGTGTCTCTCTCTGTTCAAATAAATAAAATCTTTAAAAAAATAAAATAAGATACTAGTCATAAAATTGAGGCAGCATTGGAGATAGTTATTGTTTTTGTTTGTTTGTTTTAGAGAAGGAGGGAGGCAGGGAGGCAGAGGGAGAGGGAGAAAGAGAATCTTAGGCAGGCTCCGTGTCCAGCCCAATGTGGAGCTGGATCTCACAACCCTGAGATCATGACCTGAGCTGAAATCAACAGATGCTTAACCGACTGTCACCCAGTCGCCCTGATAGTTATTGTTTTATTTATTTATTTTTTTAAAGATTTTATTTATTTATTTGACAGAGAGAGACACAGCGAGAGAGGGGACCATGACCCGAGCTGAAGGCAGACGCGAAACGACTGAGCCACCCAGGCGCCCTGATAGTTATTGTTTTAAAGGTAATAATCATTGCCATGATCTGTGAAAATGTAATCTTTGCTTTGTATAATGATTTTATATTACTGTAGAATTTTTCTTCAAATTCTTTTGATAAGATAAAAAAGCATTTCTAAATACATCTTTATTTTAAAATGAGTTAACTTTACAACATTGAATCTTTTACCTAACAATGGAACTTAATTTAGTGAGTTGTGTCCACTAAATCAAATAATTATTCTATATTTGCAGTATTTCACAGTGTTTTGTTTCTAGTTATAATTCACTTTTTCCCTATGTGTGAGGAAAAATATTTTTTCACTTGTTAATTGGAGATACTAGAGCTTCTAAGGAAGAATGGAGGCTAGGGCAGAATAATCCTTATTTCAATTATACTCCATGATTGTAGTTATAGGGACAGTTTTTAACCCCACCCCACCCCACCCCACCCCACCCCACCCCAGTTTAGTCCATACAAAAAGAATTTGAGTGTCAGGGTATCAAACAGAACTACTGGAACTAGTCATGAAAGATATAGAAAGGAAACACAGTAATGTAATTCCTGAAAAATTAGAGTATGATACACTCACGGAATTTGTTCCTTCTAAGTTTCAGAAATAATCTCGGAGTTTAAGAAGAGAGAATGCTATCAGGAAAGAGGCATTTTGTATGATCTAAAAGTTCTTTCTTTCTAGCCACATTCATTTTCATACTTCAACTCTCTTTTTTATGTTGACAATTCCATAATAACTATGTTTATCTTTTTTCCTCTGTATAGATTTTATTTGAAAATGGAAATTCCCTTTAAATATATCGAAGCAAAAATTACTGAATTTGTATTCAAAAAGTTCTGCTGCTCTGTCTTCCCCATGTCAGCCATTGTTACTACCTTTGTTTCCATCTATTAGGTACATTGAATCAATTAATGAATCATTTATGTCTCTTTTACATATTATTTTTTCATGAGGTTTCCCTATTTTCCAGTACCATCGTGTGTCCCCTCAAATATCAAAATTGCAGTTATTTTGCTTTCCATCCCTCTAAACATACCTGTTCCACTTAATCTTACATAATTCTCTCAACGACATGACAAATTATGATTGTGTTCACAAACCTTCAAAGACTTTCCACTGGATTTTAACAGAATAGAATAGATGATTACTTCAGTAGTGTGTTAATGCATAACAAAATATGCCAATCATTTATTCTTCCTTTTTTAAGCCACTATATTATTAAAATTTTACACTTCCAATTATGAAATAGTTCAAACATGCCAAAATATAGAAAAAAAAAAAAACCTTTGGCACAGTTATATAACCATAAACAGGATTTTACTATAACAAATACTACCAGAGGTAACTAGTGGCTTAAATTTGAAATTTACTTGAGGTGCTTGGGTGGCTCAGTTGTTAAGCGTCTGCCTTCAGCTCAGGTCGTGATCCCAGGGTCCTGGGATCCAGCCCGCATCAGGCTCCCTGCTGGGCGGGAAGCCTGCTTCTCCCTCCCCCACTCCCCCTGCTTGTGTTCCATCTTTCGCTGTGTGTCTCTCTGTCAAATAAGTAAATAAAATCTTAATAAGTAAATAAATAAATAAATAAATTTGAAGTTTACTTGTATATTTTTGTACTTTTAACAGTACAGCATTTATAAAGATACAGATATAGAAAATATTTATATATAACATCCTGTGTTGCTTTTATCTTCAAAATTAAAATAAATATCATATTTTCTATGCATTACTTGAAATGGACTTTCTAATCTCACTATTATGTTTTTGAGATCCAGTCACGATGATAGTTGAGTATCCACTTTTGTTAAATTTCTATATGTGATTTCATCAAGTAAATAATAGAAATCATTTTCATCTTAAATGTTTAAGAACTATTTTAATTGTTAAAAATGCTATAATGAATATTCATGATCTCCTCACTGTACATGTTAGAATTTCTGTAGGACAGACTTAGAGCAGGCAGGGGAATTCTGAAACTTTGCATATGTATGTCTTCAGTCTTTCTATGTATTGTGAAGTAGCTTACCCAAAGAGTTGTATAAACTTATCTTCCCACCATATAAATGTTTGAGTTCCTGAATTCCCACAGCTCATCAACAAGGGGAGATTTTTAAATGTGATCACTTTAAAAACCCTATTTGATTAAATAAAAAATCTTTTGTATTTTCTTTAAAACTGTCACAATATGTTTTCCACATTTGGAGTTAGTATGATGTTGGGATACAATTTATAATTTTTAAAATATATTAACCAACTTCACCATTGCTATTTTTTGAAGTTATGAATTTCCCTACTTGATATAAAATATGTACATAAAATATCAAAAGTCTTGTATCTATTTTTGATTTCCCTGTTATGCTCCGATGGTCAAATTCTTCATCTCTGAGTCAATGGGCACACTGTATAATTACCACAGATTTATAATCAATGCTTATTGACCAGCTACTCAGTGCCAGCATATGACTTTGCAAGGGCTGCCAACAAATTACTACAAACTTGGTGGCTTAAAGCAACAGAAACATATTCTGTCACAGTTCTAGAGGTCTGAAGTTTGAAATTAAGGTGTAGTTAGGTAACTATCTTTCCAAAAGCTCTAGAGGGGAATCTCTGATTCTTCTAGCTTCAGATAGACCCCAGGCATTCATTGGCTTGAGGCTGTGTAACCCCAAACTCTGCCTCTGTCCTCACATGGCCTTTTCCCGTTCTGTCTACCATGTGATGCTTTGACATACATATACACTATGAAATGATTACCACAATTAAGCTAATTAGCTAATTAACATATCTATTACTTTACCTATTTACCTTTTCTTTTTGCGGTGAGAACTCTTGAGATCTACCATAGTGAATTTTAAATATACAATACCTTTTTATTAACTTATTTTAAACCTACAATACCTAATTATTATTATTAATGATACTTTTCTAATGACCATTTAGATTTGCCCTAATACTTAACGATTCTTATATATACCATTATCGCTTGCTTCCTCCATTTTCCTTTTTAGCTCCTTTTCATTCTTCCAGTATTATTTTTTGTAATAGTTCATGAACAAGTCTAAGAGTTGTAATTTCTTAAAACTTTTGATAATCTAAAATGTCTCTTTTGTTTCTTTTCTTCACTTTCACTACTGTGTTTAGTATTTTCTCTTTAATTATATTATTTTGCACTTGGAAGTTTTTATTCCATTACATTCAATTTGTTTATTTTGTTCGGTTTTTTTAAATGGTGAATTATCTTTATTTTTTCTTTCACATTCTCCAAATGAATGTGATGTCTGGTTTGGATTTAAGTTATTCACTGTTCAAAACTTGCCAAATTTTTGAATCTGAGGATTCTTTTATTTAATGATTTATTGAAAACCCCTGGGTATTACCTTTGGATATTATACCTTCACCTTCTTAATTGCATCTGAAATGTCTAAAGATGTACTTTGGAACATCTCAGTGTAACTTTTGTGATTTTATTACTTCTCTGTAATCTATCTTTGTTCTTATTTTCCTTTATTTCATCTGTATTTAGCAGTTTTTTAATTCAATGACTATTTTATTTTTAGATGTCTTAGTTGCCAAGTCTTATTATTCCTTTTTAATATATTTACCCATTATATATTTATTACATATTAGATCTATTTCATAATTCCTTTTAGATTATTTATTATCATGAATCCTTGTAATTCTGTTGTATTTTTCTTCTAATTTTCACTGATGGTAAGTTATTCTTAATTTTATGTTTGTCAATCTTTGTAAATTTATTTTTAATAGAGTTTTATATGTAAATTTTTTCCCTTGTGGCAATTCCTTGTATTTTGGGGACAATGGATCATTTCTCCAGAAAATAAAAAAAATATATATATATATATAGACATCTGTATCTATATCTAAATATATATCAATAGTGCTTGCTTCGGCAGCACATATACTAAATATATATCTATATACCTAGATGTATAGATATATTTCTGATGCTAGGAAACTCATAGGAAATACTGACTTTGGACTAATTTTTATTTCAATTTCTCATGTTTAAGCTTCCTAGGCCACATGAATTTTACAAATCCCTACTTCAATCTTGAGGAAAGCATAGGGTACTAATTCTCAGCTTTCTTAAGAATTGAACACAGTAGAAAATGTTTCATGCCCTTTGATGTTGGGCAGAAATGTTTGTCTGGGCAATTGACTTTAGGGTCTTAAGTATGTTGAATCTCCAGGAGGTCAAAGATATCTGATCCCTGATTTCTACTAGTGTAATTTTTAGAAAGTTAAAATCAAAGCTGTCAAACAAATAGAAAATGAATATCCTTTAAAGAGGTTATTTAATTAATTAATTAAGGAAGCAACCGGTATGATGTTTTTAAAGTGTACAAACACATCTGAGAAGCTGGCATATTTAGGAGTGATTTAACAAAATGTTAGGATATGACGGCTGAGTTAGATATAAAACTGATGGATACACAACAGGCTCATAAATCTGTGAGGTTATTTGTTTCAACTAGGAATAAATACTTGTATCTCTACAGAAAAAAATAAAAAAGTTAACTACTCTCTTTACTAAGTTTGTGATCTTTAACCACTAGGAAGCAGTGAAATGAACTAAGTGCATTCCCCTACCAAAACCTTGGATAGACTTTATACCCAAAGAACATTAACATATATGTTGCTCAACTTTATTATTTTTTTTTAATCTTATTTCCATGTTTGAGATAATTTTCCTGACACAACCTCCCCCATCACCTACCACCAACCTACTAAGGGCATGTATATCTCTAAATCCAATCCCTTCTGTTTGCTTTCCTCTATCCCATGCCTGCTCAGAGGATTAAAATCTTATTTCTCGGGGCACCTGGGTGGCTCAGTCATTGAGTGTCTGCCTTTGGCTCAGGTCATGGTCCCAGGGTCCTGGGATTGAGCCCCGCATCGGGCTCCTTGCTCCTGCTCAGCGGGAAGCCTGCTTCTCCCTCTTCCACTCCCCCTGCTGTGTTCCCTCTCTCACTGTGTCTCTCTCTGTCAAATGAATAAGTAAAACCTTTAAAAAAAAAGTAAAATAAAATAAAATCTTATTTCTTTTTGGGTATTCCTGTTTCTATACTGTGTTATTTAACTCAATGACTCATTTTAAACAATGATTATTATATTTCACACAGTATTCCTAGGCATTTATACTGTAAAGGATTTCAAGTTATCTTTGTTATGTAGCTGTTTAACTAAATTGCCCTTATTATAGCCCTTCTCAAACTGTAATTTCATGTAAACTTTATTGAACTCTCAATAAATTATCTTTTCCTGGGTGCCTAGGTGCCTCAGTCGTTAAGCATCCAGTTCTTGATTTTGGCTGAGGTCATGATCTCAGGGCGTTGTGAGATGGAGCCCCATGTCAGGCTCCATGCTTGACTGGGAGTCTTCTTGAGACTTTTTCTCTCTCTCTTTCCCTTCCCCCCCACCACACATTCACACTCTCTCTCTCTCTCTCTCTCAAATAAATAGATAAATCTTTAAAAAATTTATCTTTTCCCTTCTCTGAATCTAAATAACGGTTAATTTCTGTCTCTTTCATGTAACTATTTATCTAATTTTATCCTTTTGGACACACACACACATGCACACACATACAGAGTCATATCTAAAGTAGAAACTAAGTCTTAAGTATTGTCAATATATTCCTAAACAAGTCCAAAACTGTTTTCCAAATAAACTATCTTTTGTACAGAATTTTACAACTTCTAGTAATTATCAATTAGCCATGGTTTTGTTTTGTTTTACTTTTTCTTTGTCACCCCCCCTCCCTGTCCATGACATTCAATTAGTTGTTCTATTTTCTTTCCCAACGAAGTATTTTATTATTAAATGTAATGGGAGGCTGAATAACATACCACTTTTAAATATTGCTTCTTTTTTGTTACTTTTTTCCTCTCTTCTTTCATTCCTTCTTGCCTTCTTTTCTCCTTCCCATTTTCTCTCCTTCCTTTCTTTCCTCCCTTCCTTCCCTGTTCCTTTTCTTGGTAAGCTTATGTAGTTTAATTTTTATAATGGCTATATAAAGAAACTTCATTATATTTGTACTTATTGTTCAATTAGATCATAAATGTCTTTATGGCAATGAGTATACATAGCTTTCTTTCCATTTTAAGCAGTATTATTTAGACTTGAATAAATAAAGGATTGATAAATATTTGTCTTGTGAAAATGAAATAATCATGAATGGTTACATATTGTTGTTTCTAGCTATCTTCTTGTTGATTCTTCCTTAGAAATACTAGATTACCTCTTACCACTATTCTTCCTATTTAAAACCTCAGATATTCTCAGAATTATTTTGTATACAATCTGTACACCTCCAATACTGCAGAAAACTTGGGATTGTAATAAGTGGAAAGCATCTATAAGAACATTTCTAGGCCAGACACTTAATAAGACTTTAGAAAATAGATCAAATAAAAATAATTGATGATAGAAGAAGCATGGATTCATCAGCTTGAATATTGTTTTAAGGAGTAAAACAACATTTGAAAAGAGGTCTCCGTAATATTGCCTAATGTCTCATTCCTATAGGATAACTTAGTAAATCAGACGTTTTAGGGGTCTTGGTTTTCTGCTATGTTTTTTTTTTTTTCCCAATTCTTTTATATAAGAGTGCAGTGGTCTTTAAATGAGAAGTTTTTTTTTTTCTTTTCTTTTCTTTTGTGGCAATAAGTACAGAAATTTCTAATGAAAACTGCCTTTCAAGCTTATTCCTGAACTCTGAAAGTGCTTATTGTATTTTATTTTAGCTATTTAGCTATTAGTCTGTCAATCACTGAGAAGTGAAATCAATTACCAAGGTATCAACCACTGTGCTAGCACTTGCTCACATTTTCTCTTCCACCTAACAGAATCTTCACAGCATCCAAACGGCTGCTAATTCACAAGCATTTGATTAATTGAATAGCAAATATCTTTTCATCTGATTTCATGTTTTTAACATATGCAAGCTCTAGGTGGTTTCTGGCGGTGGAGTTTAGTAAAGATAACATTCATAAAATTCAATCATTAACTTGCAACAATTTCAAGTTATTATCATGGTAGATATTTTGTATATTTTTCCAAATAACAGTAAGTGGATTTTTGGGTTCAACATGAATTTTTGCAAAGAATGCATCTCAGAAATACTAACCTATTTACAGAACAAGAAGCAAATCAATAAGTAAAAATAATTTTGAGATGAAAAGTTGTATAAAGACTAAATGTTCATTGTCAGAGATGAATGCCAAGTTTTAGATACTTAAGAGTAACTAAATCAAACTATCTCTAGATATTAAGCTCCTCATTTACAATTTTGCTTTTAAATATCAACAGACATTCTTGCCAATATATAAATGAGAGACTTTAAAAGAATGTTGATGTTTTTAAAAATAGCCTTTAGAAAAATAACGACATGATTTTATGTCCTGAACTGAAGACCCTTGGAGGCATTTTTTCACATGGCCTGTCAAAATGTATACCCAAACCATAAGTGGATGTCTAAGTAATAATTTATCTACCTTTATATGATGTGTCAGGTTTTATTTTTCAAAACAAGAGTTGGTTGACATCAGCAATGTCTTTAGTTGAAATTTTTTTCTGTTATTTACCCAATGTATATGTAGAGGGCTTTGGCAGTATATGAATACATTATTAAATAATTATTAGTTAAACCAGTCACAAGAATCTAGATAATCAAATGATGATACACACATAAAAATAGAACTATTTCACAAGTTTATAAAAATTTCCAAATGTATAAATTAAATCAAGCTACCAAGATAAGGGTTTGTGGAAAATAGTTATTAGTGCTGGAGTGCGGGTCATAATGAAAACTCAACATGGGCCATTCTGTTTTGGAAAAAAATATGTAACTAAAGACATCCAGGGTAAATATTTTGCTACTTCTAAAAGGTCTTGTGAAGCCATAGATTTAACAGAACTTAAAGGTATTTAAAGCATATTACCATCTTAATTTCCCATTCTGTCTGGTACTATGCTATACAAAGAATAGTTTGGAGAAATTAAACTTTCCTGGGTTTCTCAGTACCTCTTGGAACTCTTCCCATACCTAGAGAATTAGGCTATAGCTCCTGTTTAGTTAATTGTTCTGATCTGAGGGCAGTAAAACTTTTCTTCCCAAGAGAATCAAATTGTCTCAATCCTTAGATTACTAGATCTCTAGTTACTAGGTCCCAAGTTTGAGTCACAAGATATAAGAAAAATTAGAGTTTTATCTCTCTGTATATTTACATGTCAAAAAAGATGAAACTCCAGAATTTGGAGACAAGTAATGGTCATCAAAGTCTTCAAAGGTGGGGCCATCCAGTTCCTGGAGAGATCTGACTTACATTCTAAAAGGTTAGTGTAAAGAGGAGACACTTTTAGGAGGACAGGAGGATAGCTGCCTTCTCCCCTTTACTATAAGCAAAACAAACAAACAAACAAACAAAACATTTTTCTTCATTTTTGTCTGTGGAAAATTTGGCTACTCACTAGGACAATCAACCTCTCTACATGTTTTCCCAGGAATAAAGCCTGGGAAAGGGGCAGCCAACACACATTATTAAGAGATCTGCCAGACTGAGAATACTTGTGTGTACTTTCAAAATAAAAAGAATAAATATGAAGAGTAAAAACCCAACAAACATGTCCTCAAATTTTGTTAAATAGGTGAGTGGATGAATGAATATGAAGTAGGAATTAAGATACTGGGAAACTGCTTCCATTGAAAAAAATCAGAGAATCAAATTCTGAATAATTAAATTTGTATAATGTTTGTGTTACTATAACAGTAAAAAGAGAATTGGTGTTCTTACTTCAGGGAAAATTAAATCCAAGCAATTTAAACACAAGCTTTTGCCATAGAGAGGAAGATTGCTATTCACATAGGGATGCTTAAAACTGAGGAGTTCCTCAAGAAGAACGTCTAAGACAAACTGGATATTGGGAGCAATGTAAAATATTGTTTGATGGCATAGATTGTTGAGTCATGAAGACTGTTTGTAGGACTTAAGTAAAATTAAACTTCTGGAACAGTCTTTTCATGAGGAAATAAATTGTTTGTTAAATTCACTGCTATTTTAGGAAGACAACTCCCATTCTAATTTTATCTTCAATATTGCCAGGAAAAGTAATATTTTGATAACACTAATAGAGTTGACATAAACAGGAACATGACAGCCTTGCTAAGGCCTTTTCAGATGTGAACGCACAATAAGATGGAAGACCAGGGCAACATTACCCTCCTCTAAAATGTAACCCTAAAGAAGTCTGTATTATGCTGCAGCAGGCCTATACTGAGGAGATGATGCTAAAACAGATTTTATGGCTTGCTTTTTTTTCTTTAAATTTTTTTATTGTTATGTTAATCACCATACATTACATCATTAGTTTTTGATGTAGTGTTCCATGATCCATTGTTTGTGCATAGCACCCAGTGCTCCACACAGAACGTGCCATCTTTAATAGTCAACACCAGGCTAAACCATCCCCCCACCACCCTCCACTCTAGGACCCTCAGTTTGATTTTCAGAATCCATCATCTCTCATGGTTCGTCTCCCCCTCCAATTTACTCCCCTTCATTCTTCCCCTCCTGCTATCTTCTATTTATTTTTCATACATATATTGCATTATTTGTTTCAGAGGTACAATCTTTGATTCAACAGTCTTGCACAATTCACAGTGCTCACCATAGCACATAACCTCCCCAATGTCTATCACCCAGCCACCCCATCCCTCCCACCGCCCCCCCACTCCAGCAACCCTCAGTTTGTTTCCTGAGATTAAGAATTCCTCATATCAGTGAGGTCATATGATACATGTCTTTCATGATTCATTTATTTCACTCAGCATAACACCCTCCAGTTCCATCCATGTCGTTGCAAATGGCAAGATCTCATTCCTTTGGGGGCTGCATAATATTCCATTGTATATATACACCATATCATCTTTATCCATTCATCTGTCGAAGGACATCTGGGCTCTTTCCACAGTTTGGCTATTGTGGACATTGCTGCTATAAACATCGGGGTGCACGTACCCCTTCGGAACCCTACATTTGTATCTTTGTGGTAAATACCCAGTAGTGCAATTGCTGGATCATATGGTAGCTCTATTTTCAACTGTTTGAGGAATCTCCATACTGTTTTCCCGAGTGCTTGCATCAGCTTGCATTCCCACCAACAGTGTAGGAGGGTTCCCCTTTCTCCGCATCCCTGCCAACATCTGTCGTCTCCTGACTTGTACATTTTAGCCATTCTGACTGGTGTGAGGTGGTAACTCATTGAGGTTTTGATTTGGATTTCCCTGATGCCGAGCGATGTTGAGCACTTTTTCATGTGTCTGTTGGCCATTTGGAGGTCTTCTTTGGAAAAATGTCTGTTCATGTCTTCTGCCCATTTCTTGATTGGATTATTTGTTCTTTGGGTGTTGAGTTTGACAAGTACTTTATAGATTTTGGATACCAGCCCGTTATTTGATATGTCATTTGCAAATATTTTCTCCCATTCTGTCGGCTGTCTTTTGGTTTTGTGGACTGTTTCTTTTGCTGTGCAAAAGCTTTTTATCTTGATGAAATCCCAATAGTTCATTTTTGCCCTGGCTTCCCTTGCCTTTGGCGATATTTCTAGGAAGAATTTGCTGCGGCTGAGGTCGAAGAGGTTGCTGCCTGTGTTCTCCTTTAGGATTTTGATGGACTCCTGTCTCACATTTAGGTCTTTCAAACATTTGGTGTCTATTTTTGTGTTTGGTGTAAGGAAATGGTCCAGTTTCATTCTTGTGCATGTGGCTGTCCAATTTTCCCAACACCATTTGTTGAAGAGACTGTCTATTTTCCAGTGAACATTCTTTCCTTCTTTGTCAAGGATTAGTTGACCATAGAGTTGAGGGTCCATTTCTGGGCTCTCTATTCTGTTCAATTGATCTATGTGTCTGTTTTTGTGCTAGTTCCATACTGTCTTGATGATGACAGCTTTTTAATAAAGCTGGAAGTCAGGAATTGTGATGCCGCCAGCTTTGCATTTCTTTTTCAATATTCCTCTGGCTATTCAGGGTCTCTTCCGGTTCCATACAAATTTTAGGATTATTTGCTCCCTTTCTCTGAAAAAAGTGGATGGTTTTATGATGGGGATTGCATTGAATGTGTAGATTGCTCTAGGTAGCATTGCCATCTTCACAATATTTGTTCTTCCAATCTATGAGCATGGAACTTTTTTCCAATTCTTTGTGTCTTCCTCAATTTCTTTCATGAGTATTTCATAGGTTTCTGAGTACAGATCCTTTGCCTCTTTGGTTAGATTTATTCCTAGGTATCTTATGGTTTTGGGTGCAATTTTAATTGGGATCGACTCCTTGATTTCTCTCTCTTCTGTCTTGTTGTTGGTGTATAGGAATGCCACTGATTTCTGTGCATTGATTTTATATCCTGCCACTTTACTGAATTCTGGTATGAGTTCTACCAGTTTTGGGGTGGAATATTTTGGGTTTCCACATAAAGTAGCATATCATCTGCAAAGAGTGAGAGTTTGACATCCTCTTTGCTGATTTGGATGCCTTTGATTTCTTTTTGTTGTCTGATTGCGGTGGCTAGGACTTCTAGTACTATGTTGAATAGCAGTGGTGATAGTGGACATTCCTGCCGTGTTCCTGACCTTAGGGGAAAAGCTCTCAGCTTTTCCCCATTGAGAATGTTATTTGCTGTAGGTTTTTCATAGATGGCTTTTATGATATTGAAGTATGTACCCTATATCCCTATACTCTGAAGAGTTTTGTTCAAGAAAGGATGCTTTATTTGTCAAATGTTTTTTTTCTGTATCTATTGAGAAGATCTTATGATTCTTGTTCTTTCTTTTTTTAATGTATTGTAACATGTTGATTGATTTGTGGATGTTCAACCAACCTTGCAGCCCAGGGATGAATCCCACTTGGTCGTGGTGAATAATCCTTTTAATGTACTGTTGGGTCCTATTGGCTAGTATTTTGGTGAGAATTTTTACATCCATGTTCATCAAGGATATTGGTCTGTAATTCTACTTTTTGGGGGTCTTTGTCTGGTTTTGGGATCAAGGTAATGGTGGCCTCATAAAATGAATTTGGAAGTTTTCCTTCCATTTCTATTTTTTGGAACAGTTTCAGGAGAATAAGTATTAATTCTTCTTTAAATGTTTGGTAGAATTCCCCTGGGAAACCATCTGGCCCTGGGCTTTTGTTTTTTGGGGATTTTTAATGACTGCTTCAATGTCCTTAGTGGTTATAGGTCTGTTCAGGTTTTCTATTTCTTCCTGGTTCAATTTTGGTACTTGATACATCTCTAGGAATGCATCAAATTCTCCCAAGTTATCTAATGTGCTGGCATATAGTTACTCATAATATGGTCTTATAATTGTTTGTATTTGGTGTTGGTTGTGATCTCTCCTCTTTCATTCATGATTTTGTTGATTTGGGTCATTTCTCTTTTCTTTTTGATAAGTCTGGCTAGGGGTCTATCAACCTTGTTAATTCTTTCAAAGAACCAGCTCCTAATTTCGTTGATCTCTTCTACTGTTCTTCTGGTTTCTATTTCATTGATATCTGGTCTGATCTCTATTATTTCTCTTCTCCTGCTGGGTTTAGGCTTCATTTGCTGTTTTTTTCTCCAGCTCCTTTAGGTATCGGGTTAGGTTGTGTATTTAAGACCTTTCTTGTTTCTTGAGAAAGGCTTGTATTGCTATCTATTTTCCTCTTAGAACTGCCTTTACAGTATTCCAAAGATTTTGAACAGTTGTGTTTTCATTTTCATTGGTTTCCATGAATATTTTTAATTCTTCTTCAATTTCCTGGTTGACCCATTCATTCTTTAATAGGATGCTCTTTAACCTCCATATATTTGAGTTCTTTCTGACTTTCCTCTTGTGATTGAGTTCTAGTTTCAAATATTGTGGTCAGAAAATATGCAGGGAATAATCCCAATCTTTTGGTACCGGTTGAGACCTGATTTGTGACCTAGGATGTGATCTATTCTGGAGAATGTTCCATGGGCACTAGAGAAGAATGTGTATTCCGTTGCATTGGGATGGAATGTTCTGAATATATCTATGAAGACCCTTTGGTCCAGTGTGTCATTTAAAGTCCTTATTTCCTTGTTGATCTTTTGCTAAGATGATCTGTCCATTTCAGTGAGGGGGGTGTTAAGGTCCCCCACTATTATTGTATTGTTGTTAACGTGTTTCTTTGCTTTTGTTATTAATTGCCTTATATAATTGGCTGCTCCCATGTTAGGGGCATAGATATTTACAATTGTTAGATCCTCTTGTTGGATACACCCTTTAAGTAGGATATAGTGTCCTTCCTCATCTCTTATTACAGTCTTTGTTTTAAAATCTAATTTGTCTGATATAAGGATTGCCACCCCAGCTTTCTTTTGATGTCCATTAGCATAGTAATGGTTTTCCACCCCCTCACTTTCAATCTGGGGGTGTCTTTGGGTCTAAAATGAGTCTCTTGCGGACAGCATATTGATGGTTTTTCTTTTTTATTCAAATCTGATAGCCTGTGACTTTTGGTTGGGGCATTTAGCCCTTTTCCATTTGGGGTAACTATTGAAAGATATGAATTTAGTGCCATTGTATTGCCTGTAAGGTGACTGTTACTGTATATTGTCTGTGTCCTTTCTGCTCTATGTTGCTTTTAGGCTCTCTCTTTGCTTAGAGGACCCCTTTCAATATTTCTTGTAGGGCTGGTTTCATGTTTGCAAATTCCTTTAGTTTTTGTTTGTCCTGGAAGCTCTTTATGTCTCCTTCTATTTTCAATGACAGCCTAGCTGGATATAGTATACTTGGCTGCATATTTTTCTTGTTTAGTGCTCGGAAAGTAGTCATGCCAGTCCTTTCTGGCTGCCAGGTCTCTGTTGATAGGTCTGTTGCCAATCTAATGTTTCTACCATTATAGCTTACATATCTCTTCTCCCAAGCTGCTTTCAGGATTTTCTCCTTGTCTCTGAGACTTGTGAGTTTTACTATTAGATGTCGGAGTGTTGACCTATTTTTATTGATTTTGAGAGGGGTTCTCTGTGCCTCCTGAATTTTGATGCCTGTTTCCTTCCCCACATTAGGGAAGTTCTCTGCTATAATTTGCTCCAATATACCTTCTGCCCCTCTCTCTCTTTCTTCTTCTAGGATCCCAATTATTCTAATGTTGTTTCATCTTATCATATCGCTTATGTCTCGAATTCGTCCCTCGTGATCCAGTAGTTGTTTATCTCACTTTTTCTCAGCTTCTTTATTTTCCATCATTTGGTCTTCTATATCACTAATTCTCTCTTCCGCCCCATTTATCCTAGCAGTTAGTGCCCCCATTTTTGATTGCACCTCATTAATAGCCTTTTTGATTTTGACTTGGTTAGATTTTAATTCTTTTATTTCTCCAGGAAGGGTGTCTCTAATAACTTCCATGCTTTTTTCAAGCCCAGCTAGTATTTTTAAAATCATGATTCTGAACTCTAGGTCTGACATCTTACTAATGTCTGTATTGAGTAGGTCCCTGGCAGATGGTACTACCTCTCGTTCTTTTTGCTGAGGTGATTTTTTTCGTCTTGTCATTGTGTCCAGAGGAAATAGATGAATGAGAGAACAAAATGCTAACAGGTTAACACCGTACCTAGAAAATATACTCTAAACAAATCAGAAAAGACCTAAAACCAGGGGAAAAGAAAGGGAAAGAAAGAAAAAAGAAAGGGAAAAAAAAAGAAAAAATAAGATAAAATCAACCTAAAACAGAATAAAAAAACAGAATATGATCAAATATGATCAGGCTAGTGCATAGATCAGTGCCACACACTAGAATTTGGGTGTATTTTAGTCTGTTAGAAGAAAGTGCCTCCTAAAATTTTAAAGTATAAAATAAGGGTTGATACAATGAAGGGATGGAATATGACTGTAAAGATGAGAATTATAAAAGATTTTATAAAGGAATTGATAAGAAGTTGTTTGATTAAAGAAAGAAGATTTTTAAAAAAAAAGGGAGAGAATGTGATCAGGCAGGAGACTAGCACAAAGCCATACACTAGTGATTTAGGGTATATTTTGATCTGTTAGAAGAAACTGTATCTCAAAATTTTAAAGAGAGAACAACTTATATATATGTACCAAAAATAAGGGTAACTACTATGAAGGGATAGAATATGACACTAAAAATGAAAAATAAAAATGTTTTTTTTTAAAAAGGGATTGTTAAGATGTTGGTTGAAAAAGGGAAAAAGAAACATTCCAAAAAAAATAAGTTAAAAAAAATTTAACTTTGAAAGACTAATGAATCATGGTAAAAAAGCCATGAATTTTATGTACAGTATTCCCCTAGCACTGGAGTTGTCCCGTTCTCATTGATCAGTAAACTTGGTCTTGGCTAGCTGTGCTGATCTCCTGGGGGAGGGGCCTGTTGCCATGTTTCTAAATGTCTTTGCCGGAGGCAGAATTGCCCCACCCTATGAGTCCGGGCCAAGCAATCTGCTCGGGTTTGCTTTCAGGAGCTTTTGTTCCCTGCAAGCTCTGTACAGCTATGGAGGATGAGAGTGAAAATGGTGGCCTCCCAATCTCTGCCCGGAGGAGCTGAGAACTCAGGGACCCACTCCTCAGTGCGCCCCAGAGAAAAGCAGTCAGTCACCCCCTTCTCCCTGGTCTCCAGCCACAGTCCATACTCACCCGGCCTATGATGGAGCATTTCTATCTCTGGCGCACGACCCCATGTGGAGTCTCTAAACCCAGCAGATTCCTGCGGTGTGCTCCCATGCCTCTCCTCCCGGGGAAAGAAGGGGAGTCTCCCCGGCTCTGCTGCTTGTTGGGGCCCTGCTGGAGGAGCAGTGGTCCAACTGGGCTGTGGATCACAGTTTATGGCAACCCCGCACTGAAAGCCCGCGCCTCGGCTCCTCTCTACAGCCGGCTTCCCCGCTCCGATCCCTTGGAGCTCTGCTGCACTCAGGCACCCCAGTCTTTCTGTGACCCCAAGGGTCCTGAGACCACACTGTCCCGCGAGGGTTCCACCTCCCGTTTAGCCACTGGAGCAACGTCCCTCAGTGGAGCCAACTTCTAAAAGTTCCGATTTTGTGCTCTGCGGCTCTATCACTTGCCAGAAGCAGCCAATGGAGGCACCCTGCCCCGCCATCTACCCTCCCGAATATCACCTCGGATTCAGTTCTCTGCATGTCCTACCTTCCAGAAAGTGGTCGCTTTTCTGTTCAGAGAGTTGTTGCTATTCTTTTCTTCGATCTCCTGTTGAGTTCGTAAGTGTTCAGAATGGTTTGATCCCTATTCAGCTGAATTCCTGAGACCAGACAAAATCCAGGTCTCCTACTCCTCTGCCATCTTGCTCCACCCCTGCTATGCTTGAAACAGATTTACACAAACAATGGTTCTATTTACACTAAGTATGCTAGTAAGAAATTTCTCTTCATATATTTTCCTGAAGGATCTTGAAAAATATAACTTCAAGTGCCAATATTCGAAATAAATGTGCATTCTCAAAGTAAATTATTTAACTCTTATTTTTAATAAATGCTCTGATTTCTTTTTAATTAATAAATATCATGATAATATCATGATATTAAATATCATGACTATGATCAACCATTGATTACACAGTCACATTTCATAGTCACATTTCAAATTGTTAATCCTCCAGATCAATGTATACAGAGAACTAAGTAATGGATTTTTTTCACTAGGCTCAATTCTGTCTTTATTTCAGGTTCCTATTTTTGCATCCAATTTTAACACCTTTAATTAACACTAATTGATTTATAATGTATTACTTTTGAGCTAGAATGGCATTGAAATACTTGTTGAAAATGAATTCACCTGTATTCTTAGACTCCATTGGTAGCAATTTCATTGTCCTCTTTCTTTCTTAACCTCAACTGTTAAATATTTGCTCGGCCAGTCTCCTTAATATTTATACAATGGTTTAAAATTGTTTCAAGGACTTTTTCAAAATTTGTTTTATAATTCTGACCATAATGTTATTTAAAAATTCTGAAAATGTTTTCAAATGGTTTTGAATCTATTTGAATTTTTTCACTAAAAATATATGAATCCTGTGTTTAATCAAGATTTACATTAACCAACTTAAATGTTTCTGAGCCACTGACATTTGGTTGACTCCATAGAACTTAACAACACAAGAAATACTTTTTGACTCAACTAATGTATGCTGTGTTCTGTCTATGGAACCAAGTCTTATGGATAAGCTTGCATAATGATGGCCATGGGGTTTCTACTAGTCTGTTTATACACAGGGCTTGAAGGAAGGAATAGATTTTTGGCTTTAGACACCAAATGCCTGTTATTCATGAGAATATTAGTAAATATTTAGTAAATATTTAGAAGGCCTGGAGGATGGAAGGGTGAGATACTATTTATTCTTGTCCTAGAATACTCACTTCGAATTCAAGTGACAAAATCAACAGGAAAGTGAGAAAATCTAGGCATTTTGAGATGGCTGAAGAGTAAAAATTCCATATGCATAGCAGTTGGAAATTATTTTTGCTATTTACTTTTCATAGAATATAATAATGTTGGGAAATGAACAAGGCAATTCCCAGATGAATTATATAATTATTTGCAGTACTTTCAAAGATATTGATCTCTCTTCTTTATAAGTAATTCATAGGACACAATATTAAACAATAGATAAAGTATCAAGTAAATAAACTTCAGGGCATCACTCACAGCATAATTAAAAACTACCTTACTGTTTTATTTCAACAGCCTCAATTCCCATTCAACACAATTGTGCATGACAAATCTATTGTCAAATAACTTACAAAGATAAGGCTGAAAAAGATTTTTACATTAACTTTATAAAACTTCCTCTTTTGAAATGATCAATATCTTATTTTATTAATTTAGCTTTCTTTAACAGCTTATAATTTGAACTGAGATATTTTGGGGAAAGTTAGATTTTTAAATTATCTATAAATATAAAAATAAAGGGTCTTAGCCAAGATGCCAATCCTACAAGAAATGTTAGAGATATATAACAAAATTCTAAAGAAAATAAATATCACGGTCTAGGCACATTCCAAATCTTCTTCTACTAAGTCTCCATAAGATTGACTGCTTCTTCACTTTTGTTGACTTTAGACATTTTCTCTCCATATATTGTCCATCCTTACTCAATCTTTATTGGTTGTACTTCTGTAATTACCAACTTCTTGTTGCCATTTAGAATACTAGGTACTGCTGCTTTTCCACTTTTGTTTTTATTTATTTATTTATTTTTAGAAATATTTTATTTATTTATTTGAGAGAGAGAGAGAGAGAGCACAGAGGGAGAAGCAGACTCCCTGCTGAGCAGAATGCCTGACATGGGGCTTGATCCCAGGACCCTGAGATTATGACCTGAGCTGAAGGTAGAAGCTTAACTGACTGAGCCACCAAGCACCCCGCCACTTTTGTTTTTATTTAATATAAACGGTAATCATTTTCCCTATAGTGAAGTGACACAAGATGATCATTTGATGTATTGTCCAAACTGGTGCAGTGTTGTGACTGTTTCAGGCAAATCAGGATATATAAACGCCCTTCTATGGGAATACAAAATTTTATTTTTATCTTTATTTTGTTTAAAAAAATAGTTTTCTAGAAATTATATAAACACATTGAATTCTTAATTTTGCCTTTGTATTCACTCATTTATACAATTTGAAATTGAATATTTTTCTATGATTAAGTTTAATTATATGTATAAAAATGTTTTCATAAAAATTCTTAAAATTACAGTTAAATTCTACTTAAAGGAGATGAGTTTTAACATGTTACTTGCAACTTGTTCCACATATTCCAATAATACATAAATTTGTATACTAATTAAAAATATTTGTATGCTATGTAAAAATAATTTGATTAGGATATTTTGCTTTCATGAGGAGACTTTGGGAAAATTCTGAGCATGTCATGGATATGAGAAGAGCAGTTTAAAAAATAAGAACTTTGTAGAGAGTAGGTATTAAAAAACAATAAAATAAGAACAAATCAATAGGATCTGCTTGATTAAATCTAAGGATTCTGAACATGACCGGGCATGTCCCAATTAGCTGTAAAAAGATGGAACAGCATTGTAGGGACAGAGCATGAATCTAAGCCTATTGTATAAATTGAATCAGATCATAGGAGGAACGGACTATTTGATGTATGTATTGAAAAGGATTACTACTTGACAGATATTATTAAAAATTAAAAAGAAGACAAAAAAGAGGGAGAAAAGAACTGCCATAGGAGGTAAGCAAATTGCTCTAGAGGAACAGGTTCTTAGAGGATTACAAAGATAGAAATAGTGATGAGAGTGGGAGAGGGGAGTAGGGAATTATCCTTAACACTGGTGCTGCATGTTGGGATGAGACTCTGGTTATTCACTGATCAGAGCTATAACTCTGACCAGTGATACATTAGCAGATTCAGAAACATGGGATTAATAATGGAGACACAGAAAATAGAGGTGTTAAAATGTTTTCTATATGTAAGACCTAGTTATTTATGTATGTGGGTGCATAATACATGTTATTATGTATAAAATATATTCTTCACATACTATACATACTGTAAGATACATTATGCATTCATCTATAAACACACATATAATATAAAAATGGAGAAAATTATGGTAAAGAGGAAACATTATTGAGAAGAAGACTGTAGAGTCTTAGAAGAGGGATTTGAATTTATATATGAACAAAGGATGAGCCAACAGTTTTGTACCAGGGATTGGAAAAGAGATTATATACCAGTCCTAAACACAGAGACCACTTGAAGTTTTCAAGGGATAGACAGTATAATACGGAGGGTGGTTACAAAACTGCTGGGAAGCCTGAAAGAGAAAAGTGGCCCGGGAGTTCCTCCAGATGATGAGTAACTGAAGGAAACCACCATCACCCGTAACCTGGATGAATAAGCAGCAAAAGGGGTGCAGTCTAATCCCGACAATTCCATACCATACCAACCGTTGGTCCGACTGGAGTGCAGCTGCTGTTAAGCAGTTACTTCGGACTCTCAGTGAAGCTTCTGAAGACGCTGGTGTCATTACTTGAGGAAATTTATCTCTCTTTTAAGTAAACTAGGAAATACAGTGATGTTATAATAGCTCCATTTTGTTGTTTTATCTTGTTGTTTGTATATCCCTACCCCTGTCTCTTCTTCTTCATGTATGAAATAACTCAAAAGAAGCTATGAATTATCTACTGTAATACCAGGGATAAAGGACACATATTTCTTTTCATGACACCAATTGGAAGGAGCATAGACTTCTGCTCACATGCCATTGTCCAGAAACTACTTGCATGGTTTCTAGGTGCATTCACCAAAGTGAAAGGAGGCTGGTAAATGTAGATTTTGGTTCGTCAAGTTTCCTGCAAAATATAGGGATACATATTAAGATGACAGAGGAAAATGAAAATTAGGAGTATCTGTCACTTTAGCTCTGAAGTATCAGTGTACATTTCCAAAGAAGGAATATCCCTGATTCTGATCTGATTACCTCCTTCAGCTCCCTTTCCATGATCTCTGCTTAATGCCAGTGCTTCTGGCAGGGGCTGTTTACAGTTTCATACACCACGGACTAAATTGTCTGGAAGAATTTGGAATATAAACTTTACATGAAAATTTTTCTGTCTTATGTACCCATGCTGGAATTTTTTTCCACTGGTTCCTGCTAGAGTACATTCTAAAATGGAAATATTTTGTCTATATTCTTTCACCTCCATTCGAATGGGTATAATCCATGGTTACTAATTGCTGGAGATGGATTTTAAAAAGGAAGAATTATCAGCTACCTGAACAATAACACAATTCTATTTTATATGCCTTTAACATTATGATGAACCTAAGTAATTACACTGAAATATAAATGACTTTTTTTGAAGTAAGTCAAAAAGAAATAATTTCATCAAATGCCAAATGTAATATCATTTCTAAATTTTATGAAAGCAGGAATGTATCAGAATAAGAAGAGGCAGCATACATGATGGGTGAAGAAGAGTAGTAATTTGGAGCTGTAGACAGAATTTGCCTATTGGTCAGATAAGTAAAAATGTTGTTATATTAAAATTAGCCAGTTAAGACCTCTCAATCAATTCTTTGTGATAGATAGGTTATCCATGGCTGCCTATTTTCTTTAGCATATCTTATTTTTAGATAGTGCATTTTAAATCTTCCAAGAACATAAATATCATTTTAACTGATCAATTATAGTTAGTGTTTGTTTTTTAAAATCCTGAAAAAATCATTATTTTATATTATATTAACAAAATAGAGTGTGATAATGTAGAATTTTTTGGGGGGGTTGATGATTTATTTTTCTGTTGAGAAGGAAGGCTGTTCATAACTTTTAATTGTTAGGTTTTAGGAGCAATAAAAATTGTGGAATTTCCTTAATAGCTTCCTTGACTTCAATTCTTAAATATTTATCAGTCTCAAATATATTACACTTTATGTTGAACAATGACTATTAATAGTCACTGATGGAAAAGACTTATCAATTGCTTATGGATCATCACTTCAGAGTTGGGCTTATAAAAATATGAGTATCATATTTATAGTACAGTGTACTGATGTCTTGTAATTTGTAGCTCAATTAAATATGCTTTATTGATTTCCTGCTATGTGCCTAAAATCGTGCCTGGTAATGTTACACAAGATACCGTGGAAATGGTT
This sequence comes from Callorhinus ursinus, assembly GCF_003265705.2. Taxonomy (NCBI): domain Eukaryota; kingdom Metazoa; phylum Chordata; class Mammalia; order Carnivora; family Otariidae; genus Callorhinus; species Callorhinus ursinus. Next base: position 109,610,205 of record NW_027397066.1, on the reverse strand, counting down.
AAGCATTAGGTATGTACACTGCCCCAGAGAGTATTAATCATTAGGGAAAACAAAACTAATCTATAAGGAACACTGAGGATATAAAACAGATAATTTTCAACTTTGTATATATATTTGATACAGATAAAATCTATATGGAATCATCTATAAGACAGTTGAAATGGGTGTTTACTAGGATAATGCAAAACAAATAGAAAAATTAGAGAAAAAAGGTGGAGAATATTTTGAAAACCACATTAGTATAATTTAATGCTACATTTAATAAAAACAAGATTACATATGCAAAAGCAAATCTAAAGTTGCATAAATTCAACAAGAATTTATTTTTTAAAAATTTTAAAATTATATATATTTAAGGTATACAGCATGATGTCTGACACACACACAAGTGAAAAGATTACTACAATGGAGCTATTTATTTTGTGTGTGTGTATATGTGTGTGGTAAGAGCACCTGAAATTTACATCTTATTAAAATTCCAGTACACAATACAGTATTATTAACTAAAGTCATCATGCTAGACATTAGATGTCTAGACCTATTCATCCTGGAAAACTGAAGCTTTGTGCCATTTGACCAACATCTCCTAATTTGCTCCACTTTCCCACTTCTGGTAACAACAATTTTACACTGATATTTGACAATTTTAGACTCCACTGTAAGTGAGATCTTGCGATATTTTTCTTTCTGTGTCTGTTTTATTTTACTTAGGATAATACCCTCCATTATCATTTATGTTATAGCAATAGCAGTGTATCCTTTTTTAAGGTTGAATAATTTTCCATTATCTATATACCATAATTTCTTCATCCATTTGTCCATTAACAGACAAGTTGTCTCCATAACTTGGCTATTATGAGTAAATCTCTAATGAACTTTGTAGTACCAATATATCTTTGAGGTATTCATTTTATTTCCTTTGGACATGTACCGAAAGAGAGATTCTTGGATCATATGGTAGTTCTATTTTTAATTTTTAAAGAAACCTCAATACTGCTTTGCATAATGGCTATAGCATTTTACATTCCCATCTACTAGGATTTACTCTTCCCCACCTCCTTGCCAACACTTGCTAGCTCTTGTCTTTCTATCATAGCCATCCTAACAGGGTGACATGATATCATATTGTGATCTGGATTTGTATTTCCCTGATGATTAGTGATAATCAAGCACCTTTTCATATACCTGCTGGCCACTGGTATTGGAAAAATACCGTTTTGAGTCTTTTGCCCATTTTTTAATTTGGGCTATTTGTTTTATTGCTGTAGAGTTGTACAAGTTCCTTATATACTTTGGAGATAATCACCTCATCAGATACATACTATGCGAACATTTTCTCCCATTCTTTAGGCTTGCGTTTTCATTTTGTTGATTGTTTTCTTTGATGTACAAGAACTTTTTAGTTTGATACAGTCCCATTTGTTTACTTTTGTGTTTGTTGCCTGTGCTTTTGGTGTCATATCCAAGAAATCATTGTAAAGGCCCATATCAAGGTGTTGCTATGTTTTTTTTAGAAACTTCTTTTAGAAGTTTTATGGTTTCAGGTTTTATGTGTAAATGTTTAATCCATTTTGAGTTGATTTTTGCACATGGCATAGGACAATGGTCCAATTTTACTCTTTTGCATACAGATATCCAGTTTTCCCAGCACCGTTTGTTGTAAGGACATACATTCTGCATTGTGTATTCTTACTCCCCATGTCAAAAAATAGTTGACTGTATATGCTTAGATTTACTTCTAGACTCTCAATTCAGTTCCATTGGTAAATGTGTCTGTTTTCATGCCAGTACCATAGTGTTTGATTACTATAACTTCGTATGATAGTTTGAAATCAAGAAGTACGGCGTTTCCAATTCTGTTCTTTTCAAGCTTGCTTTGGCAACTTCCATATCAATTCCAGGATTTTTTTTTTTTTTTATTTCTTTGAAAAATGTCATGGAAATTTTGAGAAGGTCTTCATTGAATCTGTATATTCCATGGGTGGTGTAGACATTTTAACAACAATAATTCTTTCAATCCATGAACATGGATATAGTTCTATTTACTTTTGTCTTCTTCAATTTCTTTTATCAATGTTTTGTAGTTTTCAGTGTATAGATCTTTCAGCTCTTTTTCTCCTTTGTTAAATTTATTCCTAAGTATTTTATTCTTTTTGATGCAATTGTAAATAAGATTGTTTTCTTGATTTCCTTTTCAGATTTTTGGTGAAAGAAATGCAACTGATTTTTGTGTTTATTTTGTATCCTGAAACTGTACTGCATTTGTTTCTTTGTTCTAATACATTTTGGGGACTCTTCAGAGTTTCCTACATCTAATACCATGTCATCTACAAATTGAAACAATTTTGCTTCTTCCTTTGGATGTATTTCTGATTTGACTAGAACTTCTAATACTATGTTGAATAAAATTGGTGAGAGTCAATACCCTTGTCCTGTAGAATGAAAGATAAAAACCTCATGGTCGTCTTGATAGATGCAGGAAAAGCATTTGGCAGAATGCATACTCATTTATAATTAAAACCCTCAAAAGATAAGGATAACAGAAAATTTCCTCAACAGAATAAGTAAGGTCTTTTAGGTAAATCCTACAAAAGAACATCATAATCAACAATGAAAGTTTTGCCTCTAATACCTGGAATAAAAAAATTATTAAATGTATAATATTGAAAGCATAGCTTAGATCTATGGAGAGTATAAATAAAGACAAGATATAGTTCTGCATGATAAATGTGGAAAATAATCACTTTTTGTACAGAAATAAAGTTTTGGGGATGTGATACTAGAGAAAAGAAAACGCATTATTGTCAATAAACCTGGTCCTTTTAAACATTTTACCACATTTTTATATCCTATAATAACTAAAGTAACAACAGTGCTAAAATAACAAAACCTCCAAATCTTAAAGCAAGGAAATAATAAGATAAATAAATAAATAAATAAATAAGTTTTTTTTTTCTTGATTATATCATTTGATTGCTAGTTGTGGTTTCCTTCAGGGAATTTAAAGACCCATTCTCGTTCCACATAAGACTTTGCTATTCTCATACCACTAGTGGTTACTCGGGATTATTTTGGTTTCAGCCAAGTAGGGAGTAGAGTGAGTAAGAGATGAAAAATTATGAATTGGAAATTATGACTCAAGTTTAGAAGTAGGCCACAGTATTTCTGCACATATTCCATAGCGTAGAACCTAAATTTCTACACCAAAATCTAGAAATACTGCTTTTAATAAAATGTCTAACATTGACTTTAAGCTGTTCATTAGTAGCATATGCTGTTAGTTGGCTGTCATCATCTATTTCCTGTCTGATACAGAACATATTCAATGTATCCAAGCCTTTTTTTTTTAACATTTATTTATTTGTTTTGAGAGAGAGAGAGAGAGAGCACAAGCAGGAGGGGCAGAGGGAGAAGGAGGGAGAATCTCAAGCAGACTTTCCACTGAGCTCAGAGCCTGACACAGGGCTCCATCTCAAGACCCTGAGATCACGACCTAAGGTGAAACCGAGTTAGGCACTTAATTGAGTGTACCACCCAGGCAACCCTAAATCCAAGCCTTCTAATGCATCATTACTCCTGAGGGTTAACCGTACCATCCCCACACTCAGGTTATATGTGATAAACCTAAATATAACCTTATTCTTTCTCTTTACCAGTGATTCAAAGAAAAATAGGAATATGACTCTATTCAGTATAAAACAAATGAGGAGAAATCTTACAGGCTTCTAAGAAAGATGCAAGAAAATATGCTCTATTTTAGTCTTCTAGATATTATTGTATCTGGAAACGATACCTCCTAAAATTTTGAAGTTATTTTTGCTGCAATATTGAGGATGAAATTGAAACAGACAACAGCAGAGAATAGAGTGAGAAAGAACCAGAAAATTGAGGCTATCATTTATTAGATGAACATACAAAGTCTGAGGCCTCTTTTACCTCTTGACTTCCGGTTATGTTAGATATTCTCACATGAATATTCTTTATTCTTCAGAATTTGAAATACTATTTGGCGGGCTAGAAGGTGCTCCTCTCAGATTTTCTTTTTGTTTTTTTAAAGATTTTATTTATTTATTTGAGAGAGAGAATTAGAGAGAGAGAGAGCACATGAGGAGGGGGAGGGTCAGAGGGAGAAGCAGACTCCCCGCCGAGCAGGGAGCCCGATGTGGGACTTGATCCCAGAACTCCAGGATCATGACCTGAGCCGAAGACAGTTGCCCAACCGACCGAGCCACCCAGGTGCCCTCCTCTCAGATTTTCATTCAAGATAAACTATAGTGAGGAGGGTAACTGGTGCACTACCTCCAACCGCCCCACCTCAGAACCACCACATTGTTAATGCAGATGCCATGCTCTTCCTAGGCTGCACCCTCTCAGTGGCTGAGCAAGGGTTTACTAGGGCTTGTCTAACTCAACATTTTCTAAATGACAATATTTGTCTGGGGCTTTTTTTGTCCAGCTGAAATTTGTGAGTCTTCCCTGCTGTCTGAGGTTTCTCCTTCCCAATCATCCTTACTAGTCTCTCTCCATTCGTAGGTGCCAGACTTGCATCATTATCTAGAATATCTTCTAGCTGCTTCTTTTTTCCTTCTTCTGTTCTTTTGTCCTTTAAAAATATTTCCTCCAATTAACCTCTCACTTCCAACTCTCAGTAAAAAGCTTCCTAATTGAAGCATCAGTTATTAATTCAATAAATATATATTAAACATGAAGCACCATGCTATGTACTGGAGAAACAATGATGTCAAGGAACCTATAGTAATACAGTCTCATATGTGCTATAATAAGAATATGGAAAAAGTACTGTTGGTTCATACAAATAAGATTTAAGAGGTTAGAGAAATTGAGAGTGAAAACTGAATAGCAATATGAATTATAATAATATTAACATAAGATGGAGAGTTTATAAAATAGTTTAATAATTAAAATGATATACCCAAAGCTTTTACCCTAGTGGACCAAATAATTAAGTGTCTAATAAAATTTTTCCATACCTCCTTTGCTGTTGTTCTTGAAGATGCTATTTCTATTATTCTTGTGCTGTCTTTTTTTTTAAGATTTAATTTATTTATTTGACAGAGAGAGATCACAAGTAGACAGAGAGACAGGCAGAGAGAGAGGGGGAATTAGGCTCCCTGCTGAGCAGAGAGCCTGATGTGGGGCTCGGTCCCAGGACCCTGAGATCATGACCTGAGCTGAAGGCAGATGCTTAACTGACTCTGCCACTCAGGTACCCCTATTTTTGGGTTGGCTTTGACAGAGTCAGCTCTGTATAAAAACTCAGGGCCAAGAAAGTAAAGATCTGCATAAAGATCTGCAAGGATTCCAGTATGAGATCTGGACGGTGAAAGTGGTAATACTTGAAAACAAAGAGGTAAACATGCAACAAATATCAGTATTCTTGTATATCAAATGCTAAGGAGTGTGTAATTTGCCAATGATGATTATGTATGTTTCATGACAGCAAGAGCCTCATGTAATTTTTTTAATCACCACATCCTTCCAAACCTAATATAGTGATAAATAGGTAGTACTTAATAAATTATTTTGAGAAGGAATCAAATACCTCTTTATAAGAGCTGAGACTTTTCCAAGAAAAGCCCACCCCATATTTGTAATTCATACAATTTGTTAGAAGAGAAAACCACTGAAGGGAAAACTCTATAGAAAAGCTATTTCGGCAACGCCTGGGTGGCTCAGTTGGTTAAGCGTCTGCCTCTGCCTGGGTCATGATCCCAGGGTCCTGGGATTTAGTCCTGCATTGGGATCTTGCCCTGCATTGGGATCCTTGCTCCATGGGGAGCCTTCTTCTCCCTCTGTCTGCCACTCTCCCTGCTTGTTTTCTCTCTCTCTCTCTCTCACAAATAAATAAATAATATCTTAAAAAAAAAAAAAACTATTTCAGAAAATTATACAAATTCATCCAAACAATGAAGGAAGTGGTAGATATGGATTAGAATTGATAATTAGTGTTATATTTCAAATTTAGACTAAAGTGTGAATGATTCCTATTTAATAGTAGAGAAAAGCATATTGTACATGTGAAATATTTTTGTTCAGATTGCCTATAGGATATCAAATGGGAAATATACAGTAAACAATTGAACACATAGAAATATAAATATAGAAGACAACACCACCTACCTGTAGTTCTTGATAACTGAATTGCCAATCAAATTTAAAAGATGTTTTGAGACCCCTAAGAATATAGAGGCAATTTCCATATTTTATTGAGGAAAGAAGGAAAGCAAAGTCATAACTACTGAAACTCTCACCACTAGCATGTTTCTTATAGACATAAACTTCATGAGTGTACTGAGATGTAAAATAATAAAGAACTATAATGAACTTTGACATCTATTTGGGAAAAATATTTTAATTGTATACATATATAAAATTGATAAAAAATGGATACTTAGAGCATATCATACATTTTTCTTTAGCTTGTTTATATTTTTTTAAAGATTTTATTTATTTATTTGACAGAGAGATAGCAAGAGCAGGAATACAAGCAGAGGGAGTGGGAGAGGGAGAAGCAGGCTTCCCGCCAAGCAGGGAGCCTGATGTGGGGCTCAATGCGGGGCTCGATCCCAGGACCCTGGGATATAATGTTCCTCAATTTCTTTGATGTTTTCTCATGATTAGTTTTTAAGATCTGCATTTTTGGCAATAAATCATCAACCTGATGCTGTTCAATTCTTACTATATCCTATCAGTTGACATACAAAATCCATTTGTCTCACCAGTGGTGTATTTGAAAGGTGACATCTTCCAGGTTTTTCCACCATAAAGTTACTCTTCATTTCCTTTATATTTATTTAAATAATATATAACATGACATAATATATAATTATATAATTAAATAATATATAATTATTTAATGGGGAGATAATTTAAGACAATGAAAATATCTCATTCCTTATCCAACATTTACCCATTAGGTTTAGCATCCATTGGTTTCTTGATTCAATTAAATGCTACTGTGAAGGTTGCCAAATAATTATTTTTTCAAGTACATAATAACTCCTTCTATATTTATTGATTGATGTTCTATGGGAAAAATAGCTCTTTCTTCTCCTATTTATTTATTTAAATATTTATTTACTTAAATAATTTATTATTAGTTAAATAATTATTCATTTACTAGAAGAAAGAGCTATTTATATAATATAGAATTATATAATTGATATATTGACATAACAATTTAAATGGACCATTATCCCAAAACAGGCACACAAAATACATCAGACAAAAATTATTTATTTAAAATCAGAAATAGTTATATGTAAAAATACAGTATGAGATTTAAACATTCCTTTCTTAGTATAACCAGTAAACAACATACAGAGAATTAGTAAACAACACTTGAAAAAAAAGTCTTGAAAAACAAAGCCAAACAATTTGACCAATTTGACATTTATAGAACAATGGAAGAAATAACAGTAGAATGTGCATTTTTTCCAAGTTTACAGAAAACATGACCATGATGGGCCATATTCTGGTTTATAAAATAAGTCACAATATATTGGTAAAGATTTATGTCATGCAAAGGATAGTCTCTTTCCACTAAAAGTTAAATATCAATTAATAATAGAATGCTAGCTTTGAAATATTCAAACTTTTGGAAATTGCTCTGTACATTTCAAAATAAGTTTTAAGAAAGAATCACAAGTAAAATAAGAAATTATTTGGAAATGAATGAAAATGAGTACATGAAATGTATTAAAAATTCATGGATGCAACTAAAGCAATGCTTTGAAATAAATTTTATAGCAATATTTGCCTTGAAAAAGGAAGTATAATCACTGGATTGTATGGTAAAAGTGTCTTAGTTTTACTAACATACCACCAAATTATTTTCCAAAATGTCTGTGTCATTTTGCATTCCCACCAGCAATGAAAGCGAGTTCTTGTTGCCCATAATCCTTGTCAGCATTTGGTGTTGTCAGTGTTCTGGATTTTGACCATTCCAACATGTGCTTAGTACTTATCTCATTGTTTTAATTTGCATTTCCCTGATGATAAATGAAGTGGAGTATCTTTTGGTATGCTTATTTGCTATTTGTCTTTATTTTTTCCTGAAGTATCTGTTAAAAAAATTCAAATTTACAGATTTTTCTTAGCCTCAATTTTATCATCTGAAATAAATCAGAACAGCTTATCATTAGGATTAAATATTAAAACATGCATAAGATATCTTAAAGAGTACTTAACATAGTAATATATATTGGTTTCTTTCCCCTCATTTTGTGATTTATTTTAGTCCTTATGCATTGATAGCTTTATGGAATCTGTAACTAACCACCATGTATTTTTCTTGTTCATTGGTTTTGTTTTATATACCTCACAAATGCATAAACTCCTTGGAATCAGGAAATTTGTCTTGCTCATTTTAATGTCCCACTCATTCTCATGAGTGCAGTTCCTTATACATAAATGTTCCCTAAATGTTTATTAAATAAATTAATGTTAAATAGATGCATACTTTAGTCATTAAACTTTCAAAGGATTGATCTGTTTTAAGGTTGAGGCTTTTTTGTTAAACCATAGTATTTTAATTTTTGGAAATATTTTAATAATAATAGAACTTTAGGAATTAATTAAAATCAATATAAAATTATGGATTATAGGAACATTGTAGGATAACCGCATACATTTTGAAATACAGAATAAAATTAATTCTTAAATTCTTTCAATTATCATATTTACTCCAATTTTCTTTAGATTAAATTTTTATCTTGAATTTAATTTTTAAGTAAAGCTCTTAGAATCTTTAACTATAATAGGAATATGTGCATGGAAATGTTTAAATCTATGGAAGTGTTATTAACTGAGTTCAAATAAAATTACATAAAGGGCAATAATGCATTTTATTTTCTTTCCCACATTTTCCTAATGAGTCTTGGAAGTTTATATAATTATTTTAATTAGGGTTATAAACTTCTACCTGGGCAGGTGAGAGGCTAATTACCTAATTTATATGCAAACTGAGCAATTTTCTCTAGGCTCTTTAGCACTTCATCTTTCCATTTAATTTTCTCTGTTTCAATCAATTAATACTTATTTTGTTTTTGTCCCATTTAAAAGAACGATTAAAAATTACCCTTCATATAAACTCTATGTTGATGGTTCAAATGAGTATTTTATCACCACTGTGTTTTAGGTAAAAGTACCCTTAATATTTTGTATTTGCTTACATTTGTATAAGGCATATCATATGTTTGGGAAAAACACAGTATCAATTTGCATAAAGTATATGTTACCCTTAAACTTTAAACCACAATAAAATAATACAAATATAATGATGTTCATACTTCTTAATTACGTAAGTGGAAAGATTTATGGTCAATTCTTGTGTTTTCTTCCATGTTTTCCTTTAGTGATGAGAGCAAAATTGGGTAAAAGAAAACAAAAGACAAGTCTCTTCCATCATTGTAACAGGTTCTAGACTGTATCACAACATGAATCTATTTTTATTTATTCCAAGATTAGCTCCATACTGAGAACATAAATACTCCTTAATTTTTTTCTAATAAATAAACAAAAAAAAACTTGTGTCTGGATCTGAAAAGATATGTATTTTTAGGGTGCCATCCTAGTCATTTTCATTGTCTTTATCATTATTTGTGGAAAAATTCAGAACAATGAGTGGGTTTTAAATTAAATTTACACATAGGTCATCAGATTTAAAGTGTTAACTCTGTTTCAACCTCCTGGAAATTTAATATGGATAACATTTTGGCTAGAATATTTCAGATTTCTTTCTTCCAAATAATTCAAATTTCTACTTCTTCTAAACCAGTTGGAAAAAATTACACACACACACACAGTCAAGTTATAGACCCTGTATTGCTGCTATCTTCAGTAAGATATTTTCATTAGTATTTTGAGTAGAATTTAGAAGTTTTTTAACCAAGTTTTCTTTCTTCCTTCCTCTCTTTTTTTTTTCTTAAATTCAAACCAAGGATGATGGTCTAAGGAAGTAATATAATAGAAAACCATTGTATTCCTTAGTAGGAGACAAAATGTAAGTCATGTCAAATACCTAAAACAATAGTTAAATTGTACCACAAAGACATTAGCTAATTATACTTGGGGAAAAAAAGTCATACAAGCACTATGTACACTATTGTCCTTTTCCTCTGTTGGAGGACTTTTATTCATAGATATCATATGTGCTTTCTTCCCAAGGGATGAGATTGACCTAGAAGCTCTTCACTGTTAAGCTTGCCGACTATTTGTTAAGAATGATTAGTGAGAAATAAAGAAAAAAAATGTCCCCTGTTGATAATAAGAGACAAATAGAAGAGACTCTGAAATTATCACATTTGTTCAGTAAGAATACTTTGCATTTGATAACATCTAATATCACTGACCAACTTTTATTTTTACATACTTTAGTGATGAGTCAGTTGAATTTGACAGGTTTTCTTTTTTTTTAATTTTTATTGTTATGTTAATCACCATGCATCATTAGTTTTTGATGTAGTGTTCCATGATTCATTGTTTGCGCATAACACCCAGTGGTCCGTGCAGAGTGTGCCCTCTTTAATACCCATCAGCAGGCTAACCCATCCTCCCATCCCCTCACCTCTAGAACCCTCAGTTTGTTTCTCAGAGTCCATAGTCTCTCATGGTTCATCTCCACCTCCAATTTCCCCCCCTTCATTCTTCCTCTCTTGCTATCTTCTTTTTTTTTTCCTTAACATATTGCATTATTTGTTTCAGACATACAGATCTGTGATTCAACAATCTTGCACAATTCACAGCGCTCAATTTGACAGGTTTTCAATAATAACAAAACACTCTGTGCCAACTCACAAATGGATGTGTACATTGTAATTATTTTTACTGTAAACAATAATTTCATTTGTGTTATTCAGGTGAGAGGAAGGAATAGTTAATTGTCGTTACTCTTAATCATACTTTTAGAAACCTACTTTATGTGTCTGGATTTATAATAATCAAAAACATTTTGTGTAAAAGAATTAAATGAGATAATTTACTACAACTTTATTTTGGAGTGTATTCTGAATATATTACAACATGCAAGCTAAAGAAAACTGTAAATTTTCCTTAACAGTTTCATAAAACCCTCACATTCCTTATTATGAAATCAATATTAATGTTGGGGTAATATTTTGATCTACCATAATCATAAGACTAATGGAAATTCCTTACCTATTATTTTGACTCTTAATGGGATAACCAAAATAATATAGGTTTGCAATACTGAAAAATGTAGCATGAAGAATTTTTGCAATGAGTTTTAAAAAATATGTTTAATTTTGGATGGATATCAACTTATACTAGGTCCATATGTTGTGTAAGACAAAGTGTCCTAAATAATTGAGATTGATATTGGATTATTAGATTCAATAATATTCATCTTAAACATTGAAAAAAATTGCCACATTCCTTTAAAACTCAGACAGAAATTAACTCCCAGAAGAAATTTAAGTTTCATGGTTCCTTATGCTAATAACCTCAAGGTCAAAAGCAAACTTTTAATCTCCATTTTATTTAGAATGTATCACAAATCCATAATGCGAGAGGATGGACTCCTAGTTTTGAAAGTGCCCTTTGCCTTTTTTTTTTCCCCCTGCGGTAGTGCATGCTAGAAACTCTAACCAGTCCTACAACTAAAATAATTTTAAAAGTTGGATAAAACATAAAAATACAATTTTTTTAATACTACAATGAGCATACAAGAATAGAAAAATTACTCAGAAATCAGGATTTTCCCTTGAAAACCTGACTGGCCCTGATAAAGTTGATGTGAGATTCTTTGGGATCCTGAAGGACAAAGGACCAGAAACAAAGCTCAAGGGCCAACCAGCTTGGAGGTGTGGTAGGAAAACCTAGTCAAACAAGTACTGCAAAGAGCTATAGGCTTTGTGTGAGAATGAACTAGGATTAGACATTTCCTTTTCCTAAAATAATGGTAAATAAAATTGCCTATGTTGTACTGGATTTAAAACTTGATGGAATTAACTCTAATGGTTAAAAAAAGAGGTATAAAATTGAATAAGGAGGAAGGATTAAATGACATGGAAGACAGAGTAAAAATGACTATCATATATTGGAGTCTCATATATTTATTAGCGAGAATTACTGAGAAATTACAGACCTAATGAAAGATTAATTCTCAGATCAGGAGAAATCACCAACAGGATACATAAAAATGAATTCATACCTAGATATATCTCATTTTGTTTAAAGATTTATTTGACAGAGAGACACAGCGAGAGAGGGAACACAAGCAGGGGGAGTGGGAGAGGGAGAAGCAGGCTTCCCGTGGAGCAGGGAGCCCAATGTGGGGCTAGATCCCAGGACTCTGGGATCATGAACTGAGCTGAAGGTAGATGCTTAATGACTGAGGCACCCAGGCACCCCTACATCTCAATTTTTACCATAACCTGCACCTTCAAGCATCTCCATACTTCTTGACTTGATCTGTTTTTTTTCCACAGAATTTACCACCTTCCATCATGTATTTATTTTTGGTCTCTGCATATTAGAATAATCTCAAAATACATTTTTGTTTGGCTTGTTCACAGATGCATTTTATTTTTATTTTTTTCTACATGTACTTTGTTTTTATTTTTTCTGTAGCTGCCATTAACATATTTCTATTGAGTGTATATGTGTGTTATTGATTTGTCTTTATGTTTTCAGAAGTTCTTGAAGCTGCGGTTTGATTTCTATTATAATTTGAGGAAACTACTTGACTGTTATCTCCTCTGCTTCTTTCTTTTTTCTCTAGAATTTCAACAACATGTACCAATTTCATTGTCTATGTTCCCACACCTGACCGCCTGCTCCAGGCCTGCACCATTGAGAGTGATTTTTTTTTTTTTCTAATATCCCACTTTGTCCTCGGTTTGTTTTGTTTTATGATAATATATAAGGTCCATAAGGAAAGTCAGTGAGTGGGAATGAATTTCCCTGTGTCTGTGGCTCTCAAGGAGGCTGTCTGCTTGTAGTAGCTTTCATTAGGCCTTTAGAAAACTGTCAAACACCTCTGCAGAATTCGTAAACACTTGATTGGAAGCCTGGTCTTACTTTTCCAGCCAGTGCTCATGTCTCCTCTCTTCTTGTAAATGCCTTCCTGGAGAAATCTATTATTTTCTTAGATTTCAAGCTAGGTGGTTGTCTGCAACCTCAGATTTCTTATGAGTTCAAGAAAAGTTATACTTTTGTAGATTATTTGTCTTTTTATTGTTATCAGAGTAGGAGTGTCCAAATTGCTAAATCGTAAGCAGAAAACTTGTGTGTATGTATTTTAAATGTTAAATTTTAATGTAACGCCCTCTAGATTTTCTTTATATGACTTGAATTTATGTTATTGGGTGTATACAAACTTGGAACTACTGTATAATTTCTAATAAGTGAGATGCTTGATTATAATATATTGCACATCTTTTCTATATCCACTGTGTTTTGACTTAAACAAGTTTTATTTAATTGGTATTTTTGTATTTGTCTATCATTTAATATAGTTTGATCTTTCTCTATTTTCATGGTTTGTCTTTTGCTGTCTATTCAACTCTGAAAATACGTCTTTTAAATGGGGTGTAAAATGGAGTGCCTGGGTGGCTCAGTCAGTCAAGCATATACCTTAGGCTCGGGTCATGATCCCAGGGTCCTGGGATCGAGCCCCACATTGGGCTCCCCACTCAGTGGGGAGTCTGCTTCTCCCTCTCCCTCTGTCCCACCCCCCTAACCCCCCCTACTCGTGCTCTCTCTCTCTCTCACTCTCTCAAATAAATATATGTTAAGAAAAAAAAAAAGAAGAAGAAGAAGATAGTAGGAGGGGAAGAATGAAGGGGGGGAAACTGGAAGGGGAGACAAACCATGAGAGATGATGGACTCTGAAAAACAAACTGAGGGTTCTAGAGGAGTGGGGGGTGGGGGGATAGGTTAGCCTGGTGATGGGTATTAAAGAGGGCACGTTCTGCATGGAGTACTGGTGTTATGCACAAACAATGAATCATGGAACACTAAATCAGAAACTAATGATGTGATGTATGGTGATTAACATAACAATAAAAAATTTAAAGAAAAAAATCAAATAAATAAATAAAAATCTAAAAAAATAAATGGAGGAGTGTTTACCTGAATTATCTTGGTTTGATACTCGTATAGTTTATCTTAACCCTTTTATTTCATAATATACATTTTCCCAGTATGCTTCAGATCAATCATTTTCCTCATTATTACTGGTTTTAAAAATACGCATTCCAGGATTGGAAGTGTTGAATTATTGTATCATACATCTGAAACTAAATTATACTGTACGTTAACTAACTGGAATTTAAACAAAAACTTAAAAAAAATCCATTCTATTTCTATCCTTCCAGGGTTTGTCTTCAGTGTTACTACTATAGTCAATCATTGTTATTTGCAGTAGTTATATTCCATAATGCCACTGCAGACACAATTAGCAAATACTGAACTCCTGTCTCTAAGAAAAATACAAGATTAGGTTCTTGTGAGCCTCTGGTCACAACTTTATCAACTGAAATTGTTTGCATCTTATAGGTTCATTTTGTCCTTGTAAAATTAAAGCTATTCCCATCAGCATTGAAAACCTGCTCTTCCACATAACCCTTTTCCTTAGCAGATATTTGTAAAATTCTTCAATAGCCTCCTGACTTGCAGAACCTGCTTCACCTGCAAGTTGAACATTTTTCACACTGTATTGCCTTTTGAAGCAGCCAGTACTAGCCAAGAAAGGTTTAACATTTTCCTGATGCTGAGTAAGGTGATTGTAAGTTTTTATGGTTTTCAGCCTTGCAACAATGCTGTCCACTCTGCCTTTTTTTTTTTAATTGTTCATCATCTCGAAAATCCATAAATTTTGCCATCTTTTCCACACAAATTTATTATGCACTACTAATGTTAATTTAGCACTTTTTAAAATAGCCTTATATATACATTTCAGCAAATTTACTTCTCTTGTCTCTGTATGTCCATATTATTGATTCATTAACGTTGCACTCATGGCCAACAGTACTATAACTCACTTGAACAAAGCTTATCTAACACAGGTGTTTTCTCTGTTAGTCACATCACATCCTTTTTCTATGTAGGAACACTAGACAGCATTTTAGCACTATCTTTGGGAGCCATTTTAAAGCAAAATCACCAATAAAAATTGCAAAAATGTGGAAAGAAGTTGTACTAAACAGCCTGTAATAAGGACTCTTGCTTACATCATGAGAGCTGAAACAAGAAGACAAAGTATTACTTTGTTCAGTTCAGCTGGGAATATGCACACTAGGTGACTCAAATTTGTAGTTGCTTTGACCATGTCTGTGAATGACCACAAAAGTGCCACAAGTATTGATTCTGGGGTTATAAATGAATTATAGTGGGTATGTGAGATCACAAATAATGAAGATCAACTGTATATTCTTTTTCACCTCTTCAAATTTTCTCTAAAATATTTTCTTGCTTTTGGCCAGTGTCTTTTCTTTCTTTTTTGTGTTTTAGGATTTTATTTATTTATTTGAGAGAGACAGAGAAAGAGAGCATGAGCAGTGGGGAGGGGCACAGGGAGAGGGAGACAAGCGGACTCTGCGTTGAGCAGGGAGCCAGACACAGGGCTGGATCCTGGACCCTGAAATCATGACCTGAGCCCAAGGCAGATAATTAACCGACTGGGCCACCCAGGCACCCTTACTTTTGGCCAGTTTCATGTTGCAAGTATACATATACATTGAAATATTTCCTCTTGAGTTATAAGCATTTAGTAATAAAAATGTAAAAAAAAACATATTTTATTTTGGAAATGTTTTGGCCGATCCAATGCAACTTAAACTTTATTTAGTTGTGTATATATATTATATATATTATATTAAGAAAAACACTCATATTTACCCATAACTTTGAACCCTAACAATATATATGAATATACACTGGCATAACTATTATAATGTTCTTCTATTCACATTATTTTACATCTGGTGCCATATATTCTATTCATAAGATGGTGAATCTCATTTTATTGTGGCAAAGCAAAATAAGGTAGGAAAAAACCAATCAGTCTGGAAACACCTCGAATTCTTGAGAATTTCATAAATCTTCTTCATGTAAATTAAATTCTAAATAAAACATTATATGTATAACATATAAATACATAATATATACAAATATATAATTTTAGAAATGTCCGCTTGCTTTTGAAACTCAAAGTTTAAAACAATTTATTGTCATCTTTAGTTAATCAAACCTGGACCTAAAAGACACACAGTATGGAAATAAAGAAAACATTTACAGAAAAATGTCCATATGGACACATTTTAGACAGATGATCTGATTAGCATAATAGCACCAGCGCCCGGCTAGCTCAGTCGGTAGAGCATGATTAGCATAATAGCCACCAAACTGTTGAATGTATACACTCTTTTGTTTTTTTAATATGCATCTATTCTAAACTCTACCTATAATGTTATTCAGTAAAATAGTTTACTTCAATCCATAAATCTATTGTTAATAACCTGCCAGCTAAACCATGGAAATTATTTCTGTTTTCTGAAAGTGATTATTTTTTCAAGCTGCTTTTTTATAATGAATTGATGAAGGTTAATGAAGATTAACTAATTCTGTATTAAAGGCCTATGTAGGCATGTTGACCTATGATCACTATAGGTCAAAAAAATATTCATGTCTTATTCTCAGATTTTTAATAGTAGTTCTCAGTGCTCTTTCAATAGATATAACATTAGGCAGTTTATTCAATATTTTAAAAATATTTACTTAGTATACTGTGGATGACACACCGGCCATAAAACAGATACAAATTTCCTTAAATAAATGTACAATGATTTTTTTAAAATAAAAGTTTTGTGGAGTGATATTCAAATACTATAAATTTCAATGAGTTTTGAATTCTATTGGATCCAATATCTCTAGCATACAGAAAATATTGACTTCTCTGAAAGAAAATGAAATTAATATCTGATACTGGTTTATAAACCAAAATGTGTTTGCCACTGTTGGCAAATGCTGCATTCAGTATATCCACAGTGTTTGGGAAACAGCTCAATTTATGCTAAATATGGAAAAGAGCAAGGAAACTGACACAGGGGTAAGGAGAGATTAAATAATAACAGAAAACAAAACCTAAAAATGTTAAATTGTTATTTAATGTTCATGTATATTTATGTACTGTATTGTGCCATTGGTTAAAACATTTAGTTTTCCACATGAAAAAATAATTCTTTAATTTCTGAAATCATCATTTTCTTTTCATGCAAAATACTGCATTTTTTTTCTTTTCAAACAAATGAAAATCGAAGTCAGAATACTATGGATAAAATAATTTTTTGACAATATTTTGAAACTCTCCTTAGTTTACATTATGTTCTAAATTATATAATAAAAAAAGAAATATGAAATGGCTAGACATACATAAAGGTGTTGCAGATTATGTTTTCCACATTTTCCTTCTTTCGATATACTTTGCGGATATAGCCATTCTAAATTACTATTTCACAAACTAAGATGATTCTCAGTAGGGAAGCCATACCTCACGTTGTTTTCATCAAAGGGAGCATAGTCTATATTTGCCTGTCTGAATATTGCCATTATAGTACTAATTTACACATTGGGAAAGGATCAAGAGTACTCCAAATTTTTGATGTCTTGATATTAACCTGAAAGGGGAATGTTAATAACTGATGAAATATATTCACAGCAGTTCAATATCAAGATAGTTTAAAGTTATGTGTTTTCAAATAAAAAATTCTACCCCATATTGATGAATTATATTATATACTTAGTTTTGGGGGATTAGTATTCTTTATTTCAGACAGACAATAATATTTTATATTAGACCATATGAGTAAGATAAAAATTACGAAGAGTGAGTATTAAAATAATATTACACAGGTAAGATGATATTCAATATAATAAATTTATTGATAAATAATATAGTTTTTTAGAGGATTTTTTAAAGATTTTGTTTATTTATTTGACAGAGAGAGACACAGAGAGAGAGGGAACACAAGCAGGGGGAGTGGGAGAGGGAGAAGCAGGCTTCCCGCTGAGCAGGGACCCCGATATGGGACTCCATCCCAGGACCCCGGGATCATGACCTGAGCTGAAGGCAGACGCTTAACGACTGAGCCACCCAGGGGGCCCTAGTTTTTTAGTGTTCTTATATGTTAACTAAAACATAAAATAATGAACTTTTGAAAGCCATTATTATTCAAACTATCATACATGTTGCAATACTTACATATTACTACTATCTTAATATTTTATTAAAATGAATTTTTTTCTTTTTTTTAATGAATAGTTTTCTATGATCTTTTCTTAGGTTTTCTTTTCCACGATAATATAGTATATTGTTGCTTCAAATTGTTAAATAAAAGTATATTTTTAGGCTTTGCTGAAATATCTACCTACCTTTCTTATTCTGTTATACAACTGTGTACCTAAGATGTTTTCCGATTTTGTAATTTATTAAAAACACAAATAAGATCTGGTTATAGTTCTTTATTGTTTAGTGCACTGAAACTTATTAAATCAAAGGTTCAGAAGGATGTAGATTAACTCTAACTAGTCACTAATATAGTGATATTTGAGAATATTATTTTTAATATCTTGTGAAACAAACACTTTCAAAGATAAAATTTAAGGTTCTTAAGAAGTTGTGAAAATGGATAATATTTTCCAGCAAAAATATTATATTTTCTGGAGTTCTTCAGTTAGAAAAACAAAAATGCAGTTATATGGTATTGAATAAAAATGAAAAAAATGTTATTTCATATCTAAATGATATGAAGTTTTATATTTTGGCCCATTAATATAGTCATTGTTTTGGACATCTTTGATAACATGGGGTTAACATTTTGAGAATGACAGAGAGACAATTAGGAGCTTGGTACAGAGAAGAGTTATGAATAAAGGAAATAAGTAGAGAAGATATCAAAATTAGATAGATGCAGAATTGGAATGATACTGAAAACAAGTGATGGAACCGCAAAAAATCCTGTGTTGCGGATCATCCATTTCTTTGAATGGTGAAAGTATTTACTAGTGTGTTTTGACAACTGAAATGGAAAGCCTGACCCAGCTGGAGATGCACACCAGTCAAGTTGCCTACCCCTATTACTTTACTCAGTTGTAGGAAATACATGAAAAAGAAAATGTTTGTCCATTAGAAATCCTGTTTCCTGAGATGGGAAGGAAGTGCCACTGCATCTTTTTCATTTTCTTGCTCAAATGTTTGTTGTCTTCCCCAAAGGATTCAAATTTAATTTGTTTTTCCCTATAAGTGCTTCTCACATCGTCCAGTTGGGTTCATAGATGCAGTGTCTCATGCAAACACATTTTCCCCAATCACACTGGACATGCCACTAATCTCCAGGTGTGCCATTGGAAAGTATCTGTATATCTCCACATAAACACATCATTGTCGCTAGAAATGTTACTCTGGGAAATTGTGGCAATATGAACATCTGTCACATTTTTAAAAATAAATACAAAAAGATTAACAAATAAATGAGTTGAAAATCAGAATAAATGAAGGGTGGAAATACAGCTTTCTTTTGCAAACATTTTGAAAATGAAGGGACGAGTACTTGGTAGCACAGCTGTGGTATTTAAAAAAAAAGTTTCAATTACTTTGTCATCTCATTTCCAAATAATTTAGAAATCATTTGTTTTCCAACTGTCCTTTGAATGGGTCTGGGAGACTGAGTTGGCACCCGAATTGTTTGGCTGTCCACATGAAGAATTTTCCTTTTACTATTCTCCTTGTTATTTTCTATATATGCTGAGCACACCTTCAAATCTGAACGTAAGAGTTGTCTTTTTTCTACTCCTTCCCAAACAAGGCTGTTCTCTATAACTCCCAAATGTTGGTTAGCAATCCCCCTCTATCTTCCCCCTTTCCTCTAGATATTCCCTCCAATACCTTGTTTTAATTTGATTCTGGCTTCTTCACTTTAACCCTTCACTTTCTCTGTTCCTTCAACATTCTGTTTTTTATTCCTGCTGAAAACCCTCTTCCTTCAGATTTCACCCATTTTGTTCCTCCTAACATTTATGTCTGAGGTAAAATTTCCTTATATTTCTCTGTAAGTTCATCTCTTGCTTTTTTTTCTTTTTATCTTTCTCTTGGTAAGATACTGATTTCCTTTACTTAAAATTTCTATTTTAAGCAATAGTTTTTATATCTTAAAAAAGGTTTCTTAAAGGTACTGTCATGTCAAAGAAGATAAGTATGGTATTTGCATATTAATATTTGCCACTTTTATAAATAATATTCTGGTATTTGGATAGGTAGTATGAGATTTTTTTAGACTCTAAAAAACTTATCAACTCAAGTTTAAAAAAATAACTTTCCATAAATGATAAATTAAAATTAAGAAAGTGTGTAGCTCCTCTTAAGGAGCAAAAGTGCCTTGGTAGTGGATCTCTGACCTCTTAGCCAAGTATGTCTAAAGGAAGATTTGTATCTATTTCTCATTTTTGTCTCCTTTTCTTTTGAATACCTAATGATATTATTTTCTTGAATCGTGTAATTTATAACCCAAAACATCTGTGCAGAAGTGGCTATCTTTTATTAGTGGTTTCATGACAATTAAGGAAGATTCTTAGCCTTTTTTCTTTTTTTAAGAGGGAAAGAGAAAAAAGAGGTGGGGTAGGGGCAGAGGATGAGGGAGAAAGAGAATCTTAAACAGGCTTGACACCCAGTGTGGAGCCCAATGCCTGATTTCATCTTACAACCTGACTCCATCTTAAAACCAAGATCATGACCTGAGCTAAAACCAGGAGTTGGAGCTTAACTGACTGAGCCACCCAGGCACCCCTCTTAGCCTTTTAATTCATATTGTTCAAAGCCTATACAAAGCCTCCATCAACTAATCCAACCAGCCAAGCTTGTTATTCAAGCATAATATTAGTGTTTAGAAATATCTTCCATATGTCCAGCAAGTACCCACTACAACTACCTATTAACCCAGAAATAACTTTTATAAAAATTACTTTTCACTGAGCTTCAAATTTCAGTGCTCAACTAATGAGTAATCTCTTACAATGCCAAATGATTATTTGATGCAGTGTTACCCTTTGCAGTGAATGAGGTGTCATAACCTCTTTAATTTCTTGGTTAAAATAAGGGATTGGGGAAATTATAAAAGGAAGCAAATTCCTGGTAATGTAGAGTTTTATTATTATGTATGATCTACTTATTTATCATATATGATATATCATGAGATATATATCACAAATATGCATCATATATGTTTGTATATGAAATAAAATATATACTTACTATGTATAACTTTTGTGTTGCTATTCATCAATGCCCCAGCTGTATATATGCAAGCGCTCTTATACTTGTTTATAAAATGTTTAAATTAACAACATTTCCATTTATTATACCTCATCTTCTAAAACTTTTTTTAAGATTTTATTTATTATTTGTCAAAGAGAGAGAGAGCACAAGCAGGGGAAGCAGTACGCAGATGGAGAAGCAGGCTCCCTGCTGAGCAAGGATCCGGATGTGGGACTCAATCCCAGGACACTGGGATCATGACCTGAGCCAAAGACAGATGCTTTACTGACTGAGCCACCCAGGAGTCCCTCATCTTCTAAAACTTAAGCCACATTTAGAGTAAAGATGCTTGATGACATTGACTATAATTTTGTTTTTCAGTTTTATACCTATAAATCTTAAGAATTTGGTATTTCCAATCTAACCTTGTCTTCATATTCTTGGAAATTAATTCTAAATTATTTGCTGGTTTCAAGAAAGTGCAGTAAGTGAAGAATCTAATGTTATTTTGCTCAAATATATATACTACTGATAAGTCAATGAAGAAAGTGCTTATTTCCACATATAGTTCCAATTGTGAGATAGTCACATATTTTTTACATCAATGAGTAAGTATAATCTATGAGTTATCAGAGATATAGAAAAGACATCTTGAAACATTGTAATTCTAAATTTTTAAGGTAAGAAAGCAGCTTAGCAAACCTTTTTCTCCAGTTTTCATGATGTAGATAGCTAATGAATTTACACACACACACACATACATTCAGATTCAGTTTTAGAAAAGTATTCAGATTCTGGTCCAATATATTTTACCTCATGACCAAGGTTTTGAATAAAAAGTGTTTTTCAAATCTTCATCCTTTCCTCGATTGCCTTTTCTAATTGAACTATCTTATTTTTTTCTTGGTCAACACATTCTAAGATTTTGATGCAACTATTGGTTTAAGATTTGAAGGTTTTTTTCACCTTTTACTGTAGAAAACTTATCTTTTTCTTAGATTTAGACCAACCTTTACAAATCCAGGTATATATGCCTTATCAGTTGAAAAGTTCATCTCTACCTGTTAATCAGCATTTTAGTTATTGCCTAAAATAAAAGACTGTCCATATCTTAGGTACACGGTTTGACTTGACTGTCTTATATTATATATTCTAAATAATTATGATAAATATGATAATTTAGGCAAGTGAAGTAATTACTATTCTTTTTATTAGTTTCAACTTCTTTCACTGATATTTCCCCTATTTTAGGTTATCTTGATGGTTGCAGTGAATGCTAAAAGTAAATTTTGCATGAGTTAAAATATTTGAAAAATATTCTTATTGTTTCTAAGGCTCTTCTATTAGCATGATTTAGCAAATGCCATGTAGTTCTCCCTTAGTGATCTGAAACATATGATTTCTCTGATCCAAAACATTTTATATGCCTTAAAAGTTAAGTTACAAAAGAAAAGTCAAACCTTGGAAGGATATGATATGTAGAATACCAGTTACATAATAATAGAAGATAACTTTTAAAACAACTACTTTAAACATGACATATTTAAATCTAATTAGTAACTTTTTTATGCTTAAGACATTTTTACAATCATTAAAGGTAATGAATAAAGCAAATGAATTTTAGACTAATTAAAATTTGGAAAAATTGATTATAAATTTTTGAAAAAATGGAACAGAGAAGAATATGGTCATTTGATTATATATCACTTCCCCAAATCTTTTACCAATACAAAATATTTTATTTTGTACAAAGTGAATATTTTACCAATACAAAAAATAAAGAAAAACAAAAAATAAAAATAAAACAACATTACATAGGGTATACTTCTTCTAAATGTAACTTCAATAGCCAACAGAAAGAGAACTAAACATCCTAGGAAGGAAAAATAAAATCTAACTTTAATATAGATATGTTTATAAATTCATAAAATTTTATACAATATATATTTCTGAGTATGAAGTAAGCATAATACAGAAAGTATAATTTCATTTTAAATTGTCACAATTTCCTTATTAGACTTTCCACACTTTCTGATTCCTATAAGACAATCTCAGTGATAGAAGGATAAGTAGAGTTCATCAACTGAAAGAGAAATTCTTGGTATTTGATTCAATCAGGTGGAAAATTATAAGTTTTGACATGTTACTAATTGTAAAATTTATCTTTGTTATTCTAAGCACGTGCTTAGTGGGGTGAATCTGGATAGTCTGTTAGTGGTACTTTGAATTAGTCAGAAACTCAGAGAGGTAGCCTGAAAGAAATGTTTCTGCAGATAATACCAAATGAAAGAATTTTTTTTTAAAGATTTTATTTGTGGGCGCCTGGGTGGCTCAGTTGGTTAAGCGACTGCCTTCGGCTCAGGTCATGATCCTGGAGTCCCGGGATCGAGTCCCGCATCGGGCTCCCTGCTCAGCAGGGAGTCTGCTTCTCCCTCTGACCCTCCTCCCTCTCGTGCTCTCTCTCTATGTCATTCTCTCTCTCAAATAAATAAGTAAAATCTATAAAAAAAATTAAAAAAAAAAGATTTTATTTGTTCATTTAAGACACAGAGATACAGAGAAACAGAGAGCACGAGCAAGGGGAGAGGCAGAGGGAGAGGGAGAAGCAGACTCCCTGCTGAGCCAGGAGCCCGATGTGAGTCTCCATCCCAGCACCCTAGGATTGTGACCTGAGCCAAAGGCAGACGCTTAACCATCTGAGCCACTCAGGTGCCCCCAAATGGAAGAATTTTTAGAATCTGCAGTTAATTTTATTGTAATTTAAAACTATAAAAATATTCAGAGTTAAGTAAATGAATAAACTAATTAAGTTGTCCCATTCTGCACAATGCAGAGTGTATTATTTCAGCTAGTTTACAAGGAAGGTTTCTCATTTTTCTACTCATTTTAACCTGACTTCTATATAATGACATTAAGGAAAGAAAAAAACAAAAAAATATATGATTTCTCCAGTCTCCATATCTCTCCAAGAAGAGCTCTGGACTCAGTGAGCTACATTTTCAGTGTTCTTGTCTCAAATGGATTTGAACCCTATATAATAGATCCAAAGCTGCAGAGCAGAACAGAAGTGAACAACAGAGTTGGGTGGTTCTCATTCCAATTACAGAATTAAACCAAACTATCAGATAAGCAACAAATATTCACTTATCTACCATCAGAGTTTAATATTTAAATATCAAATATCAAAATATTTTAATTTGTACTACAGCCTATTGCTTAGTGATGGTAGTTTGGAAAATATACTTAAAAAATAATTTTCAAACTATCAAACGTGCTCAAATTACATCATTGATTGAATTTGCAATTGGTCAAATCAAATAATGTATAAAGTAATGCATTGTAAATTACTAGGCTTATTTATTTATTTATTACTAATCTAGTCTCTGTTTCTATGTTTTTTTTAGATTATACATATTAGTGATATACAATATTGTCTTTCTTCTTTTAAAAACGGTTTATTTATTTATTTGAGAGAGAGCAAGTAGGTGCAGGGTTAGAGGGAAAGAATCACAAGCAGATCCCCTACTGAGCACAGAGCCTGAAGTGGGGCTGGATCTCAGGATCCTGAGATCATGACCTGAGCTGAAATCAAGAGGATGCTTAACCTACTGACCCACCCAAGTGTCCCAAATATTGTCTTTCTCTGACTTATTTCACTTAGCATAATGCCCTCTGGGTTCATCCATATTACCTCAAGTGTCAGAATTTCCTTCTCTTTTTAATGGCCAAATAATATTCCACTGTGTGTGTGTGTTTTCTTTAACTATTCACTCATTGGTGGATGCCTAAGTTGTTTTCATGTCCTGGCTATTGTGAATAATGCTGCAATGAACTTGAGGATGAAGATATCTCTTTGAGATAGTTATTTAATTTCCTTTGAATATGTTGCTGGATCATACGGTAGTTCTCTTTTTAATGTTGTTAGGAAACTCCATACTGTTTTTTTTATAATTGTTGTACTAATTTACATTCCCACCAAAGGTGCACCAGTGTTCCCTTTATTCCTCACCCTCACCAACACTTGTTATCTCTTATCTTTAGGATGATAGCCATTCTAACAGGTGTGAGGTGATATCTCATTGCAGTTTTGATTTGTGTTCCCTTGATGATTAGTAACGTTGAGCATCTTTTCATGTACCTGATATTTGACCCATTTTTAAATTGGGCTGTTTGTGTTCTTATTGTTGAGTTTTAAGAGTTCTTTGCATATTTTGGGTATGAGTCTTTTATCAGTTGTCTTATGCAAATGTTTCCTCCCAGTCTGTGGCTTGTCTTCTCATTTTGATAGCATTTTTAGTAGAGTGGAAGTTTTTAACTTTAATGAAACCCAGCTTATCAATTGTTTCTTTCATGGGTTGTGCCTTTGGCATTGTATCAAAAAAGTCATCTTGAGTCATTTAGAGGTTCTTCTTTGTTATCGTCTAGGAGTTTTATAACTTTGCATTTTACATTTAGATTTATGATCCTTTTCTTTCGGTCAAATCAAACAATATATAAAGCAATGCATGGTAAGTTACTAAGCATTTAAAAATGGAAATAGATACCTTTATTTCTGCTTTAAATCAGATAAGAAGCTAGACTTCCTTTTCTCAAAAAAGATCATATAGAAAGCAAGTCCACCATATAAAAGAATTACTAGTAATATAAGCAGCAATAGCTTTTAAGGACATAAAAATAAGAGTAAACATAGATGAACTTGTACTGCCAAATTCTCAAAAGCTAAATATAATTCCATTATTCTTTCTTTTATAAGCATGGTCTCATTACAAATGTAGCAGTCTATTAAAAAATAATATTAAAACATTAAGGGGACAATATTTTGAACAAAATTCTTTTTTTTAAGATTTTATTTATTTGAGAGAGAGAGAATGAGAGACAGAGAGCATAAGTGAGAGGAGAGTCAGAAGGAGAAACAGACTCCCTGCTGAGCAGGGAACCTGATGCAGGACTCAATCCCGGGACTCCAGGATCATGACCTGAGCCAAAGGCAGTCGCTTAACAACTGAGCCCCCCAGGCGCCCTTGAACAAAATTCTTAAAGAAAAATAGGAACAAACCAATTTTTGTTCATACCCTGTTATTGGCCCTTTAATGAAAAAAAATTTCTAATTAATATTTCATTTACCTTGGGGACAAGTACATAATGCAGTCATCAATTTGCTTAGATTCTGAAATACCATTCATTTATGTACATATTTTCTCTATTCAAATTTACTATTCATATCGCTTGTCAATTTGCATATATTAAATCATCATGCATAATTTACCATATTTTGAATATTTTATTAATGAAAGTCCTTTTCTAAGATTTTTATGTGCTCTTAAATTTTAAATACTCAAACATTTAAAAACTTAAAACTCAACAATCGAGTTTTAAAATATTGTTTCATGAAATGAAATATTTAATGATAAGTGTTAACTGTATGCTATCACTATGACTATTGGGCTGGAGAGTGGGTAGCTATTGTAAGCTCTTTTGCTAATATATGAAATTTTTAAAATAATAAGTGGAATATTTTGTTTAAACTTTTATTTCACTTAAAATTAGCACAGACATACCTTTACCTAGCTAATGCTTCAGTTACTCTTTACTTTAGCTTATGACTTTTGACCAAGCATGATGAGTCTTAGTTTCACAAGTCATTTCATTAACAACATGATTCCTGGAAACAGAATTAAGATAACTGATCTTGACAGTTTTATATTTCATAGAGTCTATTTCGAATATTCCATCCTTAATTATGTGTACAATTAAAAAGTAAAACTTCCAAGCCAATTAAAAATAGATTGCTATGCAAATTATTAGAAAGTTGTTGCATGAAAAAGATATACACAAAGTAATCATGCTTTTACAATGTGAGAATGAATTATAATTGAGAAAAATCTGCAGGTCATATTGGAGTAGTTCTACTTCAATAGTTAACCTATACTGTGTTAGTTCTGTTATAGAAAAATTGTTCTGACACTTGTTCAAACAGCAAGGAGGATTTCATTCAAGACTATTGTAATAAGTGTCAAGACTAAAACAATAGGGGGGGAGAGACAAAGCTCATCTCTAAGTATAGCAAAAATAGCTGGGGATATATAGCAACAACACAGTGAGAAGATCAATGGATAGCAATCACTAAGGAGACATCAAAGGGTAGAAGCATTTTATTAACCTGACTGAATAAGATTCTTGCTGAAGGCAGGCCAGGGTGATCAGGTATAAGTGGTAGAACATGAGGAATTTGGTCAGATATCTTGGGGGGATCAAATATTAAGGGTGGGGAATTCTCTAAACTGACTGAGCAGGATTCTTGCTACCACTGGACTTAGCAGGTTGAAGATAGGACCCAAGGATGAGACTAGTGAAAAAATAATTTGAGTTTCTACCTTTTCAAAAAATGTAATAGTGGGCCAGTGATATGAATACTTCTACCATGGAGGGATAATGTTGTGAATTATTTGGAACAGATTTTCAATGCACAGATTTTCAGTGCAAATAACATTTGCCTATGTAAAATAAGCTGATGTTAAAATCCATTTTTTCATTTAGTAAAATTTGGCAAATAATGAATTTTTGATTTGGTTTTGATCCTCAGTGTTATCAGGAGCAAA
Organism: Callorhinus ursinus; assembly: GCF_003265705.2. Taxonomy (NCBI): domain Eukaryota; kingdom Metazoa; phylum Chordata; class Mammalia; order Carnivora; family Otariidae; genus Callorhinus; species Callorhinus ursinus. The sequence continues at coordinate 109,582,314 of NW_027397066.1, read as the reverse complement.
GTTCCCCTTTCCTTCTGACCTTTCTCCCATGCTTTCCATTTCATGTTGCAAGACAGCATTTACTTCCTTTATCACACCTATCTTCAAGGCAAAATAAATGGAAGCAGGGATACTGGCTAGCACATTTACAGTTTTTCACAGAAACCTCTACAGAAGTGTCTACTCCTACCTCAATTATAAGAAATAGTTCAAATTGCTGTAACCTCATGGATGAAGGCTGAAAAATCAAGAAAAGAAATTGTAATGAGTACAGGAAAGCAAACAATTCTGGACATAGGCTTATTGGCCAAATTCTAGTCACAGGCTTATTGACCAAATTGTTCTATAAGTAAGGAATTAAGGTGAAATTTATATTGAGCAGGCAAAATCCATATCTGTGTACATTAATATACATAAAGATATATTATTAATCATAAATTGACAATTGCAAAAATGTTTCCTATGATTTATTATTACATTTTAAATTGTTTACATTACTTGTGTATGTTGACATACACTGGCATATTTGAATAAAATTTTTAGTAGCTGATAGTGGGGAGAGGTGGGAAATCTAAAGTTTTTAAAAAATCTATATGAAAGACAAAAACCACTATATATTCAAAGAGTTGGCAACAAAATTTTCTGCTCCTATATTAAATATCAGAGAATAGTGAAATGTGTATCATAATCGAGTATTGTATAAAATAATGGTAATAAATATAAATGAATTGATGAAAAATGATGCATATTAATATTGACTAATAAAGCATCATGCCAAAATAAAGTAATAGCAGTAATAATAATACATACATATACATGCGTTTGTATCCAAAAGCCCAGGGTTTCCAAATTAAACCTGGTAGCTCACAGAGCACCTTAGGAAAGGATGAGAGCATAATGTGCTGATTATATTGTTAAGCTATGAATATAGTGTTTATCTCAGTACCACTATAAAAGGACTTTTCAATCATGTCCATGTAACTATTGGCTTCAGTGTTGCGAGGGACCTCATTTCTACTGGGTTTCTAAGTAACAGACATTATCATGCCATTTCCTTATCCATACATTCCATTGAGAAACAGTGTTTTAGCTAATAGCTTACATCACTACAACTACTTTGTCCTTCAGTTAGGAAAATAATTAACCATTTATATAGGCATGTTTGTTTATTTTGTTCCTCAGTTTTGACTCAAAAAGTATAATACTTAGTAACCTCTCTCTTTTATACACCACATGCAATCCATGAACACTTATCTTTAAAAAATATCAGGTTACTATCCCTACCATCCACATCCAGCCAACCATCAGGCACTTGGATCATTGCCAAAGCTGCATAATTGGTCACCCTGTTTGTCACCCTGTTTCCTTGAGGTCATTTTCCACCCAGGAGTCAGAGTGATCTTAAGATATAGATCAAATACCATTCCACTGTTGTTCATAGCTTTCTAACAGCCTCCCTTCTCAGAGTAAAACCTAAAACCCTGTCACTGCTTGTGAAACCCCACATTGACAGTCTCCCACCCTCCCACCTCCTACTCTGCTCTTAGGACAGCCCTCCTTGCTCTGGTGATTCTCTCCTCAATATCCTACTGTTATACCTTGAAAACACCAAGCTTCCCCTCACCCCCCAAAGAAACTTCACTTGGCCTTTCTAGCTGCAGAAGAGCAACGTGCTAAACATACCTGCATATGTGGTCTCACTTGCCTCTGGTCGTACTTAGCTAACACCTTTACAGAGTCAGCATTCTTAACCTGCCTTCGATTTACTCCCTAGAACTTATCAGCAATCAGCATCTTAAATACTACATTTTCTTTCTCTTTTATTTTTTATGTATTTTTATTTTTTTAAAGATTTTATTTATTCATTTGACAGAGAAAGAAAGAGAGCACAAGCAGGGGGAGCAGCAGAGGGAGAGGGAAAAGCAGACTCCCCCAACCGGGAGCAGGACACCAGGCTCAATCCCAGGACCCCCCAGGATCATGACCTGAGCCGAAGGCAGACGCTTAACCCACTGTGCCACCCAGGCGCCCCTCTTTCTCTTTTAAAAATACTTTTTTTTTTCCCCCTCAAGAAGAAAGAATGGAAGTGCTTTAGCCAGGAACTTTTTCTTTTTGCTCATTCTCACTTCAGTTCAGAGATACATTATGACATAAAATACAGGCATACATTATTGTGCTTCATCTTATGGTAATTCATAGATATTATGTTTTTTACAAATTGAAGGTTGTGACAACCCTGCATGGAACAAGTCTATCAGCACCATTTTTTCTTTTTTAAAAAAATATATTATTTATTTGAGAGACAGAGAGCTAGTGCATGCACACAGCGGGGGAGGGGCAGAGGAAGAGGGAAAGAGAAACTTAAGCAGACTCTGTGCTGAGTGCAGAGCCTGATGAAGGGCTTGATCTCAGAATCCTGAGATCACAACCCTGAGATCACAATCTGAGACGAAAGCAAGAGTCGGACGCTTAACTGATGGCGCCACCTAGGCACCCCTGTCAGTGCTTTTTTTCTAACAGCAGTTGCTCATTTCATGTTTCTGTGCCTCATTGTGGTAATTCTCATAGTATTTCAAACTTTTCATTATTATTATATTTGTTATGGTGATCTGTGACCAGTGATTTTAACTCACTAAAAGTTCAGAAGATGGTTAACAATTTTTAGCAACAAAGTATTTTAAAATTAAGATATATACATTGATTTTAAACATAATGCTATTGTATACTTAATATATTACAGTATGTTGTAAACATAACTTATATGCACTGGGAAAGCAAAAAATTCATTTCACTTGCTTTATTTTAATATTTGCTTTATTGGGCTGGTCTGGAACAGAATCTTCAATGTCTCCTATGTATGCCTATAAATAATTAATAAATATTTGTTGAATCACCTTGCATCTTTGTCAACTGTTGATTCATTTTACTCTGAAATCAATAACAAAATAAAAGAGTTGTACCTTATTTTTTGCTTACTACAAATATTTATTGAAATTTTATCTGTGCCATGCAAATTGCTAGCTTTGAGATATGTTAGCCCTATTTATCTTGTGAGGTAGATATACACTGTATCATTCAGGTATACTTAGTAAAATAGAAACTAGTCTAGGTCTTACAAACAATCTGATTTTAATATAGAAAAAAAAGTTGCTCAGGTGGTTAGAAAAACTGAGAAACAAAAACAGGAATTAGTGATAAAACCCAATGATTAGCACCAGCAGGGAGCAAACCTTTCTCTAGGACTTGGAGGGACAATGTGAGAAAGTGGAGGTTGAAAATCAAGATGAGGACCAATTTCATGGAGTATTGTATGGACGGCAGTTTTTGTGATTTGTCCTGCATAACTGATTACCCTGACCTGCACATACACAGGCAGGCTAAAGAATTTGTCTGTGAGACTTGTGCTGCTTGAGTGACCTCGGGAGACTGGTTAGTTGACATTAGCTGGCCTCCAGGTCAGAATTGGCCTTTCTGGTCTGGATGCTAAGAGCTATAAATTTTGCCTTGCATTCCACCCCCCCCACCCAGACTCCAAGCTGGGCTGGCCCCCCTAGAATGGAATCCGGGAGAACCAAGCACACCAAGCCCAGGTTCCTTGAAGATGTAAAGACATGATAACACAGAAATGCAACCGCTTCAAACTGCATGGAGGCGAGCAAATGTTCAACTTCAGACGCTATCATTTGTCCCATGAATACGTCCCTTATGGGATGGCTCAGGTGGAAGTCTCACCTGAGGGGAGGACACTCCACCCAGGCCCCTCAATCCGGACTCTAGCCCGTCTCTCTGGGGCTTTCTCACCCAGTTGATGAGTTTGGATGTTGCAGGTACCTGATTTGGTATAACTCTGTCTTATTCTCCTTACTATTGCCCTCATCTGTGTGCAGATTTCTCTTTTCTCCTTTCTGTTTCTATTATATTTTTTAATATCGATAAGGTGTTTTTTCCCCTTCGAAACTGAGAGTACGGCTGCCGTGAATATTTTCTTCAGAACACATAGTATAAAGCTGTCTGTGAGAGGCGGGGCCGGGGAGAAAACTTGATCTCTGACAGAGAAGCTACTAGAAGCAGCAAAAAGAAAGAAAAGGGGGATAAGGAAAGAGAATGGGAAAAGAAGGGAAGGGAAGAATGAAGAGAGAGAGATAGAGGAAGGGAGGGAGGACAGAAGGAAAGAAGAAAGAAGAGGAGAAGGAGCCCACCTCATCTGTTCCTGCGCTCCCGTCTTCAGCCTTCGCTTTCCTTTGTCTGAACCTACCTAGAAACCAGATGTTAAGGAAGACTGAGACTATTTTCAGTTTCTGTAACAATGAATTAAAAAAAAAAAAAAATGGAACTGTTGAGGGACGGATTTGAGGGAAAACTGAATTTGATTATCGCATGAATAGTATCAGGTCATTTTACAGATTAAAAAACTTAAGTCCAGAGAGATGAAGTATTTTGTGAGACCCTACAGCTTTTTAAGGACTGACCTGGAATTGGAAATAAAGGCCAGCGGACTCCACATCCCTCAGTTGTTGCCACCGATGACATTCTAAAAACAAACAAACAAAAAGCTTTGATTTTCTCTGCATGGACATGGTATTTTGATATCGCTAAAATCAGGCATGTTTGTGGGCGCCTGGGTGGCTCAGTAGGTTAAGCGACTGTCTTCAGCTCAGGTCATGATCCTGGAGTCACGGGATCGAGTCCCGCATCGGGCTCCCTGCTCGGCGGGGAGTCTGCTTCTCCCTCTGACCTTCCCCCCTCTCATGTGCGCTCTCTCTCTCTCATTCTCGCTCTCTCAAATAAATAAATAAATCTTTAAAAAAAAAACAGGCATGTTTGTGGTGTGGGTGTGTATTTGTGTATGTGTGTACAAAATGAGTCCATTCTAAATTAAGATGTTTTTTCCAGTGATGGTTGATAATATCCACCAAAGCCTGTTTTCAAGCAATAAAGTAATTCTAACTACCCATTAAGACATACCGCAGCAACCCGTAACATGCTGCCTGGAAAACAGTAGGCACTCAACAAACGCTTTTTTGATGGCTATTATGCCTTTGAGGATATTACAATTGCAAAGCCTTTCTGTACACCTGAGATTGAACATGGTTTGTGATAGTGTGATTGTTCCTATAATTCATGTGTAGAATTGAATTTTGAATGTGAATAACCCAGGTATTTCACTTCCATTTATCATTTGTAACATTTACTTAAATCAGACTTTGTGCTCTTGCTGAACCTGTTATGTTTTTGAAAGGTTTATTTGCTCTGCAGGTCAACGGTGGAAAGAGCATTTCCTTCAACATTATAAGTATTTTCCTCGTTCTATTATTTCTACACAAATATTTATTAAAAATATATGGATTGGTTTACATTTATCTGATGATTCCCAAAAATGATTTGAAAAAACTTTAAAGTTATATGGCCGGCTTTCTATACACATAATCCACACTACTAAGTAATTTATAAAAATCCATAAAATAAAAAATTAACTTAAAGGTCACAAGGCTCTCAGAAGAATAAATGACCTTTGATGCTGGAAATCACTGTAGTTTTTTTTTTCAAGTTTTGCATAATATATTATGCATCACTTCTCTCATGATATTTCTAGTAAAATTAAAACAAAGCTCAGATAGAATGAAGCATTATAGAATATGTAAAAATTTTAAGACTCTCATAATTGGATGGATACCTAAGTTCCTACCTTAAAAGTAGAATTAGAAAATTAAGGGACATTTATCTTAAAATGGTAGCATGTTTTCTGATCATTTAAAATAAGTATAAATAGGGATTCTGGGAAAATAAATGATACCTTGAAATCACAGTAAGAAGATCATTTACTGATCAAATAACAGATAAAACAGGATAAGAATTCTTCTTAATAATGTTCTTATCTTGGATTTGTAGAGACCATCACCATGTATAAAAGGCCAGTTTCATGTCAAGAGTTATCCTGGCTTTTGTCTAAACTAAAATCCTGAGTAAGGAATTTTGGGAGAGACCCTGCCATGGGAACATTAAGTATTAATCTTTTCCTAATATGCCCAAAGCAAAATTGTGAAGCCAAGTGTATGATAGGCATGTCTCCACTTGCCACACTTCTAGGAGCTTGTACCCCTATCTTAGAACACTTGGTTGGTCTGTAGTGTCCGCTAAATCTCTGCTAGGATCTGGAATCATTTCCTGATGTGGGATTGTGTCTTTATCACCTTCAAATTATTTCTGCACTTTTTATAAGACAAATATTTATGCTATGTATTCACAACCGAGTATGAAGTCATTCTAATATTAATTTAGCACACATTTATTGAATACATATCACATCTGGGTTATTATTCTAGGCCCCCAAATGGGGCAGGGTACAAAACAGACAAATCCTTGCCTTCATGGAAGAGAGAACAGATACTTCCTATGTCAAGTGCTAAACGCTGTGAGGAAAAAAAAAAAGAAAGAAAAAGAAAAGAAAAGGAAAAAAAAAAAAAAAGGTAGCCAGGGGTTGCACTGAAGGTAGGGAGGAGCTGAAAAGAAAGGTTGATATTTTATATAAGGAAGGCAGAGAAAGATAAGGTGACATTTTAACAAAGATCTGAAGAATATAAATGAGTGACACAAAGCCATATCTGAAAAGAATGATCAGTCAGAGGAAGCTGCAAAAGTATATGCAATGGGAGAGAAATGTTCTTTATTAAAAAGAGAGAGAGAGAGAGATGAATGGCCAGAGTGGAATGAGGAAGACAGAGGGTATTAAGAGAAAAAGTCAGACAGAGGACAGAGGACCTGATCACTTAAGAACGTGTAACCTTATTAAAGGATTCAATTTTACTTTGAGTGAGAATGTGGAGAAAACAGAGGATTTGGACCAAAAGAACAATTTGACTTATGTGTTAAAAATATCACTTTGAGAGCTGCAGTTAGCATAGACTATAAATATGGAAGCAATCAGAGGCTACTGAAATTACCCAGTCAAGAATAATGCTGTCTCTGTACTAGTAGTAAAATTGACATATTGTAGCAGAAGACAACCGGACAGTTACTGTGATAGATTTAGAGGGCTAAACTAAGCAAGTAATCTAATGGATTTCTCTGAAGCATGATAAAATAAGAAAAACAAGATTGACTCAACAATTTTTTGATAGAGCATTAGGAAAGATAAGGTTTCTACTTATTGAGGTGGCAACAATTCTGGATTATGTTAGAATAATTTTAGGGTGAGGGGCTTATGTGGAACACAAGTTTGCTTTTGGATTTCTGGTGTTGGAGATGTATTTTGACACCCATGTAGAGAGGAGTAGCAATTTTTGGTGGCTGAGTTTAAGTATCTGTTTGCTGTTCAATATAGAGGTCCAGGGAAGATAATATATATATATATATATATGATTAACCACAGTCAAGGAATCATGCTTAAAGACATATGATGGAATGAGACCACCTACAAAGTGAATGCACACAGAGAAGAGAGAATATCTAAATATTTGATATAGCATACCCTGACGTTTAAAGGTGAAGGGACTGATGATGAAGTAACAACAGTAATGTTTCAGAAGACACCTAAAGAAAGTGTTTAAGAAATAAACAAAGGTTATCAATATAAAGTATGGAATGATTGGTTGATTTAGACAGGACATAAAATTCAGTAATGTATTTGCTAGAGATGTGATTCATGGAACTTATGAAGATTAATGTTTATCTCAAATGTGCTCAAAATAAAGGAATGAGAGATAGTGGCCTTAATAAAGGTAGTAGAGAAATGAGGCTGTAGCTGGAAAGGGATGGGATATTGAGAAGATTTTTTTAAATTATGTTTTTCTTTCTTTTTAAAATGGGAGCTATTATGGCAAGATTTTACACTGATGGTGATAGTTTAAGACCGAGGGAAAATTGATTTCATAGGAGGAAGAAAGAATAACAGATAAAGTACATTCTTGAAAATTTGAAATGAGATGACACTGGCGGGGTAAGGTGTGTGCACAGGAATAGCAGAGAAGGTAGATTATATGTATGTAGATTCAAGTGCATTGGCAAATATTATGATGCAAAAATATAGTTCTGTTATGATTGTCTCAGTATTCTAAGTAAATAGAAGAAATTACTGTTTTGTTGTTGCACATAGGTATTAGCCATTGTTTTCTGAAGTTTTCTATCTGAAAAGTGCTTTTTTACAAAGCAAAATACATGAATAGTAGGAATTTTTGCACTGAATTGGTGGTTTTGAGGAGGATAAAGAATAACCATATTAAACTATGTTAGTTATAATGGAATCTCATAAAACTCCTCACATCATGTAGACAGCTATTAATGGCCTAAATGACGTCCCATTACATTTGCATGTTGATCACGGAGGAAGCAGTGTCTTTTCATGTTCTATTTGCTTTAGGAATTAGGATTACTAGAATCTGGGAATGATTTTTAGGCTAATGTCTGATCTATGAAAAAATCTAGAAAAACTGAAATGTGGGACGCCTGGGTGGCTGAGTCCGTTAAGCGTCTGCGTTTGGCTCAGGTCATGATCCAAGGGTCCTGGGATGGAGCCCCACATCGGGCTCTCTGCACAGCGGGGAGCCTGCATCTCCCTCTGCCTGCCACTCTCCCTGCTTGTGTGCTCTCTTCTCTCTCTCTCTCTCTGGCAAATAAATAAATAACATCTTAAAAAAAATTAAAATGTAAGCCCTAAGATTTTTACCTTAAAATCTTACAAACTATATTTACTTACAACCTATATAGTTACTTACAACCTATATTTTTCTTACAACCTATATTTACAGGGCACTGTTTTAGGTAATTTATATGGATTAGGTCTATAAATTTTCACAGTAGGAGTATGAAAATTTATTAGTATTGTCTGGTTTTCCAAATGAGAATATTTTCTGATTACATAGATTATTAAATTACCAGTACAGTTTGATATTCTCATAAGATGATAAAAGCTAACACACACACATACCCTGAGGATTGAAGCAACTGATAAAGCATCAAAATAACTAAGAAAAAAAGACTGAGAAAATATAAGAAACATAAAATAATATTTCAAGGAATTAAGTGCATCACACTCACTTTTGGACAAACCATGCTGACTATAGGTAAATATAGGTGTTATGTATTCAGAATTGTGCATTGAATAACCTGATTTAGCTTTCTTTCACATGGCCATGGGATATTTTCAGATATTGTTCACATTACTTGCAACAAAAATAGAAATATTAAGGCCATATTGGTCCAAAAGAATACCCTAACAAAAGGAAAAACTCTCAGTTCTGCATCAATTTATAGAAACTCTAACAATCATCTTGTTAAAGACATGAAATCTGTAGTTAGCTCTTCAGAAGACTGAAATGAGATCATTATATAGAGAGAGTGTGGCTCTATCCATTGACTATTAAAAGTATAGTCACAGAATAATATTCATTTATAATTAAATATAAAATAAATATTAGTTTGTATTTTTCAGATTATAAAGTAAGTGATGTTTGGTGGTCTTAACTATTATTTAACATTTTTGTAAAAGTTCTAGCTAATGTCCTAAAAATTATATATCTAAAGAAATGGAGACAAAATGATCTTTCTCTGTAAATAATATTGTTGAATTTCTACAGAACTTTGGAAAATATAATATTTAAGTACTAGAAGTAGAGGTTCAGTAACAAAACAAATTGTAAAACATATGCATGATGATCTAAATTATATTTGTTACTAGGCTATAACAAATCAGAAAATATGCTGGGGCAATGTTAATATTTAAAATATTATGTAGCTGGGAATATATTTATTAAGTAATCAGCAGACATAAGAAATAAGACTGAAAGTTTCTGATTAAAGTAACTGTTAAATGCACTAATATTTCTTAAAACCCTAAAACAGAATAAACTAACTAGGAATTAAATTAATCATTTAAAATATTCATCCAAGGAAATGGTTTCACATTTTAATCAAGTGTCATCTTCTGTCCTTTAGTTTGTTTGTTTGTTTATTTTTTAAAATATAATAGTAACTAAGAGTTACTGAGTATACCGATATACATCAGGTTTGGGACTAATACCTTTACAGCTGTTACTTGAATTATTAATTATAATAAGGGCACAATAAAACTAAAATTGGTATGCTTTTTACACATGGGGAAATTGAAGCTAGGAGAGAAGCCATGTCTCCGACCTACTTAGTAGTTTTCCTTCATAACTCCTAAAGTTTTTGCTGGCAAAATGGTTTCATATTTTCTCTCTCTTTCAAATAAAGTACTTTCTACCTTTGATATTCTCTAATTAGAGACCTTGCTCATTCACATTAAAAATAAAGCAATAGCAAAAAAAATAAATAAATAAAGCAATATCATGTTACATGAAATAGTAAAATTCCCAAGGGTATAAATAAAAGAGCAAATAAAAGACTCTAGTGTGCCCTTCTCCATTCCCTGTCCTCATAATTATCTAAACCACTTTTCCTAATAAACCTACTAACAACAGTATATAGGGTACTGTCACAGAAAAAAAAAATACAAACTTACACACCCATAGAATTTTTTAATATAATTCTTTAAGTTTATTCCAAGGTACTTTTTTAAAGATTTTATTTATTTATTTGACAGAGAGAGGCACAGCGAGAGAGGGAACACAAGCAGGGGGAGTGGGAGAGGGAGAAGCAGGCTTCCCGCTGAGCAGGGAGCCCGATGCGGGGCTCGATCCCAGGACCCCGGGATCATGACCTGAGCCCAAGGCAGACGCTTAACGACTGAGCCACCCAGGGGCCCCAAAATTTATTCTAAGGTCTTAATGCACACACCTCTGTAATTTTCTGTTAAAGAATAATAATTATTCTTTGATTGTCTTCTTTGTAACCCATATTATGTATATAATTAACTATTTAGTAATCTCACAATGAGTGGACATCTATGTTTCTTACCCACATATGATAATTGTACTAATTTGAATTCTTATCTCTATTGTAAAAATACCTGTTCCACCATATCCTTGGCAATAGTGTTAACATGCCATAGTATTTTTTCTACCCCATTATGTGCACCTAAATATGCTTATGTGTATTTTATGCACTTTACATGTATTATATCATATATATAGAAGAAACATAATCCTTGAATTATGCTTTCAGAATATAACATTGACACAATTTCTTTTCATTTACATTGACCTACTGACTCAATTCTCAGGTTTCTATTTTTACTAGATATAGATATATATCTCATATACTAAAACTGTATATTATTTGGATTATTTCTTTGAAAGCAGTATATGTAGTTCTTTTCTTTTAAAGATTGTATTTATTTATTTGACAGAGAGAGAGACAGTGAGAGAGGGAACACAAGCAGGGGGAGTGGGAGAGGGAGAGGCAGGCTACTAGCTGAGCAGGAGCCCAATGCAGGCTCAATTCCAGGACCCTGGGATCATGACCTGAGCCAAAGGCAGTCGCTTAACTACCGAGCTCCCCAGGTGCCCTGAAAGCAGTATATGTAGCTTTAACGTGTGCTTTTAAAAATAAAATAATCCATCAATACTCAGTAGACCTATCACGCATTTGTTTTAGATAATATTTAGTTCTCAGTTGGGGCCAGCCTTCTGACAGGAAAAGCTCACAGCACATGTGCAGCCCATGGGCATGGGTTCCCCGACCTAAATGCACAGACAGTAGAATTGTACCACCGGCCTCCTCAGCACAGTGCTCTGGCCAAGGCTTTGTGCCCCACTGGTGATGCAGTTGGGAACGTGTATCAGAAAGTTTGCTCTATCTAGCATCTGCTTAAATGAACTGATTTAGTCAGCTGCAAGACTGGAAGAATATTTCAATCTAATTATATCTTGAAGTGTATTTGTCCCCAGATATCTCTAGTATTCATGCTAATATTAAATGAAAATGAACATTTTCAATACAGATGGCTCTTATGGTGTACCAGGGTCAGAGCTTTGGATTTGCGTAAACTGCAAGAATCATGGTGATCTTCATCCAACTCTGGTCAACAGTCTCCTCTCACCTCAACATTTGTCATTCACTGATATACTTTGTGTCTTTGTAGTTTTGGCTTTTCTGGAATGTGATATACATTTGAAGTCTTTGTGACTTCTTCCACTTGGCATGATGTCTCTCAGATATATCCATGCATTTACATGTATCATTTGACCATGTATGTTTCTTGCTGAGTGATTTTATTGGAGGAATGTACCAAGAAGTATTTATCTCTTCATCATTTATGGACATTTAGGTTATTTCCAGTTGAGCTATTGTGAATAAACCTGCTTCTGACACTCTAGAACAAGTGTCCGTGAGAATATATGTTTTCATTTTCTTGGGTAAACACCTAGGAACAGGATTACGGGGTCATATGATAAGTGTATGTTTACATTTAAGTCACTGACAAATTGCCTCCCGTAATTTTGCATTCCCACCGTTAGTGTATGAAAGTTCCGATTGTGCCACATCTTCTCCAACACTGAGTTGTCAGTCTTTTTAATTTTAGCCACAAGGTTCTTAGAAATCAAATCCCTACCTCCCTTCAATCACAATTAACCACACCACAAGCAAGGGGACTCTCCTTAAATTGCAACTCATCTTGTTTCTGTCCATCTCCAACAGTGTTCCCTTTTATCTCTGTTACCTTCAAGATGAAGTCAAAACTCCTTTGAATTCATGTAAACCTCTTTCTAAACCATCTCTGCCTACATTTGTGGCTTCATTTACCTCCACATCCCTACATGCTCCTGGGAACCACTATTTTCAAACTCTGTCCAATTCCTTTACCTTTTGTTGAAGTATTCTTTCCCCATTTATCACTCAATAACTTTCTCAGCATTTAAGCAAAATACCTTCTCTGGGATATATAGTATACACACTCACACACACACACACACACACACACACACACACACAGGATATTATCTGTTGATCCCTGTGAGAATTATTTAATAATTCCAGTGAAAAGTATTCACTAATTTTGCTTTTTCATTAATGTCTGTTTTAAATTCTATCTGTCACACTGATGGAATATATATAGTATTTGTTTATATCCTTAACGTATTTCACAAATCATACCATCTCACAAGTACTCAATCAATATTTTAAGAAATACATATTGATGATTACGTGCTTTCTTTGCTGTAATGGGCATTTATGTATAAAGTTTCAACATGTTGATCATGTATAATATAAAGAGCATTTTTCCTGTTATTTTAAAAGTTTAATTTGAATACATACATAATACATTTTGTACTGTTATATAAAATATCTCAGCAATTTGAGTGTATCTATTTTCTTTTCATATTTTTTAAAAATTAAAACATTATGAAAATATTTTTAGATAAGCTATGTTTTATTTTACTTTCAAATATTATGGTCAATTTCTCTCTGCTCTGCAGAATCTTTTTAAGTAGTCTAATTTTTATTGCATGAATAAGGGAGTATTTTCTTAATCCAAATATACTATAAATGTGAAATTAAATTGAGACCTCTATTTAAGCATATTTGCATAATTTAAAGTAAAATACATTACACTGCAAACGCACAAAGCTTTCAAGAACACTTATTTTTTCAAATCTTAATTTCTCCTTAGTTCTTATGTTTTAATTTTTTTAATAAAGAACTAAATGTGTGTTCTGTTTTTAAAATATACTGCTTTAGATATATGTAGAAACTAAATGTGGTTTGCTTTCAACTATACTTGTTAGAATTCACCAGAGATAATATATCATTATGGGATATTTTAGAATGATAAAATCAATTTATAGATTAACACTTACAGGTAGACACTTAATTTTTCTATGACTCGGATCAATCTCTGTCTAACTTAGCTTCTTCATCTGAAATCTGAGAATACTCTGTCTTTAAGACATATCCTGATAGTGTGGATCTTACAAAACAAATTATGTGAAAGGTTAGGCACCTGGTAGTTCTAAAATGTTTCAGCAAACCATCTCCGTGGACACTCCCCTCAAATCTGAATCTTTGAGAAAACTGAGTTTTGAAATACGTCACTCAACATTTTGTGTTCATTTCCTTAAAAAGACTAAGACAGTCTAGGAAAGAACTGGAAAGATACTTGAGATTTTTTTTTTTTGAAGATTTTATTTATTTATTTGTCAGAGAGAGAGAGAGGGAGAGCATGCACACACAAGCAGGGGGAAAGCCAGGCAGAGGGAGAAGCAGGCTCGCTGCAGAGCATGAAGCCTTATGCAGGACTCGATCCGGGGGCCTGGAATTAGGACCTGAGCAGAAGGCAGTCAGTCGCTTAACCGACTGAGCCACCCAGGTGTCCCTGAGATATTTTTAAATAATAGTAAATGCTCTCTTTTCCATCCAGAATAATTGAACAAAAATAAAATTAAATAACATAAGTCTGTTGAAGGACAAATTAATTAAAACATATTTTTAGCCAGTTTATTTTCATGATGAAGGCACTTAACTTACTTTATGCTTAAATGAATGAAGCACAGTGTATCTAAAATAAGACTTTCTATTCCTTTGGTTGAGATTATCCACACTTCAATCTGCCTGTTCCTGTCAGAAACATATTGGACAAGTTATTACATTTGTGCATATCTAATTGTCTTTTAAATTCTCAAAATAATGCCTTAAGTTGAAAAACAAAATACATTTAAACAAAGCAGTGAGAGTAGTAAACTCTATAGTTTACTACCTCTGCGTTAGATAATCTAACAAAGATTTATTCACATTTAGTGAACATTCTTGCCTTTACTACCAGTGGCTCTAATTAAGAATAATCACATAAAAAGGTCTTTTCATTTTTGTTGACTACCTGTTTCCTGTTTGCCTGAATCTCACTCGTTAGTTAGTATTTCCTGTTGGTTCATGGGTTTGTGACTACATAGCTAGCGATTACTCAAAATCAATATTTTTCACATGCTACTTAGTTTAATTCATCTTTATATTTCTCCTAATAGTTTGAAATATTATTGAGAACTATAATAATTTTCATCTAAATAAACACTCAAGATACTCTAGGTAAAGGGGGAGAAAACAAGCAAATTAATATATTTGGATGATTCACAACATATAGAAAGTAAGAAATAGATTAATTTTTGATATGTTTTTAATAAATAACATGGGCTAGACTGTAATTTATTTTTGACAAAATAAAATATATAAAACCTTCATAATCCATGTAAACATGCAAAAGAAAGAAAAAAATTAGACATGCGTGTCCTAGTATCATTAAAATAGTCATGGACCACTGTTAAGTTAATATGTATGTGTCTTGTTCTATTGTGTTTGTCTTTATTTTCAGTGAATATAACTTTTAAATCTGCAAATGGAATAAACCAACAAAATAACATCATTAAGGACTGACATACTTGTAGTATGTTAATACAGATCATCAATAAGATACATATTGTAATAAAATAGAAATAAGCTTTTTAAACTTTAATAATATTTAACAATAAAATTATAAATCATGTTTGGAAGAGGTTAATGTTGATGATACTAATGTTGTAAAATGGGTTATTTTACTTTCAGTCCCTGCATATGCTCACATTTTTTTCTTCTGTAAATAGTATATGGTTGGATTTTTGTATGTTTTAGTTTAACACCTGTTTTACTTTTCACTGGAGGATGTACTTATATGTATTTCATTTAGTTACTGATATATCCCTATTTAAAACTCTCATTTTATTTTTTGTTTTCTATCTTTCACACTAGACATTTTTTCTCTTAAAGTTTCCTCTTAATTTTAACTTGTACATTTTTAGCATTTAATTATTACCATCTTTTTGCAATTTATACTAATTCTGTTCTTTAATATCTACCAATAAACTTCAACATGCATAATGATCTTATCAAATTTGAACTCATAATCTTGTTATTATTTTCCTAGCTAACCAAGGGAACATCAATAATATTAACTCCATTAATCTACACATCAATTTTATGTTAGTGTTATCTTATGTTTTGTTTTTCCTTTTAGCTCATTAGAGATCATTATTTCTCTGTTCCAAAGTCAAACTAATATTTCCTTTGCTGATCATTTTTTTTTCACTTTAGAAATATTACATATGAATCACTCTTTTCTTCTGCCTAAAAATTTATATACATACATATGTTCTTTAAGATTTTCTTTGCTGAATGTCAGTTCTTCATAAGCTCAGGGTATTTTGGCTTGGTCTATAAATCAAGGCTGATTTTTTTTTTCTTTCATTGCATGGAATATATTTTTTATAATTCTGTTGGCTTTTACATTGTTTTTAAGAAGTCACTTGTTTGTCAGCCACCTTTTAAAGTGTCCTTTTTTCTTTGGGTGTTCTGAGAACTTCTCTTTTTCTCTCTCTGTCTTTCTGTCCCTGACTTTGTCATTATTTTCTCTTTCTTCTACATCAGATTTATTATTAAGGGCTAGCTTAGGATTTTATTTTTTTTTGTTTTGCTTTAGGTTCACTGAGCTTCTTGAATAGATACATCAGTGTCTTCCATGATTTCTAGAACTGCCTAAACCATTAAATATTTAAATATTTCTTTGCCCCAACTATCTTCTTTGAAAACTCTATTTAAATAAATCATCCCACACAACTTTCCAATTTTGGTAACCTCTTTTCTTTATTTTCATCTTTTTATCTCATTGTGGCAAACTGTAATCATTCTCTTGCAAAATCGAGCTTCCACTCATCTAATTCTTCCTTTAGCTATGTCCAAAATGCTGGCAGACTCATGCCCTCAAAGTTTTACTTCACTTATTACATTGTTTGTTGCTTCATGTTTGTTACGTATTTCATGTTAATTTGGCTTGGAGGTAACATTGCATTTTTACTCGTATTTTCAAGTTTTTAAAAAATTTCTTGAAAATAATACAAATACCTGTTTTTTTGGTGATTATTTAACAATACCAGTTTTTGTGATTTTGTTTCCATTGTTTTTTTCTGCTGCTTATTGCTCATTGTGTATTGTTTCCTCGTGTGCTTTATTAGCTTTGAAAGTGTGATGCACATTATCTATCAAAATTATTTTAGAAAATTCCCCAATCCTAGAATGAAAAATTCCCACATAGAATAATTTCCTTTATCTCTCTACCAGAGGTCCTGGAGATTATTATCCAGAAAAAAAATAAAAATTAAATTAATAGACTCATGGACCTTCAAGGTAAAGCAAATGAGTCCTAAAAATCCCTGTGACAGCGAACCTATGGATTCCTCTTCATAATCAGAACTTTTTCTCTTCTTATTTCATAATCTGCTTTAATTAATTTTCAAGTAACATTCCACAAATCTTCTTGGAAGTGGAGAGAGACTTAGTGAATCCAGAAGTAGAATTGCTGAATTATATGATAGCTCTATTGTTAATTTTATGAGAAACCTTCATACTGTTTTCCATAATGGCTAAACTAATTCAGATTCCTTCCAACAGCACATAAGGGTTTCCTTTTCTCCACACCCTTACCAACTTTATTATCTCTTATTTTTCAATAGAATAGCCGTCCTGGCAAGTATGAAGAGATATCTCATTGTGCTTTTGATTTGCATTTCCCTGGTGATTAGTAATGTTGAGCACTTGTTTATATACCTGTTGGTCATAAAAAGTGTTGGGAAAACTGTATAGTCACACACAAAAGAATGAAACGGGACCCCTATCTTATGCCATACACAAAACTCAAATCAAAATGAATTAAAGATTTAAGTGTAATACCTGAAAACATAAAACTTCTAGAAAAAACATAGGGAAAATCTCCTTGACATTGGTCTTTGCAATAATATCTTGGATATGACACCAGAAGCTCAAGCAACAAAGGCAAAAATACACCAGTGGGATTACACGAAATGAAAAAGCATCTGTACCTGCAAACGAAATAATCAACAAAATGAAATGCAACCTATGCAATGAGAGAAAGTATGTGCAAACCATCATTCTTTCTGTAAGGGGTTAATATCCTTTAAATATATCAGGAACTCACACAATTCAACAGCACAAAAACAAATAACCTTTTTCAAAAAATGGGCAAAGAATTTTAGTAAACATTTTTTTCCAAAGGAGTCATTCCTTTTATTAAGCATTGTTATCAAACTATTTCCATGTACTTGATGAAAGAAAAAAATGTATATAGTGCTATAAATTAGTTGTTCTCTCAGCTACATATAATTTTATTTTATAAATAAGAAGTAGAATTATTATTTTATTAAATTAAACAAGGAAAATCAGTTCCACTTATAATAAATAATTCATGATATGTTTGGATTAAAATGTTTACTTTACTGGAAGAACATTCCAAATCTGAAAGATACTATATAACATTTTCTATGCATATATTATTCAGAGTATACTGAATATTTGTGCCTGAAAACTTAACATACACTTAACATAATAGATGCACTAACTTATACTGCTTCACTTCTTCAAAGGTGTTTTTATTTACAGCTAATAACTTATTCTAGGAAGAGAATTAAACATAGCTGAAAGCCTTGCTTATGTTTAAACAGGTGGAAAAGGCAAGTTTGAACATGCAATATTTATTGCCCACCTTTCTGCTATCTTTGTTTTGCTCTCAAGGGATTCTCCCTTCAGAGGAATTTTTGCTTTGACAATAGAGAATAGGAGATTTTAGTTTAAATATTGTCAGCACTCTTATCGCTCCACTCTGCAATATTTTTTTTAATTCAAAATACTCCCAAACACTTCAGTTTATGATGCCAGAATTCACCCTTAAGAGAAATAGTAAAGAAAGTTTTAGTAAAGAAAAACAAATAATATAATGAGGTATCACAATACCTATGCTAAAGATTAAGGATAGATTACTCTAAGATCAGATTTATCCTCTTATTTAAAATAACTTAATAGTAACACACACACACATATGGAGACAGAGAGAGAGAGAGAGAGAGAGATGACACTGGATATGAATAAAGATGGGCAGTGATCTTTGAGAGAGAGAAAAAAGAAGAGGGGACCCTATGAATACCCTATTTTATTTACTACCTAGAGAGAGGTGCAAGGCAGTTAGGCAAGGAAAGCGACCCCTGGAGTTGAACATACAAAGTCAAGGGTTCCGGGGAGATCATGGTGGCTAAAATTGGCAGGTCTGAAATAGTAAAGATTCAAAGAGAAAACTCTCCGGTGTCTGCAAATATTCTCTTGAGCATTTAACAGAATACTGATTAATGCATACATCTGAATCATCTATTCAAGACGAGGGAAACTTGCAAGGATTAAAAGAAACAGTGCCAGACATTCATATAAAACTTAGATTATGCAGGGCCTCACCAGCCAAACTAAAAAACAAACAAATAACAATAACAAAAGAAAACAAAACAACAACAACAAAAAACAACTCGTAGTTCAGAGGGCATTTGGTAATCAGGGAAGCCTTACCTCAGGAGTAGGAATTAATTACATTTATACCGAATATTGATGTGAACCCATCAAAAAATCATAAATGTGAAATCTGAAAGGATCTATTTCCAATAAATTACCTGTGTTCCAGAAAAAAAAAAAGCTCAAAGATACCAAAAAAAAAATAAAAAAAAAAAACAAAAAACAAAACAGTACCCACAAAGATAAAATTAATAAAAACGGTCATCCAAAACTGCAGACAAATTGAAATTTCTATAACAGAGTCAAAAGAGATTGACAATATTAAATTTTGTAAGGATTTGGAGCAAGAGGAAATCTCGCATCTTGACGGTAGGAATGTAAAATGCTTCAACAACTTCTCAAAACGCTTTCACAATTTCTCATAATGTTAGACTCATGTATATACTATGACCAACAACTCCACTGCAATGCATTTGCAAATTCCCCCTTCCCAAATAAAATACAGATGTTCACAAAATAATCTGTATAGTAATGTACATAGAAACCTTATTTAAAATAGCCAACATTTTGAAAGGTTCTAAATGTCCATCAAAGGGAGAATAGATAAAGTGTGCTGTATTCAGGGAAGAAATAGCCTTTCAGCAATTAAGGGTTATGAACTTCTAATAAAGACAATGACTCAATGAATCTCAAACACATGTTGAACCAAACAAGCCAGGCATAAATGAATATAAACTGTCTGAAGTTTAAAAGGACGTAAAACTAACGTGTAGTGATCAGAAGAATGATTGCTTCTCTACTGAAAGTTATTGCCTAGAAAGAATGAGGAAAGTTTCTTGGGTGGTATTTGTAATTTTTAATGAGGCATAATTTATATCAATACAATAAAGATATTAACAAGTGTTCAAGGATTTAGATTTGACCATACCATATATCCTACCACAAAAAAATAATATTAAAAAAAGTCTTACCAAAGGACACTTTATTTTTAAAGATTTTATTTATTTCTTTGTCAGAGAAGAGAGAGGGAGGGAGAGAGCACAAGCAGGGGGAGTGGCAGGCAGAGGGAGAAGCGGACTCCCGGCTGCACAAGGAGCCCGATGTGGGACCTGATCCCAGGAGCCTGGGATCATGACCTGAGCAAGAGGCAGATGCTTAAGCAATGAAGCCACCCAGGTGTCCCACAAAATGACACTTTAAGTGAAATAAATTTACAACTATTTGAAACCCAGTCAGTTAGGTTTCTATAAAATTAATTATTCACCTTCCCCATCACCCTAGCTCCATAATTACTCCCAAAGACTTATCCAAGAGAAATGAAAACTCATATGCACAGAAATATAATTAGTTTTGCCTTATTTTCTGGAAAATTTCTTTAATATCAACCTCTAAATCTATTACAGGTCATCTTAATTTATTACCACACTTTAAATCTCAATATTTTTATAGTTTTCTCCAAGCACCCTGTTATTTTTTTTTTAATTGAAATATAATTGACATAGAACATCATTGTTCTAGGGGCACCTGCGTGGCTCAGTTGGTTAAGCATGAAACTCTTGGTTTCAGTTCAGGTCATGATCTCAGGGTCCTGAGATCAAGCCCCACACTGGGTTCCCCACTGGACACAGAGCCTGCTTAAGATTCTGTCTCCCTCTCCCCACCTGTTTGCACTCACTTTCTAAAAGAAAGAGAGGGGGTGTCTGGGTAGCTCAGTTGGTTAAGCAACTGACCGGCTCAGGTCATGATCTCAGGGTCCTGGGATCCCCACTCAGAGAGGAGTCTGATTGTCCCTCTCCCTCTTCCTTTGCCTCTCCCCCTGCTCATGATCTCTCTGTCTCTCAAATAAATAAATAAAATATTTTTTAAAAATTTGGGTGGTGCTTGGGTGGCTCAGTTGGTTATGAGTCCTGCTCTTGGTTTTGGCTTGGGTCATGATACCCTGGTCCCTGCATTGTGCTCCCCACTCAGCAGGGAGTCTGCTTCCCCTCTCCCTTGGCTCCAACCCCCACTCGCACTCTCTCTCTCTCTCCTCTCTGAAATAAATAAATAAATCTTTAAGAAAATAAAAAGAAATAAAAAGAAAGAACATGATTGTTTTTGTTTTTGGATGCAAATTTCTACTAACTCTCCAAAGATGAGTATTTTAAGCATTATTTCTTCTTCATTGTGTCTCTTTCCTCCAAAAAGCTTGGATCAAAGTTCAATGTACAAGTGTGCAATAACTGTCTGCAAGCTTCACTATAACATGATCTGGCTTAGTTATTTAATTTGGGAAATGCTATGTCAAAAGCTTTAACTGTTTATTAGTCATGGTTTAACTAGAGAAGTAGAACTAGGAGAAGATATTTTATGACATCTGCTATAAGAAACTGACTACTTAGGCAAGTCCAATATCCTTAGGGCAGGCTGTGAGGGAGGCAGGCTGGAACTTCAGGGCAGAAGCTGAAGCTGCTGTCCACAGGGAGAATTTCTTCCTCCAGATTACCCTGGATTCTGTTTTTAAGGTCTTTCATGTGATTGAATCAGACTCACCCGTATTTACTTAGGGTAATGTCCTTTGCTTAAAGTCAACCGATTACTGACTTTAACGAAATTTAAGATACATCTTCAAAGAATATCTCGATTAGTGTTTGAATACTGGGAACTGCAGCCTAGCCAGGTTGACAAAAGACAGGATCATCACATTTAGATTCCAAGGAAAAAATAGACATCATCAATGAATCCTTTTTATTTCTTCATATTTAAATCAATTTATGACTAATTTATAAAAGTAAGAATAAAGGTAGAGTAAAGGACAACACAATTAGAAATTGCAATAGGGGTCCCTCTGTGGCTCAGTCGTTAAGTGTCTGCCTTCAGCTCAGGTCATGATCCCAGGGTTCTGGGATCGAGCCCCGCGTCGGGCTCCCCGCTCGGCGGGAAGCCGGCTTCTCCCTCTCCTACTCCCCCTGCTTGTGTTCGTTCCCTCTCTCGCTGTGTGTCTCTCTCTCAAATAAATAAATAAAATATTTTAAAAAATAGAAATTACAATAAAAAATTAAACAGCACACCTAATTTTTTTACCATATTTTTTCTGACTTGAAAGCATATATACCCTAATTGAGCCACATCCTCTGAATGCAACAAATTTCTCATCTAGTGTGTGTATGAACTTGGAACATATTCATCCTGTAAATACTGACTCTGGGATTTAAATGTATTTCTAATAAGTTCTAGCTTACTGTTAACTCTTTTTTTTTCCAAGCTTTATCGAGATATAATTAACATATAACAATAAATCTAAGGTGTACAGTGTGATGATTTGATAACCATGTATGTTGTAAAATGATTACCATGATAATGTTAGATAACACGTAATTACCATTTTGGGGGGTTATCAGAATTTTAAATATGGCAATGTATATGAAATAAAATTACTGATAAATGAAACAAGCATTTTATATACCATTTTGTCAAAACATGAATTCAAAATATCCTTCCTTTCCTTGAGTCCTAGATTTTCTCCAGTTTGAACAAATATCGGCACTACTAACTCTGTACCTAATTTAAATAACTGATTAAAGATACATCATGTATTTATTTGCATGAATGTGCAAAAGTGCAAATGTTATTTTGAAAAGGAGCAAAAAAGTTAATGAGGATATTTAGTTAAGTCAAGGAGTCCGTTTATTGGATAATTCAATCTCATTAATTAGATGACTCATTATAATGTAAAGTCCATTTTTTGAGTCAGTGGCTAGTGAAAAAAAGCTCATGTTTATAACATCATTCTACTAAGAAACTTGAAGATTATTTCATTGTTGTTCATCAGGTTAATAAGACAAGAGCAATGAGATAAAAATGAATGACAGTTATTTCTTGGGTTGGAAGCAGAGAGATTTAACAAAAGAGGAAAGCATTCTTACCCACTTGCTTAAAAATTAAGACCAAATTTTTCATAATATTTTTTGGCTTACTGCATGCCAGTGCTCAAGATCTAATTATGAATAAATCATTATCTCTGTTTTATAGAAGACTACAGTTTTCTAAAAACTATAACTGGAAGGTGGATAAACATAAAAATTATAACAAAACACAATAAAGACATATCTTTATGAAATATTTTAGAGTGAGTGTCAGCAAACTTTTTCTGAAAAGGGCTTGATACTAAATATTTTAGGTTTTGACAGTCATATGATTTGTGTTGCAATACTCATTTCTGCACTGTAGCACAAAACTTTCATAGACAATATGTAAGTGAATGAGCATGTCTGTGCCCCAGTAAAACTTTATTAGAAGACATTTGAAATTTTAAATGTAATGTAATTTTTACATCACAACATATTCTTTTCAAAAGGGTACACTTAAAACTCTACAAACCATTATTACCTGGCACGTTATATAAAAACCATGATCCATGGACTACTAACATCTGTACTGGAGAAACAGAATTAGTGTATTAGTAAAGTTTTCCCACAGAAAAAAGAGTTTGAAATGTGAGTATCAATTATGACTAGGAGAGTTAACTGAAAAGTCCTTCAAGAAAGATTGAGTGGGTTTTGCAGGGTACTCTTATGAGAAAGAGTATGGAATTCAGGACAATGGCAAATAATTTTGTGGGCTTCAATGTGTGTGTGTGTGTGTGTGTGTGTGTGTGTGTGTGTGTGTGTAAGGGGGAGATGTCAAGAGATAATAGTAAAGAATTTATTTTGGAATAAATTACAAATGCCTTTAGACCTTCCAAAGTGTTTATCATTTATTCTAATGGAAGTGACAAGAAACTAATGGGATTTAAATAGGAAATAAAAGAATCGGACTTATATTTTGTAAGTCTCACCTCAGATGCATAGTTAGGGAACACACTATAGAGAGACAAGACTTCAGGAAGAGAGTTTATGGATTAGATAGTACATGCAATAATCCAAGAAAAAAACCTAAGGTGACACCAACTACAGTTCACTTATATGTATATTATTTTTACATGCCACTAAATGGAAAAATTAAATATGTTACTACAATGGCTTAGATATTAAATTCTTATTATCATTGAAATTAATTTCATGTTATATAACAAAACCAGTGCATTTATCTAAGCATCTACTCTCTTGATGACCGCCAAATGCTGGGCTGCCAAGTGTTGAGATGGTCAATTAAAACAACAAGCTAAAATGAAAGTAATAGTCAAGAATTTAATTACTTACTGAGATAGTATAATGGGCTAAGCAAGAAAAGTCACTGGTTCCCCTATGTTCCATTTTACCCCCAAGAACAGCTCTGGGTAAGGGTCAGGTGAGTCAGCACAGATGTAGGGATCTTCTCACTACCAAGGAACCATGAACAAAAGTTTTCTCCCATTTTATAGATGCGGGTTTTGGGGGAGGAAGAAGAGAAAGGGCTAGGAAATGCACTGACTACTGAGTCAGAGTGAGGAAAAATGTTCTCCAGGTTTCCCCTTTATCCCCCCGCCCCCAAGAAGGAAGTCTCAAAAGAAGAAAAAGACCTCTGCCAGGCATCTCTAATAAGAAATCTCAAATGGAGATGCCTGGGCATTAATGGCAGATATGTGCAAGAAGATGGCTGGCTAGCGTGATCTTTTGGGCCTGATCCTAAGGAGTTACAAGGCTTTATTTGGCAGGCTTCACAGGAAAAGCTGCTATCTGCACACCAGACTTGGTGCACAGCCAATACATCGCTCTCCAGTCTCTGGAGGGAGCTGTTTCCTGACCGGCAACCTAGCAACAGAAGGCAGACCAAGTAGAGACCTTCTTCCTTTGGAGTTATCAGGAGACACTCGTCAAAAATGCCCTCCAACAATAAGCAGCTAAGGAAAGTGCTCTTCTTCCCTGCCAGACCTGAGACTGCTCTGTCTATTCAGAAACACCAAGGCGAAAGGGCAAAACCAGCAAGAGGGACCCAGTTCACTGAGAGGCCTGGTCTAGAAAGATTCTTTGTGCAAACCTGAGACTCTCCTCTCCCGCCGAACGGCACCAGTGTTGCCGGGAGACATTGTGGGGAATTCCACCATACTCTTTACCCACGGAAGAATACCCTGCTTTGGGAAAACCGCTTCCATCCTCCTAGTTAAGTGTACCAGGGACCAGTAAGATCCTGATTAGTGCTATATAAACCAAACAGACCAAAATAACGACATGCAAGTTCTAAAAATTAAGCTGGCATTAGACCCACAGCCCAAAAAAGCAGGCTGGGATCTGCATGCTATCTAAAATCAGGATGACTGCCTGCTAAAATAAATGATTTCAATAATACTCAAAGTCATCTAACATGATAAACAAAATGTCTAGGATACAATAAAAAATCATCTATCGTACAAAGAACGAAAAAAACACAACTTAAATGAGAAAAGATAATTCATTGACGGTAGCACCAAGATCAATTAGATGTTAGAATCATATGAAAAGGACTTTAGAGTAAGCATCACAAAAAATGTTTCAAGATTGATTACAAGCAATTGATGAAATTTAATTATTAGAAAAAAAAAATTAGGTCATGTAAAAGAACCAAAAAGAGAAATTAAGAAACTGCTGAATGGGGTCAATGACAGCGTGGAGATTAAAGATGATGAATCAATGAACATGAGAGCAGGATAATAGAACTTAACCAAGTTGAATATCAGAGACAAAATAGAATGATCAAGGAAAATACACATACTCAGGGATGTGTGGGGCAACAACAAAAGATTCAACATCCTTATTATATCAGTACCAGAGGAGAAGAAAAATAGAATGAGGCTGAAAGAGAATTTGAAGAAACAATGCCTGCAAAAGATCTCAAGTTGGGCAAAAGAATCAAACCTAAAGATTCAAGAGCCTAAAAATCAATTAATTGAGTGACAGTAGATTTCTTATGTGAATCAAGAGAGACCAGAAAGAAGTGACACAATATTTTCCAAGTGCTGGAAGGAAAGAACTGTCAGCTGTGAGTTTTGTATTTGGTGAAACTATGCTTTAGGAATGAAGGCTTAATAATATTTTCAGGCAAAGAAAATCTGAAATAGTTTGTTGCTGGCAGACCTACCGTTAAATGTTTGTTAAAAGATTTTCTTCCAGGAAAAGGGAACTGATAAAAGAAGGAATTTTGGAACCTCAGGAAGGAAAGAAGAAAGAAATAACAATAGCAAAAGAATGGGTACATAAGATAGATAGCCCTTTCTTAGTGAGTGTTAAAATCAATCATATTTGATGATTGAAACAAAAAGTATAACCCCATCGAATTCAAAGTAATGATATTTAAAAGTGAAGAATATAAAGGAACATAGACTTCCACACTTTAATAAAAAGGGTAAAATGTTGATATTTGCAGACTTCTAAAAATCACATACATATAGGGGCACCTGGCTGGCTCAGTAGGCAGAGCCAGAGGCTCTTGATCAGGGTCGTGAGTTTGAACTCCAGGATCGGTGCAGAGATTACTTAAAATAAATAAATATTTAAAAATCATATACATATATTACAATACCTAGAGTAACACACTCACTTAAGTATATCAACATTCCCAGGGCAAAGAGTGTATAAAGCAGATATACTCAAAAATTGTTTAAGTAAATCAAGATGAAAGTGCAATGGAAAAGTAAGAGAAGAGAAACAGAAGAATGAGAGGCTGAAGAAACAAATAAAAATAGCAAAATGGCAGGCTTAAACCCTAGCATATTAATAACTACCTTACAATGTGAATGGTTTAAATACACCAATCAAACAAGAAATTGGCCACATGGATAAAAACAGCCCAATTATATACTGCTTACAAGAAACTCATTTCAAATCCAATGACATAGGCAGGTTGAGAAAAGAATGGTAAAAAAAAAAAAAAATCAGGGAATCATTTACAAAAAAATAAGGAAAGGAAGTAGTGTTTCTATTAATATTTGGATTAATATTTGATAATCTAGACTTTAGAGCACAGAAAATTGCTAAAATAAAGATGGACATTACTAATGATAAGAAGATCAGTCTGCCAGGAGACATAACAGTTCTAAATGTGTATGCTCTAAGTGACGGAGTCTCAAAACACATGAAGAAAAAATTGAACTGAAAGGAAATGTAGACAAACTCACATTGTAGTTGTGGATTTTGACATACAAACTCACAATTGTAGTTGTGGATTTTGCTCTTCCAGCAACTAATAGAACTTCTGGGCATAAAATCAACAGCAGCAAGCACATAGGAGATCTGAACAACATAATCAAAACCAACAGGATTATACATAAGCACACACATATATCAATTAATGTGTGTGTGTATATTATGTATGTGTACATACATACAATCATAGCAGAATATATTTTTCAAGTGCCTATGGAATATTTACCAAAATGGGTAATTCCTTTGGCCATTAAACAAATTCTGGGGCGCCTGGGTGGCTCAGTCGTTAAACGTCTGTCTTCGGCTCAGGTCATGATCCCAGAGTCCAGGGATCGAGTCCCGCATCGGGCTCCCTGCTCAGCGGGGAGGCTGCTTCTCCCTCTGCCTCTCTCGCTCTCTGTCTCCTATGAATAAATAAATAAAATCTTAAAAAAAAAATTCTGAGAAATTTAAAATAATTGATATCACACAGAGTATGTTCTTGACCATAGTGGAATTAAATTAGAAATCAGTAAGAGAGAGCCAACTGGGAGATTGCTAAATACATAAAATTAAACAACAGTTTCAAATAATAATCTATGGGCAAAATAGAAATCCTCAAATGAAATTCAAAAATGTATAGAAATAACTGGAAAGATAGATTACAACATACGAAGATATGTGGGATGAAGCAGTATTGGAAAGAAAATTTAGAGCACTAAATGCTTAACTTAGAAATGATGGAAGGTCTCAAGTCAATAGTTTAAGGACCTACCTCGAGAGTCTTTATAGTTTTTGATATAAAATCATGTCTTCTGCAAACAGAGACAATTTTACTTCTTCCTTTCTTATTTATTTTGGTGTGTAATTACCTTTGCTAGGACTTCCATTACTAAGTTGAACAGAAGTGGTGAGAGTGAGCACCTTTGTTTTGTTCCTGATCTTAAAGAAAAAACCTCAACCTTTCACGGATGAATATGTTGTTAGCTGTGGGTTTATTATATATGGCCTTTATTAAGGTGAGTTATGTTTGTTCTATACCCAATTTGTTACGAGTTTTTGTCATGAAAGGATGTTGTACTTTGTCAAATGCTTTTTTTTGTATCTATTGTGATGGTCATATGATTTTTCTATCTCATTTTATTAGTGCAATATATCACATTTATTGATTTGCATATATTGAACCTCTGTATTATTTCTTATAAAATATATGTGAATCTACAATTTCAATTAAGAAGTACGAAGTGGATTGGAAATAATATTGTACCTGTCAGAATTTTCTGACCATAACTAAGTGATTGTTTTTTAATATTATCAGACTTGTTTTCATATATACATTAAAGTTGTTGAGAAAATGAAAAATGCTATATTTAGATTTGATAGAGCCAAAAGTACAGAAAGATAACAGTGAGTTGAAGAGAAAGTTTAAAAGAAATATCAAACTGTAAATAGACAGCAACACAAATAAGAAAAAAAAAAAAAAAGCCCAACCAAAGATCTTGGGATATAGAAGGAAAAGCATCACAATAGCTCTTAAATGAAAATAATGTATGTGGTAAATGTGTACTTCATCTGAAAAGTCTGTGAGTAAATGAGAAGATGATTTCATCCCCCGTGAATTAGATATGAAATTGATAGAGGTCAACCAGTGGGAACTTCTGACAAAAGGTTTGTGGGGGTGAATATTGGAGACAACATTAGCGTGTCCTTGGAGATTGAAATATATATAGATATATAAAAGCGTGAGCTTTTGAAGAAATGTGACAGAGGAGTATTTTAAATAATTGCCATTTATTTTTCAAACCAACTTAGAGGTGATCCAGAACTTTACAAATTCTGCCTGCATGCCTTTCACCTGAGCATTCTTGAAGATTCATGACTTGAAATTGGGTAAATCTAATTATGTTGTTGTTTCCCAAGCCAATATAAATGAAATAGATAATTTTTAACTTAAAATTGGAAATAACTAGGTAATTTCATGAAGATAATTTCAAAAATATTCAAATCTTAAGTCTTAATTTTAAGTATAAAAATGATTTTTGATCACCGACCAAATCCACACTTAGCACAAAATTTTTGCATTTATTGAGCTTAATATGAAAACTGAAGTGTCTTAATATTTCAGTGTAATATCTGGACTACAGAAACCCTAGTATTTTTTCCTCATGACCTTCAAAAACTTGTTACTACTACATAGTGTCTTTGTACTATATTACCATATGTAATACTACTAACTATTTATATATATTTATCAAGCTGATTTATAGAGAGGGTAAACAATTTCTCAGGATAAAAGCCCATTAGAAATAGAATCTTGAAACAGAAAACAGAATATTTATCAAGTAAACGTTTTCTCTGATTTACCATATTTTCTGCCGCTTATTATGCCTTGATGGCAATACCACAAAATGCTTATGTTAGCTTTATACATCATTTTATAAAAATCCATTCAATAATTTCAATATTTACCATACTAACTCCCTGATTCTCTTCTACTTATATTAATGCATTTTATCACTCCTCACAAACCCCAGTGATTACTTTTTATTATCCCCAACTTGTCTGGCTAACATGGTATGGCAAGTGTATGCCTGGACCACAAATCAGCGCTCTTAAACTGTGAAACATTTTCCACATTTACTAAATATTTACTAAATGCCGGGTACTTTCTAAATGCACAAATTAAGGTGTTTAAAGATTAGAGAAAATGGCAAGTTTATGATTAAAATTCTTTATCAATAAGTTGTCCCTTGGGGAAAATTCAACAGTACTGGGCATAAGAACACACCTTAATCCTGAATTTCAGGAGAAGGTTTGTGAGTACAAATTAGGAAAAAAAGAAATACCAACCACAAAGATAATAAAAAGAGAAAATGGCACATTATGGTGGCAAAAAAGTATAACCGCAGTATAGAATTAGGAGGAGGTCAAGGAATATTTTAGTAATGACAAAACATAAAGTTTTCTCTTTCATGATAAAGAATGTATATTTTGTCCTAGGGGGCTTTTAAAGATTTAAAGAAAAGTGATGCAGTGATTAAATTTAACTATGTAATTTTAATCACTTTGGCTTCTCTGTGAGAATTAATAGAGAGAGATAGTACACTGATACATTGAATAGTATCACTGAATTGTTAATTGTAATAATCTAGGTTAAAAATACTATCTATGGTTAAACTAAAATGACACTAATTTGGAGATGGAAAGAAAAGAGAATATATATGAATTAATAAATTGCATTTTGGTCCCATTGAGATATTCTTTTATGGTATTCAAGAGAAGAAAAAAATGTCTAGTGTATAATTTGATAAATATATCTGAAATTTAGAAGCAAAATCTGAGTTGGTGATCTAGATTTTAGAGACATCAGACACTAACTAAAAGCATGGGGGTGCAGGATGTGAGTCCAGGAGCACTCGTAGCATGAGAAGAGAAAAAGATTGAGTACAAAATCCTTAGGAACTGGAATATTTTAGGATTAACTGGAGAAATAGTAGCATTATTTTAAATCTTAAGAAGACAAAGATAAAGGGAAAACAGTAACAATACTACAACCAATAATCACAAGGAAACTTGGATTCAGTTTATGCATGAGACAAAGATTAAAGTGTTTTATTTTTTTACTCTTCAGAGCAAACATTTTGTTTTGTTTTGTTTTTTCTTTGCTTTCCAGGTATTAATTTATTTATTCCACAGAGCTAGCCAGTGATGTAAATTCTGCTGTTTTCCTTAAATTCCAAATGAGAAAACTGAGGTAAAGAGAGGTCAAGAACTGTTCCAATATGATAACAGCAAGGAATTGATAAAGCCTGGATTCACATGCAGTTAATCTGATTCCGGAGATGACATTGCTCCCTATCATGGGGAATTGCCTGAGCAGAGTGTGGTGTCACTGAAGGCAAGGCAAGAGGGTCTTCAGAAATGGAGGGAAATGAAAGATAGTTCCATCATTTCAAAAATGATGGTTAGAACAGGGAATGAAATGTTACCTTTGGTAACATTTAAGAAACATTTAAGAAAGGACAATCTATTGGAAATCAGGTATTAGCTTAACAAGATATAAGAATGGGAAACTTGTGTGTGATAAGATTACAGACTTGAATAAACTTTAAAAGAATTTCGAAAAGAGTTGGAAGACACATGAATGAATGACATAACTGATCTATTTATGGCCTTGAGGAGTTTGAAGAGGATAACACCGAAACAAAGTTGGTAGGATTAGGTATACAGGGGAAGAAGCACATATACCCTGCCTGTTGTGGTATACTTAGATATTTACCATCACAGTAAGTAATAGATACTTAATAATATTTCAATCAAAGACATACTAAGGGCCTTATTTTGCAATTAATAAACTAATATTGGTTAACCCAAACACTCTAATGTTTATGACTTTATATGGTGTTATAATGGCTTTCATAATTTAAAAACAAATTAAGTGTTTTCTTCTGAGTTGAAACATAGTGTATGCTGTATTGTGTCAATTTGTCTGAGGTAGTTGTTCAAATTAGAGAAAATTAATTAACGGTTTGGGTGTAAGGGCTGTTGTGTTAGATATCAAAAGTGTATTACTGACTAGACAACCTTATGTCAGTAATAAAACTATAAATTAAATAAGTTTTATGTGAATATAGTTTAATTGATTTTTATATATAATTGTGCTGAGGTTGTATATCATAGTCCTTTAGTTGATAACCAACTCTCATGATATCTCAATTAGTTTGCTTTACTTTTATAACTGGATCAATTTAGAGTTTAATTTCAGTTTTTTTTAAAGATTTTATTTATTTACTTGAGATAGAGAATGAGAGATAGAGAGCATGAGAGGGAGGAGGGTGAGAAGGATAAGCAGACTCCCCGCTGAGCGGGGAGCCCGATGTGGGATCGATCCCGGGACTCCAGGATCATGACCTGAGCCGAAGGCAGTCGCTTAACCAACTGAGCCACCCAGGCGCCCTAATTCCAGTTTTTTAAAGGAACATTGCACAAGCTTCCATATTGTTTGATCCTCTGCTAGTGGCGTGCATCCAAGGGGCAGAAAATTGATGCTGAATTGAGACCTTTATTTAACTTCTTTTTTTTTTTAAGTTTATTTATTTATTTATTTATTTGACAGAGAGAGACACAGCGAGAGAGGGAACACAGCAGGGGGAACGGGAGAGAGAGAGGACATGATTCCCACCCAGCAGGGAGCCCAATGCGGGGCTCGATCCCAGGACCCTGGGATCATGACCCGAGCTGAAGGCAGACGCTTAATGACTGAGCCGCCCAGGCACCCCACCTTTATTTAACTTCTTAAAAAATTTTTAATATTTATTCAAACTTCAGAAAATATAACAATATAAGCAAGTACCTAATATAAGCAAGTACCTTCAGAAAATATAACAATATAAGCAAGTAACCTAAGCTACACAATAGCTGATTAGGCTATTGAAAGAAATCTATCAATACAAGAGCATGGAAAGATTTTAGCAATAAACTGTACAAGCTTTTCATTTTCAATATAATGATATATATTGGTCTCCAATATCTTTACAGTTATAATAAAATTAGTGAAATGGTAGAAATAGGGTTGAGACGATATATGTATAGTGACAATTTGTTGAGTGAAATTCTTCTATTCATTTTGACTTTTTTGAAAAAGTCTATTCTAACAACTATCTATTCACATTTATTTATTTATAATCATGTTCCTAAGCATGGTAGCTGGAAATGATTTGTTCAGTTGACTTCAAGAATGTTCAAGTTTTGAAACTGTGATCAATTTTTAAAAGAGAACACTATGGCAGTATTTTGGATATGATACATCCCTCAGACATTTTGCATTTTGAAATATAATTGGTTCTAAACAATCCTAGGCACTATCTATAAAAGAGGTTTTATAAATTCACAAGTTTTCATCTTTTAGAGACTATAACCAAAAATAAGTTTATTTTTTCAATACTTTTAAAATAATAAACATTAAATACAGAAAACATAAGTATAATATTAAAATCATAAAGAATATATTTTTTGTCATGTCACAGTTTTATTTTTGCCTGTAATGTGTTAATTTGTTTCTATACAGATGAGATATTGCATAGTTCAGCAAACATATTAATACATGTTGTGAAGGGGCATTTTCAATTATTGTCATTAGAAACACGTGAAAAAAAACAGCTATGAATAACACAAAACACTGGGTCTAATTTTCAATTTGTTTTTTTGATTTCTTAGTAAATCATCAGAATTGTTTATGATAGCTTCAATTTAAAGATGTTTTGAAAAACTTGCTGAAAAAGCAGTAGCATCCTTTTAACTAGACTAGCCAGATCCCTCAAGAAGTTACATTATGACTTTCATGATCACTCAAACTTAGAAAAGATGTGTGGTAGCAAACCATTGTTCTGCTGGGATATAGATAAGTAAAGCATAAATAAATAATTGAAGAGTTTTGGACAGCTGGGTGTCTGTAGCAATTGAAGCAAAGGAAATCACATTGTGAAGCTTTGAACTAAAGCATCTTGTTCACATAAGTTGACAGGGTAATGGAGAGGATAGAATAAGATAATACATATATTATAGTCAGTGCTTGTCTATGATACATGATTCACTAAGCTGGAATTTATTATTTATATTATTTATGGAAATTATTGGTAACTGCCTTTTGATTCTATTACAAAAACTTAGAAGAATTCATGATAGGCCTATAGGGAGGAAATAACACTGTCATACACATCATTTTAAAAACCTTTGACTATTATTAAGTATTAAGCTTTCAAATTACTCTCTCTTTTTTTTTTGTGCATCTTCTTTCCTCCACAGAACCAGGTAATAGAAATAGAAATTTAAACCATTTGTCCTTCAGTCATATAATAATAATTCTCATCCTGCAATAGACTTAATAAGGCATCATTGAGGGAGAATGCTTGTGATTAATCATATTCCATTATTTCAGACATTCTTTTTCTTTCACCTCACAAAATCATATCATAAATGCATTTTTAATGCACCTGTAAAAGTTGAATTATTTATCCAAAGCTTTGTATCATTCTGATAAATTAGGTCATCAAGAAATAATTTTATTTCATTCTGATATAGGATGTTATATGAAGAACAATTATGGGACTCAAAAATCTGCATATATTTGGGTGAGTGAGTTAGGTAGCTTGCAAAATACATTTATATGCTTTTAAGCTATGGGCATACATTGTGTCCACGTATTTATTTGAGTATGCACACAATCTTTAATATATATTCATATATATATGTATACATACACACATTATATATTCTTTCCTTTAAAGATTTTATTTATTTATCTGAGAGAGGGAGAGAGAGAGCATGAGTGGGGTGGAGGAGTGGCAGAGGGAGAAAGAGAAGCAGACCCCCTCTGAGCAGGGAGCCTATGCGGGGCTCAATCCCAGAACACTGAGATCATGACCTGAGCCGGAGGCAGACACTTAACCCACTGAGCCACCTAGGTGCCCCACATTATATATTCTTAACATAAATATTCTCAATATGAACATATACATGAATATATAGGCACATTATATTGCTCAAAAAAAAACAAAAAACAAAAAGCACTCCAGACATCAAAGCTTCCAGAGAATATTTAGTAATAACTGATAATAAATTTTAAAGAATATATTGTATGCCTAATTTATAAAAGATAATACAAAAATCATGGACATTGTGACTTAAGAGTACCTTTTAAAATTAAAAGAAATATATAAACTGTTAGTGGTATCAAGAAGTGATGGGCATATTGGTATTCATTATAAAATTATTTCAGCTACTTTATGTCTTTGAAATAAAATGTTGAGAAAGAAGTACAATAAAAATAAATGCATAGCTCAATGCATTTTCATAGTGTAAATGCACTAATATAACCACCTCCCAAATCAAAGTGTAAAACATTACCAGAATTAAAAAAAAAAAAACTACCTATTTCCAGTAACCAATTTCTTCAGTGTCAACTTCCTAATGCCAAAATTAGTTTTCTTGTTTTTGAATTTTCTATAACTGGATTCACACATAATTTACCCTTTGTGTCTGGAGTCTGTCTCAATATCATGTTTGTGAAAACCATACCTGTTTCATTCTCTTTTTGAACATTTTGCTTGTATCCAGTTTTTATCCACTATGTATAGCACCACAAGTGTGTGCATGTGTGTGAATATGTGCATGCATGAATATTGTGATTGACACCAGATCCAGGAAGAAAATGCTGCCAGCTGCAAGGTCTTTGAATTACTAGCAGCTTCACCTCCTTCATCATTTTCCCAATTACAGAAGCTGCCTTGTTTGCCTTGACATTCTTCTTGGAAATCCTGCCTTTGTTTCCCTTGCCTGAGGAGACACATCTATTATTTTATTTTATTTTTTAAAGATTTTTATGTATTTACTCGAGAGAGAGAGAGAGCATGATAGAGCAAAAGCAGGGGGAGCAGCAGAGGGAGAGGGAGAAGCAGGCTCCCCGCTGAGCAGGGAGCCCAACTCGGGGCTCGATGCCAGGACCCTGGGATCATGACCTGAGCCGAAGGCAGACGCTTAACGACTGAGCCACCCAGGCGCCCCAAGGAGACCTATCTAGAGAAAAGTTGCCAAGCCAGTGTCCAAGAGCTTACTGCCTATGTTTTCTTTTAGAAGTTTCATTGCTTCAGGTCTCAAATTTAGATCTTTAATCCATTTTAAGTTTATTTTTGTGCATGGAATAAGAAAGTCCATTTTTATTCTTTTGCATGTAGCTATCCAGTTTTTCCAACATCATTTTTTGAAAAGACTCTTTTTTCCCCTCTTGTATATTCTTGCCTCCATAGACTAATTAGCCATATAAGCAGGAGTATATCTTTGGGCTGTCTGTTCTGTTCCATTGACTTATGTGTCTATTTTTGTGCCAACACTATACTGTTTTGATGACTCTAGGTTTGTAGTATATATTGATATCTGGGATGGTGATACTGCCTTCTTTGTTCCTTTTATTTTAAAGTATCTAGTTTTTCCTTCTTTTTCAGGATTGTCTTATTTATTCTTGATTCTTCATATTTCCATAATAATTTCAGAAATGTTTGTTAATATACACTCACACATATACTCACACATATAATTCAGATTGGGGAGAATTCATATATTTCTAATATAGAATTTCATAATTTGTGAGCATGGCATACTTTCATTTATTTAGAATTTATTTACTTATCTCAACATTTAGTTGGGATTTACAATACAAAGATCGGTCACATGATACATATTTAGTTTTTTTTTTCCTGTTTTTTCGTCATCAAAATGATTTTTTTTCCTGTTTGTTGCTGGATTCAATTTGTAAGGATTTTGTGTAGTAATTTTGCATCTATGTTTATAACAGAATTGGAAGTGTGATTTCTTTTTTGTTTAGTGTTCTTTCAGTATCAAGTTTATGCTGGCCTAATTAAAAGGAGTCGGCATTTCTGGCTTCTATTTAGAATGTAATAGCTAGAGAGTGCATTCCCACATTAAAAATAAGAAAAAGTCAGATAAAAAGAAATCTTGAACCCATCAGAGAGCTGAGACTGAAAGGCTATCAACCAGCCTCAACTCTAAGAAAAAACACACACTTCTGAGGGGAAATATCAACACAAGCATGGCTTAGTAGGAGCAGAGCGCAAGAAGCAGTTAAGAAGATTTTGGTTAAAAAATTTTAATGAATTGTTAAAAGCCAACTATTAGCTAATGTGTATAAAATATCTGGGAGCCCCAGACAAAAGATGGATTTGCACAGACTTGCAGGCTCTTCCCCACAGACAGCACTATGTGCTCATGAGAAAGACTGGGGGCAGATATGAGGCTGCGCAAACCTTCAGGTGCTTGTGGAAACTGGGAAGGAGGGAACAGTCATTTCTGATGGGAAAGACAGAACGTCCCTCTTCTCTCCTATCTCTCCCAGGGAACAATAGCCTCAAGCCCCAGGGAAGGAGAGCAAGCAGTCATCCACAAGACATGTATTTGTCATTTTTATTTAAGTGTCTTTTTCTTGAAGATCACCTCATAAAATGAAATCTCTTCATAAAATCCCCACATAAAAAGTTGAGGTAATGGATTTTGGAGAATAATCCCAAACTGTTTCCTCTAACCAACTTCTAATCTGCTCATACAAATAAGATGTAGTTGTTTCAGATTTAATCAATGTCCTATATAATGTGAAATTTTATACCGAAACCATTCCAACTATATTAAGCAAAAGAGAATCTCAGTATTGCTCCTGAAGAACATCTGATTTGGTATCAGTATAAAGCTGAAAACATTGTTTCCCAGAAAATAAATTAATGCATATGTTGGATAGACATTTTATATTGTTATCTTGAACAATGAAAAAGAGTTCTGAAGCACAGTAATTTTGATTGTGCAACAATTATTTATTTTTACTTAAACTAAATGGTGGAAATATTCAGTTGTTTCTCTACTTAACTATTTTTTTCACTTTAAGTATAATTGACATACAATATCCTATTAGCTTCAGATGCACATCGTACTGATTCAATATTTTTGTACACTACAAGATAATTGACATAATAAATTTAGTTACCATCTCTCACCATACGAAGTTATTACAATATTAGTGACTTTATTTCCAATGTTGTACATTACATCCCCATGAGTTATTTACTTTATAATGGGAAGTTTGTACCTCTTAATTCCCTTCACCTGTTTCTGTCTATTGGTTGTTAATAATAAAACAATATCATAAACATTTAGTAGTATGTCAGTTAAGATGTCTTTGGCTTCAAGTAACTAAATGTGGAAACAAAATAAACATGATAATGTGTTACCCTACCATATCCATATATAATGTGTTACCATACAATACAAAAAATATTCATTAATTTAGTGCTTTGCTCATTTATTTTTTGGCTTCTAAACAATTCTTTTGGCTTTACTCTGATATTTTTTACAATGACTTCTGAAGCTCTAAGCATCATCCTCACATGGCAATATCTAAGGTAGTAAAATGTTAGCTTCTGTGTTGTTTTATTTGAACTTTCTCAGAAACTTCAGTGGACTTATCCTTAGGTGTTATTGGCTAGATATGTGAAATACTCATGTTGACTCCTAATTTTTGGCAAGGGAACAGAAATACCACTGTTGCCTTATACTAATCAACATCTACCAACTACCCAAGCATGAATAAATAATGGCTCTATTCTTAAGAAATAGTAAGAGGGTAATTGTTGTTTTGTTAGCAACCATGTGAAAAATTATTTTAAATAGTAATTTATATGTTTAAGGATCACAAAATATAATATTGGTCTAATAAGCAAGGACCTTCTTTTTTCTCTTCTGAAATCTTTGAATCATCTTGCTAGTGTAGAACTGATGCCAAGCCCATGTGATTCGCTAGTCTCCTAATGAGAGGGGAGTTGCGGATGTAAAATGTGCATAAATACACATACAGCGTGAAAGTATGAAAATTAACTCATTAAGCCACAGATGAAAATTTCTCTTTCTATAGATATAATCTCCAAAGACGTGCACAAGCTTTTAAGGACTATTTTAAATATGAAGAGGCTTGTAAAATTAGTTTGATCTTTATGTCAGTTTCTTACATCTTTTTGTTTCAATATTCTGGGAATTTACTTTGCTTAAGAAGCATTTCAAATTACAGTAAGAGCAGAACAGCTTAGACTAAAAAAACTCCAATTTGTTACTGAATATGTTGAAAAAAGTTGATAAATAATCTGTTATCATAATTAGGCATCAATAGTCAAGCAACATTAATTACAGTGAGAATTGTATTAATTGATAATAAGCATATCTTCCATAGGCTTACAATTAAAATATTGATATATCATTTACATTAATTTTGCTAGGTACTTTCCACTTTGATTTGGAAATATATACAAGAACTGGCAGAAAAGGGATAAATACTTCTTTTTTTTTTTTTTTTTAAGATTTTATTTATTTATTTGACAGAGACACAGCGGGAGAAGGAACACAAGCAGGGGGAGAGGGAGAGGGAGAAGCAGGCTTCCTGCTGAGCAGGGAGCCCGATGCGGGGCTCGATCCCAGGACCCTGGGATCATGACCTGAGCCGAAGGCAGACGCTTAACGACTGAGCCACCCAGGCGCCCCAGGGATAAATACTTCTTACTCTATACAGTTACAAGAGTGAATCATATAAATCATAATAGAATATTCCAAAAATATATGATAAATCGTGTCTTCCGAAAAAGGAAAAATCAATGCAGGATAAAGTTTGGGAGAAAATTCATAACATTGAAAATGATTAAATACTGGATAGGTACAGACTTTAAGGGAGACTTACCATTCCAGGAAATGGAAGTAGATTGAGACATGGCTCATATAAGAGAGAAGGAATGTGAGCAAGGAAACTCTTGACAAGAAAAAAGTCTTTATGTAAACAAGCAGCTACAACTGGAATTCTTTGAATAGATTTTAACTTTTAGAAGGTACTAAGTTTATTTTGGAATTTATGAATGCTGGAAAACAGATGAAATGTAATTGTATTAAATTAGAGTTGAAAGATTTAAATTTGTTTCTTTTCTTTAGAGTAGGGGGCAATTTGAATGTTAGCTATATTCCAATATTTGAATTATTATCATGTTGAAGAAAGACAACCCAGGAGAATTTATCCAGGCTTAATATAAAGACAGAAATGATAACTCATCAGCAACAACAATAGTTAAGAGATTGTATTTGCCATTGAAGGTTTAAATTAAAAAAAAAATAAGAACTGAATTAAAATGTTGGAAAGACATTTTAACCCTTAACAATAATTTCGACCTTGAGATTTTGTATGCACCTTGATTTTGGACAGTTGAGCTCATTTGGGAAAACTAAGTATGCTTTTTCTCTTGAAATAATATTTTGATTTATTTTTGTTCTCTTTCTCTATTTGAATACTAATTTTCTTAACTGAGAACACAGAAAAACTAACAGTCAATGCATAAATTTTACATTGTATTCTTTATATCTTTAAAATTATACCTTATCTCATTTCTAATGTTATTGGAATTTGTTAATTTTTTCTTGAATTTTCTTCAGATATGTTTATGTATTTTATTTTTCTTTCCAATAAATCTTAGACATATCGTAGAATGTCACCTGTATAGTTTAAGTTATACAGGAAGTATTGACATTTTTTGTCGCCTGTATGAATATATTATAAAATTGTTCCAAACACTTAAAAAAATAAGCATTTTTTCTCTTTGTAGAAAATGCATTTTTACATGGTATATTATTTTAATATTATATATTTATGTATACAATATGTACACTTAAACATAAGAGGAACATTATATCCAACACCTATGTGCCACGTGTTTCACTCTAGTGAATCAGTACAGCTCCAGTAAAGAATATTTGGGTGTTTTTCACCTAGCTAATTTCCTAGTACTAAGATATTAGTACATGAATCTTTGTCTTAAATATCCCTCTATATTACATGTTAGTCTGTATACCGAGTAAAGTTCACACCTCCTTCTTACACGGAATGATATTAATTAATTATAAGGGTTTTGTGGTACTTGATATCAAAGTTTTTAGAGGCAGATTCCCTGACTGTACCATTTTCTAGCTCTGTAACTTGGGCAAGTTTCTCAGCTTCTCTGTATTTCAGTTAATAGCCTATAAAATAATTTAACTTTATTACCTACTATTGAGAAGTCCTCTGAGGGGAAAATGATTTAATTCATATAAAGTTCTTAGAAGACAGCCTTACAGGTAGTACTCATTAAGGGTTAAATATTAGGATTACCATCTTTGCCATCCTATTTTTACAAACGTCTATCCTTTATGAATAGAAGATAATATGATCTCTTTGTACCCCAGCCAGCTCTACTTAATACCCCAGGCAATCCTCTTACCCTTTCATTGGCTTCCTTCTCCCCAGTGAACTTCATGTGGGTGTAATTAGAATTTCTAATGGAGGTTCTGATTAGAATTTCTGATTAAATCAGGGAAACACATCAGTAGGCTTGTCAACAACTATATTCTGCTGCTTAAAGGGAAAAGATACTTGGGCTGGTTCCCCAACAAAATCTACAACTAAGCTTCTGGCTTGGCTCTTCAGGAATCTCTAGGACTGAGATGACAGGTTCCAGAGGAAAATGAGAGGCCAGTTCCCTGTATTTTGTTTCTCTTTTTTCTGAATCCCATAACTATAACTTTCATATTACTTGCCATTGACTTTCTTTAAAGATTTAATATACCCCAGGAAGTCAGGTTTTATACAATCAAAAGAAAAAGCATGCCCTTGAAAGCATATGAATGTGAATATATATATCTTTATATCTATATATGAATATATAGATATATATAAAACCTCTTCAAAATTGGCCTCTTCTACCCTGAACTTCTAGTTTACCAATGGTCTCCTTCTCTAATTTTAAAGCAAAGTCTTCCGAAGCCTGATCCAGTCTTCAATTTTAGTACCAAAACCTCTAAGAAGATAGTTATTTCAAAAATACAGAATCCAATATTTGACCTTTAAATATATATTTCTATGCCCCTTAATTTACTCTTTCTGCTCACTCTTCTCTAAGAATTTGACAAATTTTTAAGATGTTCTGAAGCTTAATCTTATGGAATACTCTAAAATTGATAACTCTGAGAGTATGCATCTTCTCCACACAGCATTGCTCTAAGGCTCTTAGGAGATATCTTTCTTTTCTGATTATATCTGGGGAGTTGTCTTCAACCACAGATAAAGATATATACTATAGGAATATTCTTAAAAATCATTACTACCTACTCTCACCTCAGATGAAGGAGGATTTCGAGGCTGCAAATGTACTTATCTATGACTGAGTTCAATTTAGCTGAAACCTTTATTTCTTCTTATTGGGATGAATTCAGTATTGCCAAGTAAGGCTAAAAAAAAATCTCATAATTTAACAATATGATTTATTTTTAACCATTTAGTCACTCTAGAATAATTTTATGAATACCTTTTCTCCCCCTGAGAGATTAGGAGGCAATCTAAGTCCCAGAACTAGTGATAAAGTTGGGAATTATGGATCTTCCTTGTTCAGAGCTTGTGGGCTGCTTAATTCATAAACATTCTTTGTCCATCCACAGAGCTAGCAAATCATTCGTATCTTCCCACTCACCACGTGCCTCTACTGCTCAAAGACATTTTAAGCATGGCCTTTGATCACCAGTTTCAAAGTTCATTGGCTGCCTACCCTTCTCGAGAGTCTTTGGGTACAGTAGATTTCACTCATCCTATCGTTTGCACTCCAAGTAAGCTGGTCAATATTTGAATTTTTTTCTAACCCCATTGTGTTTTTCAGTGTTGTCTAAGAGCATCCTTAGTCTTTTCTTAGATAGTTATCTCAAAGTCTTTCTTACCACACTAGTCACACACCCAGTATAGAGTTCCCCTGACAGAAATTTGGTCACCCAAGATTTCTAGGTTAGTAGCTTCCAACATTTGGAAATGTACAGGATGCTTTCTGGTTGTCACAGTGACTTGGGGTGACAATGTTCAAGATGGACCTACAAAACTAACAATTGTCCTCCATCATCAACACCCACTTATGAAACAGAGGATAATAGAAAAATGTTCTCATAACTCTCTAATTCTTCAGGGACATGTACTGCTTGAACCTCCTCTCTTTGAACCAGAAGAAGACTTGACTCAAGAATCAAGTTACATCAATCCCAAATCCCTTATTTTTATAAATTTGTTCAGTTATTTCTTTTAGGTTGAGAACTGGTTCATGGAAAATTATCTCAAGTTTATAATTTATGAAAAAGCCACATGTTGTTTTTTGTTGTTGTTTTTCCCATTCAGATCTTTTTGTATTTTTTTTTAATTGGGATCTCCATCTATTTGAGTAAAATAAATTTTCTCTCTCAAATATGTAACTTTTACTTTGGTTAATCCACTTCCAAATAAAATTTGAAAAAACTTTATTAAATATAAAAATTAAAATATTTATTTCATTGTGCTTAGGTCTTTCTTAAATCAGTGTTTGTTAAAAAGAACGAGATGAAAAGCGATGAATACATAAATGGATGAATAAATAGATTGATGCTACTTTCTTTTTGTTATTTATTAGATATATTTTGTATTTTGAGAAATTCCTAACACCCATGTAACACAGATCTCTATCGGGAAATGGAACACTTATACCAGAAAGCCCCTTATGCTCCTTTTCAGTAAAATTCTCTTCTCTCAACACCTAAACAATCACTGCTCTGATTTCTATTACTATAAACTAGTTTCATCTCTTCTAGGACTTCATATAAATGGAATTACATAGCATATATAGGTTTATGTCTGGTTTCATTCACTCAATCATTTTCTCAATGTAATGTTTCTGAGGTTCATGCATGTTCATGCAAATATTACTAGCTCATTCCTTTCAAATATAGTCATATTCTATTTTATTATTGATGGGCAGTTTATATATCTACTTTTCTTTGTCCATGTCTTCCTCTGGTTCCTTGAATATTTTTAGGACACTTGTTTAAAGTATTTATCTGGTAGATTTGCCATCAAGTCCTTCTTAGAGATTCTGTTGTTTTATTTTCTCCTTTGAATGGGACAAAGTTTGGTTTCTTTGTACGCCTTGTGATTTTTTGTTGGAAACTAGACATATGAATATAATAATGTGGTTACTCTGAATATCAGACTCTTCCTCTTCCCAGTGTTTTCTGTTTTGTTGTAAGCTGTCCCTGTGCAGGAGATCAGGAAACTTGAAGTGCAAAGCTGAGGTTTTTTTTTTAGGTCTTTTCTAATTCTGCAACTTTCACTGGACCTGCACAGTGACTTTTCAAATTCCCCCCATATATATAGGCTGTTTTTCATTCTTGAAAGTGGAAAAAAAGAAAAGTTAAGATGAAATAAAAGGCATTGGCTCTTTAAATTCCCTAGAAGTCATTTTGGCCAGATGGGGAAGGACTCAAGTAATGGGGATGGGTGCAAAAACAATGGCTTCCCAATAATCGGTGAGCTAAAACACCTAGCAGTGTTAAGGTTCCTCTGGAATCTGTATCTCCTGGATTTAAATTCCTTAAAGACC
Organism: Callorhinus ursinus; assembly: GCF_003265705.2. Classification (NCBI taxonomy): domain Eukaryota; kingdom Metazoa; phylum Chordata; class Mammalia; order Carnivora; family Otariidae; genus Callorhinus; species Callorhinus ursinus. Next base: position 109,538,042 of record NW_027397066.1, on the reverse strand, counting down.
CAAATAAACTTTTGTTGTTTATTTTTTTCCTTCTCAGTTTCTAGTTTTGCACTTTTACATTCCTATTCAAAGAACTCCGTTTTACACATTGAGAAATTATCATTTGCCTTAAATCAGAGGTGTGTGATTAGCATATATAAACTTTACTTCAGATTTTGCTCTTTTCTGGGTAGATCACTAACATGGTGAATGAAAAGTGAAAGCACCACTGATTTTGAAGAACTCTAGAATGTATGTTGGAAAATTTTTTTCCTGGTACGTTGATGTGTAATGAAATCCCTTAGGAAAAAGGTGTATATGAAAAGATATATATTAAGATTTTATTTATTTATTTGAGAGACAGAGAGAGCAAGTGGGGGTTCAGCCTTGCTGACTAGAGAGTAATGAACTCAATGAAATGTTCACATATGAATTTTGTTTCATAATTCTGTGCTTCAAATATGAGCAAACAGATGCACTAGGCTCACAGAATATCAAAAGTAAGTTAGACGTCAAACAGTTGTGCTTGGGTATTTGTATGTTGTGGGCTTTGAAAAGAAACATTGGAAGTGGATCTATTTTGAATTACATAAATCAATAGTAAGTTCTTTTCAATTTGTTTTGACATAAGATAGTTTTAATAAGCTCAAAATGCTATCTACGAAGACTATCTGATCCTATTAACACTTGTCCCTTTAAATTCTTTTTGTTCTATCTTTACAAAATATATGGCTTTTTCCCCAGAACTTCTGCACTGTGTTATGAAGGGGAAGTTGGTCAGTTATTCAAGATTATATTACGTACCTCTGCAACTTTTCACAGAAAGTTGTCACAAAGCTTCCTTCCCTTTTGTTTCACGTTAGGCAGAGTCACTTCCTTTGTGTTGGTTTCCATTTCTTTCTGTAAGGGACATAGCCAAATAAAAGATTATTTTTGATATATTTATCTTATTAGGTGTAAAATACAGCTGGACATTAAGGCCTAATTCTTCTGGATATGCTTCAGTCTTCAAAAAAGTTTTCAGAAGCCAATCAGCCCAATTTATTCACATCGGCATATGGATGTTACATTGTCATGCCCTTTGTGCACCTGGCTTGAAAAAAAAAAATCTACCAGGAATTTGAATTAAAAGGAATCGTCCTCATTTTACTTAAACTGCCATGCTTATGAATATTACGTGTCTAGATGATTTATTTTGCTTTGCGTGAAACCTATAAGGACTGTGGCAAATGTGCAGCAGAAAACAAAATGATATAGTATTTGTCATTTCAAAGCAAGGGGAAAGATAAACTCACAGCACGCAAACCTCAGTTGGTTCTGTTAGGAAAATAATACGTATTTTTAAAAGATAGACTGCTATTAGGTTCTGCTGTGTCAATAAAATACCCTTTGCTGTATATTTACCCAGTGGTTTTTAGTGAATTCAGAGACAGAATCTTAACATTATGATCAGTCAGGTCAATTACAGGGTTAGGGTGGGGTAAGTGATACTATTATTTGCATGACAAACTCTCTTTCACCCCTTATACTGCTTCAAACCTGCACCTGCTTATGCAGCTGCAGAAAGAAAAAAAAAAAAGAGCAGCAAAAAGCAGAGTTTTCTTATAGTGAATTACAATGACAGGATGGGGTTAAAAGCAGCAAGATTTTAGGTTATGAAGTTTATTACACCTACCAGCTATTAATCTAAGTTTGCTTCTGCTCAACTTCCCTTTGCTAGAGAAGTATGGAGGATATATGATAACAAATACAAAAACAGGTGTTCCATAATATGATAAAATGGAGTCGTTACGAAAACTGTGTCCAGAAAAGTATCATAAGCACATCTCCATACAGATGAGCAGAACAAATGAGGCTACTGAACCAACAGCCATGCATTTCTCAAAATGATAGGTGCTCTGTGAGACAAAGCTTTTAGTCCTGAGAAAAGGGGTTGGTGACCTGTTGCTCAAAATGTTTCAAACTGTAACAGCCTTTTTAAATATCGGACTTTTACTAAAATGGAGACTACATATATATTATTTTTAAAAAGAATACGTTGCCACACATTACAGATCTCATTCTTACTCATGATCCATTAACATTCTTAGTTCAAAAAAAATTACATAGCTCAAAAAAAATCACTAAAAGGCTTTAATTTGGATATTTTAAATAAAATATGTGTATTTTATTTAAAATATTGTATATTTAAGTATATAATAAAAGTTAAAAATTTAAAAAATAAAAAAAAGTTAAATGAGTGAGACAATTCCATAATTATAAAATATTTCTAAATGTATGAATAATTTCCTCCACCATAAAACTAAAACTGATGATACACACACTCATATAACACCCAGTTCCAGCTAAGATGAATGATTCACTGGGACCAAACTTGTCTTCTAGTCTTTAATATAAACTGAATGAAAAGCAGTGGTTTTCAGACATTGATAACAAAAGCACAGGACTATAGTCTTTCAGCAAAGGGGCAGAGGGGGAAAGAGCCAGGAGATTCTCCCAGCTCCTGCCTAGAGGTACCTTTTGGACTAAGGTTCAGGAAGGGGGAACCCAATCAAAGTACTAGAGCTTGCTGACTTAGGGAGATAGAGGTTGATGATTAAGGAAGAATAAATGGCTGGAATTTACAGGCAAAGTAGCAAAGACAGGAATCAAAAGTTGACCCTTGAACAACATGGGATTTAGGGAAACCAACTCCTGCATAGTTGAAAATCCATATACAATTTTTGACTCCCCCAAAACTTAACTACTAATGGTGTACTCTTGATTGGTAAAACTTTCCCCCAAACATAAATAGTTAGTTAACACATATGTGTTATATATATTATATTCTATATCCTTACAATGAAGTAAGCTGGAGAAGAGAAAATGTTATTAAGAAAACCATAAGAAAAAGTACATTTATAGTCCTGTATTGTACTTATTGAAAACAACCTGTGTGTAAGTGGACCCAAGCAGCTCCAATCCAAGTCATTCAAGAGCCAATTGTATACAGAGAAACAGCTGCAAAAATCTGCAAAGGAGTTCTCTTGATATATTTGCTGAATGATGAAGTACGGACGCACAGAACAAAGAATAGCAAGTGTGTTAAAACCTGAAAAATGCAAAGAGCTCACACAGAGTTGGGCCATAATTTCAGTTCTAACCACTTACAATGATGGTCTTCTTGGAATACCTGAAATATTCAGTGCAGACCTGGGTAGGGCCACTATCTAGTAGTTGTACTACAGTGTACTTTGATTAAAGGCCCTTCTAGACCTGTCCTAACAAAGCTTAAAAACAAGCGTCACATTGTTAAAATTCAAGCTTCAAAACTCTTTAAAGCAGGATAGTAAAGCAATATTCAATAATATTATATATGTGATGTCCTACACCTGATCTCAAAATTAAGAACTGTGTGGAACTTCCAAAGATAAAAAGTACAATATTGAAATTCAAATAGTTCTGGATGAAATTACTAGTTACCACAGAAGAAAGAATCAATCAACTCAATGACAAAACATTGGGAGCCACCAAAGTGAAACACACACACAAAACACACAAAAACACTAAGATTAAAAGAAAACAACAGAGATTCCATGACCTTTGGTGAAATAGTGAGCAGTCTAACAGCTATGTAATTGTGGACCATGAGGGAAACAAAGAACAACAGAATAAGAACAAAGATAACCACACCAAGGCCCATTTAAAGAGTTTTGAGAATATCAAGCAGGCTCTGAGCCCAGCCTGCGTGGAGCTGGATGCCAGGCTCGATTCCACGACCCTGAGATCATGCCCTGAGCGGAAATCAAGAGTGAGAAGTTTGACCAACAGCCGAGCCACCCAGGCACCCCCGCACAAAGGCCCATTTAAATCACATTGCTGAAATCAGTGATAAAGATAAACATCGAAGAAGCAGAGAAAAAAAAAGGAAACATATATAAAGAGAAAACAGTTATAAAAATTCTCCCTCTCCCTAGCCCCTCTAACTGCTCTCTCTCTCTTTCTCTCTCTAAAATAAATAAATCTTAAAAAAGGCAAAATATCTACATCAAAATTTATACTTGAATATTCATAGCACCTGTAGTCATAATCATCCCAAAGTGAAAATAATTCAAAATTCCATTCAGTGGTAAATGGAAGAAAAAAACAAACTATATCCAAAATTAAGATAATACCCTGTAATAAAAAGTAATGAATTACTGCTATCCACAAACACCTAGATTTATCTCTAAAACAGTGTGATGCTCAAAAGAAGATGAACATGAGAGTGTTCATACTGACATATTCCATTTCTATGAAACTCTAAAAAAAGGCAAAACTAATTTATAGTGACAGATATGAGATCAATGATTACCTTGGTCTGAAGATTGACAGCAACAAGTGATAGAGAAACTTTTTGGGGTGATAGAAATGATCTACATTTTATTGCTGTTTATATAAAAATATGTATTTCTTAAAACTCATCAAAATTATAATTCCATTTCGATAAATTCAAGTAAAAATCTATAGTCAGAAAAGTAACATTATAAGGAAGTATTTTGGGTCATGTAACACAACTAAATGTTCTTAGTATAAAATTGGGGTGCTGTAATTAATCTGTTAACTCTGGCATTACTGATAGAAACTGGTGGTCTACAAAATGCTAATTAGTATTACTTTTATATATTTTATTCCCATTTTAAAATCCATGTTATTAATCAAAAGTGAAATTTGTTGGGGTGCCTGGCTGGCTCAATCAGTGGAACATGTGATTTTTTATCTTGGAGTCATGAGTTTGAGCCCTGCATTGGCAGTAGAGTTAAAAAATATATAATTTTTTTAAAATAAAATTTGTAAATAATACTCATAACTTTACATGAAATTAATTCTAAGATATTCTAATTTGAATGATAAATGTTCATGTAGTACTTTTGAGCTGCTATAACAAAACCACATAGCCTGGGTGAGTGGTTTTTTTAATACAACAGAAATTTATTTCTCACAGTTCTGGAACTGCGAAGTAAGTCAAAGATCAAGGCAACAGCAATTTCAGTGCTTAGTGAGAGCGCACTTCCTGATTCATAGATGACCATCTTCTTTTTGTGTCTTCACATGGCAGGAGGGGCTAGGGGACTCTCCAGGCTGTCTTTTGTAAGGGCATTAACCTATTCATGAGGGCCCCACACTTAGGACCTAATCATCTCCCAAAGTCCCCACATACAGTAGTGTCAGTCGGGAATTGGTTTCAACATACAAGTGGAGGGTATAAATATTTAGTTTATAACAATACCTAACTATCGTCACTAATTATGTCAATATTCATTCATCCTCTTGTTCTAATTTTTGTTGTTGCTGTTGAACAATTTGATCCATTACTACTTAATTTTTCTTTGTCTGCCTCTTACCATCTCTTTGTAAGCAGTAGCATGTGTTAGCATTACGTCAGTCCCTGTTCTCTGTAGTCTCCGGGTTTGTCTGCTCTAATTTGCGAACTGCAAAGCATGCTGGGCACACAGAACACCATTCATACTCCTGCCCTAAGAGATTTGAACAAACCCTAGCATGCCTTCTAACAGGTTCAGACGGAGTCATTAAGAGGATCCCACCCTCCTTTAAAATTCCTCTTGAGCAAGCTCAAGGCTGCCAAAAGAATTTGCTACTCATTCCAGCCAAGAACTCCCTGTCCTAGAGCATTTATTTTTTAAAAAGCTTACAGTTGTAATCCTTCCTCTGTTCTTTTGATAAATATATGTATGTACCTCCTACAACCCAGGAGTATCTTTCTCAAGGACCTGGAAGCCATGTCTTTGAAATGTCTATCAGAAAGGATAAGGACTCTGTCTTCTAAACTTTGTTGCAGAATAAAATTCTAACTTCAATACTGCCAGCTAGCAGACACAGCTGTCTGAATGGTGTTTACACTGACCAAACCTTTGTAATTTTTCACTTCCCTGACCATACCAAGCTTCTGCTGGTCTCTTCCCTAATCCCTCATTAACCCCTAAAGCACCCAGCCATCTCTGCACAAATCTGAGTGGACCACAACACTTTCCCCTACTGCCAGTAGTTGTAGAATAAAATCGGTTTCCATTACTTTAATTAATGTCCAGCTTTGTTTATCTTTGACCAACTAGAGTTAAATTGATGATGTAACATAGTAAGTTAAACATACAAATGATTCTTCAAAGTGACTAATGAGTCAACACTAACATGAACACCATCATCCAAATTATTTCCATTTCTAACTTTAAATTGTATTTATAATTAGTGGTTTACTCAAATTAGTGAAGAAAATAAATAAATCAAGTTTTATTAAAGTTGATACCCTTCAAAATCCACTTTATTGAAAATCCATTTTAATAAATTGTTATTGAACATTTAAAAATTTTGAGTTAATCTGTATAATATGGTTCTTTCTGATTATAGGCATTTAAGAATATTTGTTGACTTCAAATCATTTCTTATTTGCAAGAATCCAGTGAAGGCAAACATAACTTTACTAGAGAAGGGAAAAAGAATAAATAAAACACTCCTGACAATCACAAACAGCAATGCATTGTATATTATTTAAAAGGCACATTTTTTAGAATCATATTACTATTCTTAGAAATTGTATTATGTACAGGAATTATTTGTTTTATAATTTTTAGCAAATAGTAATTAAAATAGGAATAAGATGATGACAATTGTTTTTACAAATTCTAATAAACACGAAATTCTTTAGGAAATTTTAGAACTATTAAAAATTATCCCAAGGTTTCAAAGCAATCAGAGATAGCTAGAGTCTTCCTTTTTGCTATTTTTGCATCTCATTCTAAATCTTAACCTTTATTATTATCTTTTAAAATTTTCTATGCCTGCATATGTTTCATTTTAAACTGAGCTTAAGCAGGTGAGTTTATTGATTTAGAATCTTTGCAGTAAATAACCATCTAGATTTACTTTTCTTTACTTCAAATGACAATGCCTTTCATATTCATGACTGAAAATAAACAGATAGGTAGATAGATAGATGATAGACAGATGGATATTGTGTATGAAAAGCAATCAATTATTATCAGAGAAAAATAACCTGAGTGTAGTGATTAAAATAAAACATTTCTGTAAGATAAAAATTATAATTGCTTTACTGAACTTAAGCTGCACTTTATACTCTGAATAAATTAGGCCATTATTATTCTATGTTCAAATTCCTAAGGGTACCTTGCCTTTGGTTTGTATCTATTTAATTCCGATCAGTTAGTGAACACCTTTGGTTAATGTCATGATACTTCCATTATAAAATTCAAACTCTCCTGAAAGAAGTGTGTCAAGTTACTACCCTTCAGTGAAGGTGCATTCCATTAAAGACTCTTTGCTTTTGGAGCTTCTTTAGAACGTGTTTTAAGAGCAGAAGGTATTAAGAAACACTGTACAAAGGTACAATTGATTCATTGGATCTCTTTCTTGCTAACGTGTGCTCTTTTTGTCATTTATCTTTTCTAATAAAGTCTTTCATAATTTTTCTTTTTCTTCATTTCAATTGTCCTGTTCTAATCCATTTTCTTGTACTCTGCTATGCAATATATTTACCTGTCACACTTTTATTATTTTCCAATGTGAATCCTACAAAGAAGAGCTGTTTCAGTTGAGTAGAGCTCACAGCATTCATTATAGCCAATCAATTGTGCAAGTGGTGGTAATGAATAATCAGAATATGGGAAAAATTATTAAAATAGAAAAGAGTAATAAATATAAATGAGACAGGACTAATCATTCCTTGAATATTGCCAGGATAGTATTACTTTTGATTTCATATGAAATGAAAATTACAAAACATTTATCAATTTGTTTTACCCTGCATGCAAATGTCTGATCATATAGGGTGTTCTTGGGGATACAGAAAATAGAAAATACTAGGTAAAGATGGTCTGTATAAAGTTTAAGTCATAAATTTAGAGTGAAGTCATAAGGATTTTTGGCCTCACACATTTCAGAAATCACATTTAGAAGCTTGCAAACACTGCTGTGCTTGAGAGTTCATTTTTTCTTAGTTTACTAAACTCATGGGCAAGAATCCCACTGAGAACAAAAGTATTATTATTCATTAGTTCATTTTGTTGACCTTGAGATGTCAGCATCATGTGTATAGCTAGCAATATTGTAGGTAAATAAAAGAAAAAAGCAGACAGAGAAAGTAAGTAAAATTCATAAGTAGGAAGAAATGCTAAGAAAAATGTTCTTTTCTAGAAACTTGAAGTAAAAGATTAGATTATAGTTTGCAGCATCAAGGGCACATAGAAATGGCATACAATGATCATGATTTATGGAAGTATTTCGGAAGGTGGAAAATCAATATATATTCTAAAAGTTCTGTTTTGCCCAGATTAATCTGAACTGCTCTCTCTCTTTTCATATCACACTGGCCTAATTGTGATTGTGATTTTAAAATTATACTCACATACACCCACACTCACACATGCACATATATATATATCAGAATGCTTTATCCAATTAAAATAAATACTTATGCATGTATTTAGCTTCACGGATTAAATACAAAAATTGCCTTCAGAATACTCACATATTGAGTTTTGAAATTTGAATACCTTAATTGAGTGTTTGGTTCTGGAAATTTTAAGAATTAAAATTGACAAATCACTGGTCTATGTTTAAAATACTCTGGATTGTTAATTTCCTATATTTAAGTGAGCCTTACATTTTTTTTTTTGTAAGACTTAACAAAAATTATTAGTGAGAAAGTTAGGTGTTCGTGAATTATCCGTCAGCCCCAAATACATAAGCAAGAGTGCCTGGATTTGGGGCTGCTATCTATACTCATTTTGATAAAGTCAAACTAAGAGAGAGAGACAGGTGGTTAACTGACGGATCCTAATGCACATCTATTGCCAGCCATATTCATTTGGGGATGTGGACAGTACATTAAATTCTCTTTTTAATGTCTTATTATAAATCCTCAATTCCACTGCAAGAAATAAAATAAGGTTGTTTTCCACCTTGAAAATTTATATAGGATATAAAATAAGTCAGTTATTGACAGAGCAAAATATATTAAGGAATTTGTTTTACTTAAAACAAAGAAAATGTTAAGAACCCCACCACAGTAAAACACAAATAGATGATAGATAGACAGACAGAGAGATGATAGATAGATAGATAGATAGATAGATAGATAGATAGATAGATAATAGATAGATTGGTAAAGAAGCTTGTATGATGTTTTCAGTTTGGGTTTTAGACAATAGTGCCCATGGTAATCGATTGAATGTTATAGTCATCCTCCTCATGGAGTTGTTGACAATATTGTTTTATCTAAGCAAAATATATATTTATATTTTATATAATATATAAATATAAGTGTTTCCTAAATTAAATATATATGGCAAAAAAAGTGAAGCAGAAGCAGATTATGTGACTCTGTTTTTTGTTATGGGACTGCGAAGCCTAAAAGGATTCTTTTTGTAAAATTAAAGTTAGTTTATTTTTTAAAGATTTTATTTATTTACTCATGAGAGACGAGAGAGGGAGAAGCAGGCTCCCAAGGAGCAGGGAGCCCGATACGGGACTCGATCCCAGGACCCTGGTATCATGACCTGGGCCGAAGGCAGACGCCCAACCATCTGAGCCACCCAGGCGCCCTAAAGTTAGTTCAGAAATTAATTTAAACGTTCCTTCTGGGGCGCCTGGGTGGCTCAGTCGTTAAGCGTCTGCCTTCGGCTCAGGTCATGATCTCAGCCCCGCACCGGGCTCCCCGCTCCGCGGGAAGCCTGCTTCTCCCTCTCCCACTCCCCCTGCTTGTGTTCCCTCTCTCGCTGTGTCTCTCTCTGTCAAATAAATAAATAAAATCTTAAAAAAAAAAAAGTTCCTTCCAAGGTCTTTTTATTATTAAATCAAGCATATCTTATACATTATTAAGGAGCTAAAATTGTTATATACTGCCCAGCCATCATAGTATGAGTTTAAAATCAAGTCTAAGAAGCTTGTTGGCATGATATATTTATTATTATTTTTATTCCCAGAACCTATACATTTGTACGCTAAATTGAACTTGTCATATTTCCAAAACTTACATGAATGTGAAATTTCCTTAAAATAGCCAGTGCTTTCATATTTTCCTTGAAATACAAAAAAAAATACCTATTTTGATAGCTTTCATTATGAATATCTATTCATTTTAAACACAAAATGCATGTGAAAATAATTATTGAACAAGAAAATTTCTAAGTGTCAATAATCACTTCTTATAACTCAGAAACTGATATTTTATTACTTCCATTAAAATACAAAATGAAACAATTACCATGTTTGGTTAATTCTGCTGTTACAAATATACTCTTTTATGGTCTGTATTGGTTATTATGAATACTATAGATGAATACTACAGACAGGTACATGTAGCTATAGATATATAAATGGATTGTAATGCAGAAATAACAATTATTATTATTAAGGAAATAACTAATAAGTGTTTATTCAAATATGAAAAAGAATTTAAATAAATCTAAATGGCTTTGAAATATAAAACCATTATGAAATATATCTGCATGAAAAATACGAAGCTGTAAATGAGCAAGAAGTCTTCTTAGACTGTTTCTTTGTCTCCCAGACTGTATGAAATCATTAAGTAAAGAATAGAAAAAATACTGGTTTCTGAGGTAATAATAGAAGTAAAGAAATGATAGAATGAACCATTTCATGAAATTTGCAAGACAAAGTCTGATTGTATCCCTTGGCAGGGTGTAGCTTATATCTGATATGTTATATATCAGCATTTTATGCTCCTTAAAAAATTTAAATAGCTTAATTGCCTTTCCATTACTAACTCACACTTTCACAGGAAATGTTTTGCATTCTCTTCTCTTGTGTGTTTCAACCTCCATGTATCCACACCTAAACACTCAGTCATATCACTTGCAATTGATCATTCAGAAGTCTCTACCTTCTAAAAAAAAAAAAGTGTTAACTCAAATTCATATGTAAGTTCTCTATGCATTTCCAAGTATCAGTTGTCTCTTTAACAAAGATAAATTCTTAAAATACTAGCAACTATGAAATTTAGTTGGGTGGATGACAACTTTGGTTGTCCACTATCAAGCAGCTTTCCTAAATGGGATTAGGAATTTCAAATTAAATAAAGAACAATTTAAAAAAAGAGGGTCATTAGGTTACCAGTGGTAGATATTGCTTTGTGTGAATGTACATCTGAGTCCTTGGATTCCCCAGTTGGGAGATTTATGTGGGGATCCATGGTAGAATAAAGACAGCCAGAGGGAAAGCAGCAAGCACAGAGCAGTTTATTAAAGCAAAAGTACACTTTCAAGGTGAGAAAGCAGGCAGGTTCTCTGAGGTAGAACCAGCCCAAGGTTGTTTGGGGATTGGATATTTGTTTCTTCTCTGGGTGGGGAGAAAGTGTAATGGAAACACAGTAAGGTGGTGTCTGATGGAGACTCTTTCCAATCATTTGGGGAACTGCTCCTCCCACAGGTTGGGAGAGGGAGTTTGTTACCCTGCAAGGTTTGTGCAGGAACCATCATGGCAGCTTTTCTCCATGGTTGGGGGGGATGGTTCCTGCAGTGCAAATACATTACAATGAGTCTAGGTGTTGCCTAGGGTAGAGCTGAAAGAGGAGAGCATATGCTTTGCAGCTATGCTCTTGTTCTGACAGCCTCAAAGTCTTGGAAGCCAGAAGGTCAGGATGTAGTGCCCCCCCACCACTCAACCCCAGGGGTTTTAATCTGTAGCATATTTGTTATAGTCTTTGCCTCCAGCTCCTGTCTCTTTATCACTCCCCTTCAAGGACTTGGGACTCTGCCTCCCAGCATTCCTTCTGCTGAGATCTAGCTTCTACTTAACAATTAGAAAAGAGAGGGTTAAAATAGAAGGTTGAGGGGCACCTGGGTGGCTCAACTGTTAAGCGACTGCCTTCGGCTCAGGTCATGATCCCAGGGTCCTGGGATCAAGGCCCACATCGGGCTCCTTGCTCCGCGGGAAGCCTGCTTCTCCCTCTCCCACTCCCCCTGCTTGTGTTCCCTCTCTCGCTGTGCCTCTCTCTGTCAAATAAATAAATAAAATCTTAAAAAAAAAATAGAAGGTTGAGATTGAAATATTTGTATGTGTATTACTTAAAATTCATGTTCTGAAAAAATTCAATCAATCAATCAATCAATCAATCAATCATATTCTCGTGCAGAATCCATCATGGCCATATTATCCTTCATATGGAATACACTGTAAGTATAGGTTCTAAAACCTTGCAAATCAGTAAATACCACCTTTTCATCTTCATTTGTGAATAATAACTCATCTAAGTAGAAAATTCACTGGTGGCAGACTTTTTTTTTTTCCTATTTTATTCCACTGTCTTCTGACGCGTGTTGTTGCATGAGAGGTATCACAGCAAACTAATTATTTTTTTTATTTGTTTGTTTTTGGTGTTATCTTTTGTTCTATCTGTCTGGGAGCTTTTCAGGGTTTTCTACTCAACCCTGCTGAAACAAAACTAAATTAGCCTTTTAAATCTTCTGACTCAAAATCTCTTTAAGTTCAATAAAATTGCTTGTACTATTTTTGTGAAAACCCCTGTTTTCCACCGGATCTTTCTATACTTCTGAATGTTCATCACTTGCATTTTAGGTTTCTGCAGTGTTCTTCAATTTTCCTATTCTTTCCTTTATTAGTCCCATTTCTTTGTATTTTGTAGTATTCATTCCACTTGATCTTTCAGCATACTAACGTGGGTCATAATAGTAACACCTACTGGAACAATTACATATGGGTATCTTACATTTTAAAGGTATGTTTCTAATCCACGAGTATTTGCTCTAATGTAGAACTGGAAGTGCTCAACTCTTCCGCCATCTTATCCGCCTCCTTCTCTCTCTTTTTTTTACACTTAAGTACGTTATTTATTCCTTTTCTTTTTTTTTTTAGTTAAGTGTATGTAGCTTCTTTTTCTTTTTCAAGTTCTTATTTACATTCCAGTTAGTTAACATACAGTGTAATATTAGTTTCAGAAGAATTTAGCAATTCATCACTCACATACCACACCCAGTGCTCAGCACAAGTGCTCTCCTTAATCCCTATCACCCATTTAACACAACCCCCACCCACCTCCTCTGTAGCAACCCTGTTTATTCTCTATAGTTAGGAATCTGTTTTACGGTTTGCCTCTCTCTCTTTCCCCCTATGTTCATCTGTTTTGTTTCTTAAATTCCACATATGAGTGAAATCATATGGTATTTGTCTTTTTCTGACTTATTTTGTTTAGCATAATACTCTTTAGCTCCACCCATGTCATTGCAAATGGCAAGATTCATTCTTTCTTATAGCTGAGTAATATTTCATTATATGTATATGACTTCTTCTTTATCCATTCATCAGTAAATGGACATTTGGGCTCTTTTCATAATTTGGCTATTGTTCATAATGCTGTTATAAACACTGGGATGCATGTGCCCCTTCACATCAGTATTTTTGTATCCTTTCTTCCTCTTTTTATAATCTTTCTCCTTCTCTTCTTTCTCTTTCCTCCTTCTGTTATTCAGTTTGTTACCTGTTTCTTCCAAAGCTTATTCCACTAGCAATGACTTTTGTACTGTTTTGATTCATTTCCCCTATGTGCCTCCTAGGTCATTTTAGGTTTAATGCTATTTTCTTGGTGGATACTCAAACATAATTTATGCTTGCTGCTCAGATATAGCTTTAGGTCTCCAGAAGCGGTAGTCTCTGTTCCATCAAGCCAGCAATGAACCAGGCTGTGTTCTTTAGTACCAGGAGGAAGTGTCTCTACTCTCCAGTTGTTCAACTGCCAGGATTAGAGCTCTATTCCATCTCTCTCTAGTGGGTCCCCAGAAAACCAAATGTCAAGTTTACACTCACTAGGTGTTTTCTGCCTGCAAACAACTACTACTGATGGAATTCAGAAGTGAGAGCAGGAACATGTGTTCAAAGTAGATGAAAGCAGCTTTCTGACAGCATACTTTTAGAACTATTCTCTACCTTATATATACATAGCACTTTAATCTTATTGATAACATTCATTGTAGGAATATTTATTAAGCTCCTAATATGTGCCAGTTGTACAGAAATGCATACTTATTGCTTCACACAAAGTATTAAATGTACTAAAAATCAGTGTGTCAATGATGTTGCTGCGGAGGTTAAACTTTTTTTTTTCCTATATGAAGAGGTAAAAAATACAATAATTATCAGTAGAGTGTCGTGCCTGTCTTGATCCCAGCACTTTTACTCTTCATTGCCTTTGTACCACCAGTGAAAACAGCAACATAATGGAAAAGGCAAAACAAGTCTTGGTATAATTATGCAAATAGTTTTGACTTGGTGAACCCCCTAAAATGTCTTCCCTAAAAGAAGGAACTTCAAGTATTTGTGAACCACATGTTAGGAATCAATGTACTCAGAAATCTGATGTAACACCAGATATTGACACCAACTTAGGGTGGGAGGTGGTTTGTGGAAAGGAAGGAAAACCAAACCAGACACAAAAGCAACCAAACCAAACCAAACAAAATAAAACAAAGAAAGGAAGTTGAAAGCTTCTGACACATTTCTCTGACTCTCAATTTTGTTATTGTTAAGGAGTGTTTCATCTAATTAATGCTGGATAATTTGTAATACATTGTAAATACGAATATTTATCATAAGCATGTTCTACTGATTTTCTGCGCTTTAATGATTCCTTTCTTAAATGTATAATTTGGGGCGCCTGGGTGGCTCAGTTGGTTAAGCAACTGCCTTCGGCTCTGGTCATGATCCTGGAGTCCCGGGATTGAGTCCCACATCGGGCTCCCTGTTCGGTGGGGAGTCTGCTTCTCCCTCTGACCATCTTCCCTCTCGTGCTCTCTATCTCTCATTCTCGCTCTCTCAAATAAATAAATAAAATCTTTAAAAAAATAAATAAAAACAAAATGTATAATTTGTAGACTTGAAATTTTATTTAAATATATACTTTTCTTTGACTCTATTAATCTTCTTAAGGAAAACCCCTTTCACAAATCATTTATGCTGTAAGAATAACAAGGAAGAGTTAATTTATTGAGATCCTTACTTTTTAAACCCTAAAGAAAAGCAAAAATAGTATGCTCTATGTTTGCTCTAAATATATCTTTTCATGGGGTGCCTCGGTGGCTCAGTCAGTTAATTCTCCAACTCTTGATTTCTTGTCAGGTCATGATCTCAGGGCCATGAGATCTAGCCCTGCACTGCGCTCCCTGCTCAGTGGGGAGTCTTCTTCTCCCTCTCTCTACCCCTCCCCCACCATTTGTGCTCTCTCTTGCTTTCTTGCTCTCAAATAAATAAAATCTTTAAAAAAAAAATTGAGACCCAACCTCATAATGACTGTAAGTATCTCATTTAAATTTAGACATAGATTTAAAGTAATGGAATGGAGAAATATATTCCATACAAACACTAACATCCAGAAGGTAATTAAAAGGGAAATTAAATAATGATATAGGGTCAATTCTGCAGGAAGTTATAACAATCACAAATGTGTATTTACCTAACATCAGCGTTTCAAAATACACTAGGCGAAAATAGGCACATTTGAAAAACAAAAATAGAAAAATCTAAAACTGTATTTGAAAACTGCAATACTCCTCTCAAAGATTGATAGAATAAGTGGGTAGACTATCAGACAACTTGGTCAAATTGATATTTATAAAATAACTCATGTAACAGCAGAATACATATTCTTCTTAAATCTGCAAGAAACAATAAGCATGATAGACCATACTCTATACCATAAAATAACCCTTGGCAAATTTTAAAAATAAAAAATTGTACAAAATATGCTCTTGAGTCCTAAACGAGTTATTCTGGACATAAAAACAAAGATATTTGGAAAACACTAACTCAAAAAAAGTAACTGTACCCTCATGCTCACTGCAATATTATTTACAATAGCCAAGATATGGAAAAGACCTAAGTGTCCATTAATGGATGAATAGATAAAGAAACTGTGATATATATATATATATATATATGTTATTCAGCCATAACAATGAAATCTTGCCATTTATAACAACATGGATGGACCTCAAGAGCATTATGCTAAGAGACAGGGAATCAGATAGGGAAAGATAAATACTTTATGATCTCACTTATCTTCAGAATCTGAGAAACAAAACAAACAAAAACAAACAAACAAATAGCTTATAGATACAGAGAACAGATCAGTGGCTACCAGACACAACAGGTGGGAGACATGAATGAAAAAAAAAGATATCTGGGTAGTTTCCAAATAATTGGGAAAAAAAATTCACATCAACATGTGTTAAGGACAAAATCTAAGAAAAATTCAAAATATACTAAAATGAATGAAGGTGAAAATAAAATATGTCAAAATGTGTAGATACAGCTAAAACAATGCTTAGAGAGAAATTTATGTCATTAAAGACTTGCATTAGAAAAGCAAAGTCTAAAATCAAGTAATCTAAAGGTCCACCATAAGAAACTAGAGAAAAGAGAGCAAATTAACTATGAAGCAAGTTGAATAAGGAAGTAATAATAAAAAAATTAGAGTAGAAATCAATAAAATTGAGAAAAACAAAACGAAACAAAAAAGACAAGTCTTTGAAAATACCAGTATAATTGATAAGCTTCTAGTCATGCTGACCAAGAAAGAAAAAGAAAAATACAGAATAAAAAAAAATTATCAATATGAAAAGTGAAAGAAATGACATCTTTACTGATCATAAGTTATTCATACAAAATCCCTATGCCAATAAATTTGACAGCTTATATAAAACGGGCAATTTCTTGAAAACCTCAAACTACCAAAACCCAATCAAGATGAAATAGATAATTTAATAGTTCAACATTTATTAAACAAACTGATTTTTTAGAAGGTTAAAAACCTTCTAAAATGAAAATTCCAGGGCTAGAAAGTTTCACTTTTAAATCTCAATAAACTCTTAAGAAAAAATAATACCAACACTGCAAAAATAATAAACAAAGATTAACAAAACAAAAAAATAAACAAAGAGGGAATTTTTCCTACATATTTCTGTGAGGCCAGAATAATACAAAAAGCAGACACAGATAAACTATAGACTACTATCCTTCATTAATACACACACACACACGTGTTTTAGCCTGCAAATGCAGGCTTAACAGGATCAAATGAAGACTGTAGTTAAGTGAATCTAACTACCTGATTAAAAAAATGATAGATGATGATGGATGGATGGATAAATTTTTAGGTAGGTAGATAGATTAGATAATAGATAGATGATGATGATAGATAGATAGATAGATAGTTGATAGATAGATGATAGATAAATACAGGCATACATACATATACACATATATAGACAGAATTTAAGCTCACTGAGAAAGGTGGGGGGAAAAGACCTGACGTAAGTAGTTTGGAAAACAGTGCTTATTTTTGGGAAACTCTAATGTTAAAGATAAGAGAAATGTATGTGAACACTGTACTTTAGTTAGTGAATTTCTTTTGCACAAGGATACAGACTAATAAAGGAGCCCCCCTTATCCAGGGTTTTGCTTCCCGCAGTTTTAGTTACCCCTGGTCAAGTGTGGTCTGGAAGCAGATAATCCTCTTTCTGATTATCATCAGAAGGTCAACAGTAGCCTAAGGCAACATCACAATGCCTATGCTATTCACCTCTCTTTATCTCATCATACAGGCATTTTATCATCCCCTATCATCACAAGAAGAAGGCTGAACAGAGTACAATAAGGTATTTTGAGAGAAAGAGAGAAGATATTTTGAGAGAAAGAGAGAGACCACATTTACATAACTTGTATTATATTGTTAAAATTGTTCTATTTTGGGACGTCTGGGTGGGTCAGTCCTTAAGCGTCTGCCTTTGGCTCAGGTCATGAGGGGTACTGGGATCGAGCCCCACATTGGGCTCCCTGCTCCGCGGGAAGCTTGCTTCTCCCTTTCCCACTCCCCCTGCTTGTGTTCCCTCTGTCGCTGTGTCTCTCTGTCAAATAAATAAAAAATCTTTAAAAAATAAATAAATAAAATAAAATTGTTCTATTTTATTATTAGCTATTATTGTCAATCTTTATAAATTCTGTCATACGTATGTATGTATAGGAAAAATCATAGTGTATATATATATATATAGGGTTTGGTTCTTTCTGCAGTTTCAGGCATCCACTGGGGGTCTTGGAACATATCCCCATGGATAATGGGGGGCTCCTGTAACTCTGAAACTGTTTTTAATTTATGTAGTCTCTAAATTTGGTTTCAGAGTCAAATGAAATGATCTACCTTATTCACAGCTATAATAAAATATAAATCAATAATCACATTTGGCACATTAATTTTAAGATATTTCTTGAAAATTGATTTTTGTTTAATGGAGAGAAGGAAGGCACCACATGATTTAGATATAATATAGCTATGCTTCCTCAACTATTCAAAGAAATTCCAGGCATTGATATGGAGTGTTGTCAAACCTTCTGCTTGACAGCAATTTTAGAGGCTACTGACAAGTCCCTGGGTAATGAGCTTTTTCTAAAGCATCGTCTCATACTAACATCATTGGGTTAGCTATAGAAAGACAAACATTTATGTGTGTATTTGACTTAAAACTGACCCTCACTCCTGAGAAATATAGCCTATTATTAAAACAAAATTGACAAACAGGAAAATAATATGTAAAATACGATTATTTTCAATTGCTTAGAACTAAAGCTATTTGGAGTATGACACAAGATGAATAGCAAACAGTGTGAGTAATAGAACCAAATTACACACATATAAAATGAAAGAGAGGAGGGTTTTTTTTTTCCATTTATAATGATATCACTAATCGTATTTACTACAAACCTAGGGCAATCATTCTTAAAACACATTTCTAATTTAAGAATATCTGCTACACAGACTTTGTGGTGCCATCAAAATCTTTGTTTTATAAGCCTGTTTCCTCATCCTCAGCCCAAATTGCTTTGACAAGGTTAAAATAAAGATCAATAATTTCTAGGAAGAGATAACTGATATTTAACTGAGAATATTTTTCCATATTAAATACCAAAATTGTGTTTCCAATAAAAATGTGTGTATATATATATAGAAAGAGAGAGGGAGGGAGAGAAGGAGAGAGAGTGCAGTTTAACTGGAGGAAAACTAACCCACCAAGAAATTGTGGGAAAATATGCTTTTCCCCTAAATCATAAAGAAAATACCTCAAAATAATATCTAAAAGAAAACCAAATATAAAATGAATTATTTAGGGGGCCTGGGTGGCTCAGTCGTTAAGCGTCTGCCTTCGGCTCAGGTCATGATCCCAGGCTCCTGGGATCGAGCCCCGCACTGGGCTCCCTGCTTGGCGGGAAGCCTGCTTCTCCCTCTCCCTCTACCTGCAACTCCCCCTGCTTGTACTCTGTTTCTTGCTCTCTCTCTCTCTGTCAATAAATAAATAAAATCTTTAAATAAATAAATAAATAAATAAATAAAATGAATTATCTAATGAAATTATCTAAAAAATGTTAAATAAAATCATAATAAATGATTACCCTCTTTGGAGCTATGGATAATCTCATCAACCTGTCCTTCATCTGTACATCTCACCACAACCTTTATTAACATATATGACCATTTCTAGAACCTGATTTCATCTCAGCTTCTCATTTAGTGATCACAATGTATTATGTGTGTATGTGTGCTTGGTTACAAGTAATAATTTGGCAAAAGGAAACTGCTAATACTTCAATGATGAATAAATGTCACTTTCACTAAGAAATAAACAACTAATGAAGAAAATGCATTATTGGTTCTCATATTCAGAAATTAAACAGAGGACTGGAAAGCTTGCCATAAATACATGGTGTTGTAGAACACATTTCTATTATTATCTAACATAAATTATATTTTACTATCTTTCATATTGTTAAATGTGCAATAAAGAGAAAGTCAATATTCCTTTTACCACTTGGTCTACTTTTATGTTAGTTTTAATTTTATTGAGATGTCCATCTGCAGCATTTTTAACACTCTAATAACTCATTTCTGTATATAAGGAAAGTTATGGAGAGAGAGAAAGCTAAGAAATATTTGCATTTTGGGTTGTTTCAAAGTCATCACCTCCAAATCTAAAACACAGAAAAAATAGCTACCCAGACATTGCACTTCTTGGTTACTCAAAAAAATCAGGTTTTTCAAATAAGTCAGGTTGAGGCAGGGGGAGGTTGGAGATGTAATAGTACACTGAGATAGGGCTTTCACATGCATGCAGAGATACACTTTCTTTTACTATTTTTGACTTAGAATTATCTATTTATTTAAAAAAGAATATTGCTAGATACATGGAAAAATTCATATACTTTAAATTTGGAAGGGGGACTGCCTTGATTTTCAATCCTTCAAATTCATGCATGAAGATAAATAAGAAAAAGGGTAAAAAGTACAGACTTATGTCAGATATATGTGCATTAAGTTCTTTTTGAAACGAACACATCCAAATATTGGAACTTCTAATGAATTTGCAATGATAAATCATTTCAAATATGGAGATATAATTGCTTCAGTTTTCCATTGTCAATGAAAACCATAATATATGTATATTATATATATATATATATATAAGCCAACAGTCATAGAGTCAATTTTTATTTGAATGCTTTATTATGAGTGTGTCGACTTAATAGATAGAGAAATTCCATTTGCCTATGAGTTGCACAAAGCAGAAAAAGAGTGAGGGATCAAAGCTTCTCTTTCTGTTGCTCCATTTTTGTGCATTTCCTGAAGTTTTGCTGGCTGCTGTAGCAAGCTATCAGAAAAATATATCATGACTGAAACATGGCACAAGTACATGTGCCATTTATTACAAATCCAATAGAGAGGTTTTCTTGGATGGTTCTCACTCAAGAGGTGACAGAGAGACACAGGATCCTTCATCCTCATGGTGCTCTCACTTTCAGCTTTGAACATAGAAGGATATGTGCCTCCCTTCTGCTCACATTTCTTCAGTTGGAGCTATGCCTGAATTCTGGTTAGAAAGGAAGAGAATAGGGAGGAAGATGAAAGGCACATGACGGACAAGTGACTCCCTTTATAAAATCCATAGCAGGTCCTCCTAGTAACTGTCCCTTATATCCTTTAGCCAAGTGTGTGGGGTTTGCTTGTTTGTTTGTTTTTGACATAATTGGAAAGGAGGCTGAGAAGTATATTTTTGTTTGTTTGCTTATTTTATTTTTAGTTATGCACATTGTCAACCTAAATAAAGCTGGAGTTTATGTAATAATAAGGAAATGGGAAAAATGGTTGTTTAGTAGGCAACTGACAGCTATGTTCATAGCCACATGGACACAGCTAATTGTTCCATAGACAGATAAGATAGATGCATGCTACACATTGTAAAGTTAGACACATTCCTCTCTGTTACTACTGATGTCATCAGTACTTTATTGTGTCTCAGACCAATGGTGCTACTCTATATTCATGAGCAATCAACAACTCTGATTTCCTAACCTATAGTTTGATTATTATTAGCCCAACCTTCTATCCACTTATACTGACAGAGAAAGGACTACTGATCTTTAAATAGAAAAATAAAGACATTTATGTCCCAGGAATGCTATTTGAAAATCACAGCATTCTCCTTTGATATATATATAAAACTAAAGTACTGTCTAGTTGTAACTCTCCATCCACCTTCATAACGAATTTTGAGTAGGAATAAGTACTTCAAAATAGTAATGGCTTAGCAAAAGTATTTCATAAAACTCATGGATCCTCACTGTTGCCAAATTAGCCCTAATGGGAGGCTTAAATCCAGGAAGTGACAACTTGTCCTCATGAATTTCCTAAGTCTTTCTGCACTTCTCATATTCCTTTCCTGAACATCACTACCTCTGGCCACCTACTTATCTCACATTGGCCATAATGAGGGTCCACAGGCTCTGATGTGCCAGTTATAGTTTTCACTTGTCCCAACATTCTATCCAGACAGGGAACAACTCTACTCTCACTTTTCAAAGTATTTGTTTTGATAGCCGTTTTAGTGACCACCTAGCTATAAAGTTCATGGACAGAGTTACATGATCACCCCGGTTCCTTATGGAGTAGGGTCCACAGTCCTTAGGTTGTTTGCCCCTGGATTCCCACTACAGTATCAGGTAATAAAAGTATCTAGCAGATGTAATCACAAAATAATCCTCAAAACTCTTAATACTAATAACAAAAGTAACATTAATTACAAACAAAGATTAAGCATATTTATAATAATTTAACTAGGTTTCAGTGTTTCACAATTTGAGGGGCTATGAATATCAGCGTTAACCCAGCCTAGAACAGAGCTTCTCAAACTTTAATGCAAATATTAATCACTCTGGAGGTTTTTCCAAAATCCAGATTCTGACTCATGCCTTGGGTGGGAAATAAGATTCTCTGTCTCTAGCAAATGTCCAGTTGATGTAGATGAGTAGATGAGCAGATCACACATTAGCCTGGTCTATTTCAAGATAATTAATTTGAGCTTGGAAAATGCAATTGGTTCCATTTATCAAAAGTAAATAGCAATACTAGTGCTCTTTGAATTCAGATGCTTTGTTTTGGTACATAAAAGATTAGAGATGAATTGAACTGAGCAAGGTTTTTTTTTAATTTAAATTCAAATTAGTTAACATATATAGTGTATTATTAGATTCAGGGTGGAGTTTAGTGATACATCAGTTGCATATAACACCCAGTGCTCATTACATCAAGTGCCCTCCTTAATGCCCATCACCTAATTACCCCATCACTCCACCCCCCTCCCCTCCAGCAATCCTGTTTGTTTCCTGTAGTTAAGAGTCTCTAATGGTTTGCGTCTCTGTTTTTATCTTATTTTTCCTTCCCTTCCCCAATGTTCATCTGTTTTGTTTCTTAATTTCCACATATGGCTGAAATCATATGGTATTTGTCTTTTTCTGACTGACTTATTTCACTTAGCATTATACACTAGTTCCATCCACATCATTGCAAATGGCAAGATTTCATTCTTTTTGATGGCTGAGTAATATTCTATCATATATATATAGATGTATATACCACACATTCTTTTTTTTGTTTGTTTATACCACACATTCTTTATCCATTCATCTGTCACTGGACATCTGGGCTTTTTCCATCTTTTGGCAATTGTGGACATTACTGTTATAATCATTAGGGTGCATGTGCCCCTTTGAATCACTATTTTTGTATCATTTGGATAAATACCTAGTAGTGCAATTGCTGGGTCATAGTGTAGCTCTATTTTTAACTTTTTGAGGAACCTCCATACTGTTTTCCAGAGTGGCTGCACCAGTTTGCATTCCCACCAACAGTGTAAGACGGTTCCCCTTTCTCCACATCCTCACCAACATCTCCCGTTTCCTGAGTTGCTAATTTTATCAACTGAAAGACCTGGAGTCTTTCAGGTTTTCTACATGGCCTATCATGTTGCCTACAAAGAGTGAAACTTTGACTTCTTTGCCAATTCAGATGCCCTTTTATTTCTTTTTGTTGTCTGATTGCTGAGGCTAGTACTTCCAGTACTCTGTTGAACAACAGTAGTGAGAGTGGACATCCCAGTTGTGTTCGTGACCATAGAGGAAAAGCTCTCAGTTTTTCCCCATGGGGGTTGATATTAGCTGTGGGTCTTTCATATATGGCTTTTATGATGTTGAGGTATGTTCCTTTTATCCCTAACTTTGTTGAGGGTTTTTATCAAGAAAGGATACTGTAGGAGGGCACCTGGGTGGCTCAGTTGGTTAAGCGACTGCCTTTGGCTCTGGTCATGATCCTGGAGTCCTGGAATCCAGTCCCACATCGGGCTCCCTGCTCAGCAGGGAGTCTGCTTCTCCCTCTGACCCTCTTCCCTCTCGTGCTCTCTATCTCTCATTCTCTCTCTCACAAATAAATAAATAAAATCTTTAAAAAAAAAGAAAGGATACTGTATTTGTCAAATGCTTTCTCTGTATCTATTGAGAGTATCATATGGTTTTTGTTCTTTCTTTTATTAATGTGGTGCATCACACTGATTGATTGGTGGTTTTTGAACCATCCCTGCATCCCAGGAATAAATCCCACTAAATCGTGGTTGATAATCCTTTTAATGTACTGTTGGATCCTATTGGCTAATATCTTGATGAGAATTTTTGCATCCATGTTCATTGGGGATAATGGTCTGTAATTCTCCTTTTTGGTGGGGTCTTTTCCTGGTTCTGGGCTCAAGGTAATGCTGGTCTCATATAATATGTTTGGAAGTTTTCCTTCCATTTCTATCTTTTTGGAACAGTTTCAGAAGAATAGGTATTAATTCTTCTTTAAATGTTTGGTAAAATTCCCCTGGGAAGCCATCTAGCCCTGGACTCTTGTTTGTTGGGAGATTTTTCATTACAGAATCAATTTCTTTGCTAGTTATGTGTTTGTTCAGGTTTTCTATTTCTTCCTGAAACCAGTTTTGGTAGTTTATATGTTTCTAGGAATTTATCCATTTCTTCCAGATTGCCTAATTTGTTGGCATATAATTGCTCATAATATTCTCTTATAATTGTTTGTATTTCTTTGGTGTTGATTGTGATCTCTCTTTCATTTGTAATTTTATTTATTTGGATCTTTTCTCTTTTCTTTTTGATAAGTCTGGCTAGGGTTTTATCAATTTTGATCATTCCTTTAAAGAACCAACTCTTAGTTTCTTTGATCTGTTCTACTGTTCTTTTGATTTCTATAATACTGGTTTCTACTCTGCTCTTTATTATTTCCCTTCTGCTGGATTTAGGCTTAATTTGCTGTTCTTTTTCCAGGTACTTTAAGTATAAGTTTAGACTGTGTATTTGAGACTTTTCTCTTGAGGAAGGCCTGTATTGCTATGTACTAACCTCATAGGACCACCTTTGCTGCATTGCAAAGTTTTTGAACGGTCGTGTTTTCATTTTCATTTGCTTCCATGTATTTTTTTTTAATTCTTCTTTAATTTCCTGGTTGACTCCTTCATTCTTTAGTAAGATGTTCTTTAACCTCCATATATTTGTGGTCCTTCCAATTTTTTTTCTTGTGGTTGACTTCAAGTTTCATAGCATTGTGGTCTGAAAATATGCAAGGTGTGATTTCAGTTTTTTGTACCAGTTGAGTCTTTATTTGTGACCCAGTATGTGATCTATTTTTGAGAATGTTCCATGTGCACTCAAAAAGAATGTGTATTCTGCTACTTTAGAATGAAATGCTCTGAATATTTCTGTTACGTCCATCTGGTCCAATGTGTCATTCAAAGCCCTTGTTAGAACTTGTTGGATAGATCCTTTTATTATTATAGAGTGCCCTTCGTCATCTTTTACTACAGTCTTTGGTTTTTAATTTGTCTGATATAAGGATTGCTACCCCAGCTTTCTTTTGACATCCATTAGCATGATAAATGGTTCTCAACACCCTCACTTTCAACATGGAGGTGTCTTTGAGTCTAAAATGAGTCTCTTGTAAGCAGTGTATCAATGGGTCAATGGGTTTTGTGCCTTTTGTTTTGTTTTGTTTTGTTTTTTATCCATTCTGATACCCAATGTCTTTTGATTGGAGCATTTAGTCCATTTACATTCAGAGTAGTTATTGAACGATAGGAACTTAGTGCAATTGTATTACCTGTAAAGTTGATGTTCCTGTAGATTGTCTCTGGTCCTTTCTAGTCTTTATTACTTTTGGTCTCTCTTTCCACTCCAAGGGTCCCCTTTAATATTTCTTGCAGGGCTGGTTTAGTGTTCATGAATTCCTTAAGTTTTTGTTTGTCTTGCAAACTTTTTCATCTTTTCTTCTATTCTGAATGACATCCTTGCTGGATAAAGTATTCTTGACTACAGTATTTTTTCCTATTTAGCATGTTAAATATATAATGTCAGTCCTTTCTGGCCTACCAGGTCTCTATGGACAGCTCTGCTGCCAGCCATATGTGTCTACCCTTGTAGGTTAAGGACTTCTCCCACGCTGCTTTCAGAATTGTCTTTACCTTTGTATTTTGCAAGTTTCACAATGGTATGTCATGTTTTTGTTGATTTTGAGGAGAGTTCTCTGTGCTTCTTGGACATAAATGCCTATTTCCTTCTACGGATTAGGGAAGTTATCAGCTATAATTTGTTCAAATAAAACTTCTGCCCCCTTTTCCTGTTCTCCTGGGACTTCTATGGTATGGATATTATTTTGGTTTATGGAATCACTAAGTTCTCTAAGTCTACCTTCGTGATCTAATAGTTTTCTTCTCCCTCTTCTTTTCAGCTTCATTGTTTTACATAATTTTATCCTCTATATCACTGATTTGCTCTTCTCCTTTCCTCATCCTCATTTTATGTCTTCTCTTTGGGACTGCATCTTGGTTATAGCATGTTTAATTTTG
Source organism: Callorhinus ursinus (assembly GCF_003265705.2). NCBI lineage: Eukaryota > Metazoa > Chordata > Mammalia > Carnivora > Otariidae > Callorhinus > Callorhinus ursinus. The sequence continues at coordinate 109,511,769 of NW_027397066.1, read as the reverse complement.
GCCTGACTAGATTTTAGTTCTGTTACCTCTATACTAAGGTTTTCTCTAGTGTCTTTTATGCTTTTTTTTCCAGCCCAGCTAGTATCCTTATAATCGTTGTTTTAAATTCTAGTCAGACATCTTACTTAATATCTGTTTTGATTAAAACCCTGGCTGTGAGTACTACTACTTGTTTCTTCTTTTGGGGTGAATTCCTCTGTTTCATCATTTTGTCCAGGAAAAAGGAAAGAAAAAGAAAACACCACCAACAACAATAACAACAACAAAGCCCCCCAAAACAACAAAAAACTAGATCCTTGGTGTGTTTTGGTCTGCTTGTTAAAAGGAACTAGATCCCAAAATAAGAAAGAAAGAATATATATTTATTTATTTATAAAATAAAACACAATCAAAGAAAACAAAAATTAAAAAAACTATATAAAAATTAAAACGAATAAAAAAAGAATTGAAAAAATAAGAAAATAAATGAAAAAAAAAGAATAAAAGCACAAAGGCGGCTAGATACTATTTTTCCCTAGAGCTGAAGCTTTACAGTCCTCTATAATCAGTAAACTTAGTGCAAGTGAGTTGTTTGTACTGGTCTTCTAGGGGAGGTGCCTGTTGCACTGATTCTCAGGTGGACTTGCCCTAGTGGAAATACGTCTCCAGTGTGCAGGGAGCTAGGGCTTGGTGGAAGCTGCTCCAGACTCCACTAGATGGTACTGTTTTGCTCCCTGAAGGCTTTCAGCACTAATGGGCAGGATGAATACGATGGCGCCCTGATCTCCAGGTTGAGAACTGAAAATTCGTACCCCTCACTGTTCAGTGAGCCCTCACAGAAGAACAACCAATCACTCTTATCTCCCCAGTTTCTGTCAGAACCCTGTGTTCATCCTGCCTATCTCTGAGCTTTTTTATTTCAGGCACACAACTGAGTTTCAAAACTCCAAATTTTAGAGACTACTGCAGTGCAAACCCACGCTATTGCTCCCACGGAGGGTCTCCCCATGCTTCTGTCTTTTGTCAGACTGTCCCAAGAAAGTGGCCTCACAACCGTGCAGTTCTTTGCATTTATGGCAATATGAAGCAGAAACCCGGCACCTAGACTCACTGTTCTTAGCCGGCATCCAGTTTCCTATGCCTGAGAATAGTGCAGCACTTAGGTACCATCTGTTCTTCTTGTGACCCAGGGGATCCTCAGACCATGATATCACACCTGGGATTGCACCCCCGCTTCACCACCTGAGCACCTTTAAGCCAGGCACGCCCCGCACTGTAGCAGACTTCTAAAAGTTCCAATGTTGCTCTCCACCGCTTATAATATTTTACGGTAGCCTCCTTAAGCAGGCTCCCTCCCCTCCACTTTATCCTCAGCTATAGCACACTGATTCAAATCTCCTCACCTCCTACCTTCCGAAGGTGGTCGCTGTTCTACTTGTAGACGTGCAGGTTTTGTTCTCTCAGATCTCTGATTGATTTCTCAAGTATTCAGAGTGATTTGATAACTAGCTGTATTCAAGGGATGAGACAAATTTAGGTTTCTCCTTACTCCTCCACCATCTTAACTCTTCCTCCTGAGCAGAGCAAGTTATAAAAGTAGTTGTATTAGTTTGCTAGGGCTTCCATAACAAAGTGCCAAAAATACTGGATAACCAAAGCAACAAAAATTTACTTTCTCACAATTCTGGAAGTTAGAAGTCTGAGATCAAGGCGGGAGCAGGGTTGATTTCTCCTGAGGCTTCTCTTCTTGGCTTGCAGATAGCAGTTTCCTCTTGTGTCTTCACATGGTCTCACCTCTGTGTGTGTCTGTGTCCTAATCTCTCCTTCTTATGAGCACACCAGTGATATGGAATTAGGGCCCAGCATAATGACCTCATTCTAACTTAATTACTACTTTAAAGACCTTATTTCCAAATAAGTCACATTTTGAGTTATTAAGGATTAAAACATCAACATATGAATTTAAGGGTAGACCCTATTCATCCCATTTTAATAGTATTCAACTTCCTGGACATATAAAGTGAAGCATAGTTTTTTCCTTTTGAGTAATCTTTTGAAGAGTATAAAATATTATAACAATTTTTTCTATTTTTAATAATATTTTTATAATTGCCTCATAAAAACAATTTTCTTCAGGTTTTGATTACATTTCCAATGTTAATTATTAAGCAAAACTGTCAATATTTTCTTTGGGCTAAAATTTAAACTAAAGAGAGATTAATTTTAAATCCACATGAATTTGATAAGAGGACCCATTGGGTTGTAGTAGGAAGAGTCACACTTTCAGTCAAACTGTGATGGTATTCAATAAATTATCCATGGTACATATGTAAGGTTTTCTGAGCTTCATGAGAGCATTTACAAATGTGATATAGTAACTACCAATATTTAGCAAGTAATATATGCAGTACCTCACGGCATATGAGGGAATTATGAAGATAGTGTACATGAAAGAATAAAATAGATATATTTTAAGATTTGGGACAGAGTTGAGAAAATTGTTAGAGAATAGAGAGAGAATGGGTTTTGTCCTTAAACACTAGCTGTATGAATGTGGGTAAGTCACTTCACTCCGCTAAGCTGCTATTCCCCTTCTTATAAAATGAAATCGCAATACTTCATTTACAGGGATTTCCTAAGTTTATGTAATTGTCTTGTCCATAATAGATGTTCAGTACATTTTACTTTTGATGTCAAATTATGACTTTCCTTGAGAAAAAATGACCCTAATTTCTCCCATTACAGTTTTTAGACAACTTTCCAATTATATCTATATGCTGACTGTGCAAAGAAAAAGCTCACAAAAATCATGATGATAAAAATATAAAGTAAATAAATAGGCATAGTAAAAATTCTGAGATATTACTTCCACTACACAGAAAAAGTTATAAATGATTGTCTTAAGTCCTTTTCTCTGCCCAGAATGTTTTTTATTCTCTAACATCAAAGACAAGTGGGTGAAGCAGAAATCAAAGTGAAAGGGAAAAAAAGTTAATGTTTATAAACTGTGTTAATTACATTTCAAAATAAAATAAAAATTAGGTTTAGGTAATTAATTTGGTAGGAAAAATTCTATATGCTGTATAAGAACTTGGGCTGTTCAGTTTCAATAAGTTTCAAATAAGAGATCTTGAAATTTATTATCTTATAAATAAGGAAGATAATAGGTAAAGAGCAAAATGACCAGTCAAATTACAATAAGTTGTTTTGGAGGAGTGAGTAGAAGCATTATTAGAAAGAGATAAATATGTTTAGATGTTAGTGAGAACATAAATGAATGCCCTAGTTCCCGCTACCCCAAGGTGATTTTTGAAAGGACAGAGTTCGTGATGGGAACCCCAGAGGGTTTGGAGGAACTGAATCTAAAAGCCTTGCTTTGGGATCTGTATGGAGCCTCTGAATATGGTGAGGCTTGAGAGGGATTTTCCATGCCAACACTGCACAGAAATAGTGGCAAAGTTAATCTAACCAAAGAGTCTTGAAGCCATTGCCCTTCAAACCTCCACCCCAATGTCCTGCAGTTTCCCCTACTTCCAGATGGAGCATCCACATTTTCCAAATCATGTCCTTTTTAGAGCCACTGACAGTTCAGAAAACTAGTGGAATGTAAAGCAATAATAAAGGAAAAGATAGGATAAGTTTTGTGTGTGTGTGTTTTTTTTTTTTCTCATTGATATCAGTGGGAAACAGAGGGTGGCTTTGAACCAAAGGACTCTATGAATTAATGTTATGCTATAAATTGTTCCCACTCCAGAAATTACACAGCAACTATGTAAGAATTAGGACACACTGAGAAATGGCAAAAACTAACTTTACCTTAAATTGGCTAATTTACAATTTAAAATATCATGAAAACGGGAGCTTTTGCTACAACAAGATAACTAAATTACAGAAAAATAGAAAAAGTCATAGTTCCTTACACCTGAATTCCTGTAACAGCAAGACCTTGCCTACTAGATATTGCAGTTAACTTTTAAATGATTATTTTAAATAGCATATGCTCTGTATTAATCTGCTTGGGCTGCCATAACAAGGTATCACAGGTTGAGTGGCTTCAATAACAGAAATTTATTTTCTCACAGTTCTAGAGGCTAGAAGTCTAAGATCGAGGTGCTGTTAGGGATTGGTTTCTGGTTGCTGGTTCGTTGATGACCACCTTCTTGTTGTGTCCCCACAAGGCTCTTCTCTGCATGCACAAAGAGAGGTCTCTGGTATCTCTTCTTTTTTATAAAGACATCAATCATATAGAATCAGGTGCCCAAACTTATGAACTTCCTTAACTTTAATTACTTTGCTTAGAAATTATATCTCCAAATTATATCTCCCAATGGGGGGTTAGGGTTTCAACATATGAATTGAGGTGGGGTGTCACAACTGAGTTCATAAGAATACTCACATGGGGCGCCTGGGTGGCTCAGTTGGTTAAGTGACTGCCTTCGGCTCAGGTCATGATCCTGGAGTCCCAGGATCAAATCGCACATCAGGCTCCCTGCTCAGCGGGGGGTCTGCTTCTCCCTCTGACCTTCTTCCCTCTCATGCTCTCTGTCTTTCATTCTCTCTCTCTCAAATAAATAAATAAAATCTTTAAAAAAAAAAGAATACTCCCATGATTTTTAAAGTAGATTCTGAAAAATTAAAAAAAAGAATTACCAATACTATTCAGTGAGAATCTGTTCTAAAGATTCGCTCATATTTCATGTTAAGATTCACGGTCCATTCAAACATCAACACAAACCTCAAGTCAAGATAATTTACTGAATGAGGGTTGCTGGAGTGGTGGGGGGTGGGAGGGATGGGGTGACTGGGTGACAGACATTGGGGAGGGTATGTGCTATGGTGAGCGCTGTGAATTGTGCAAGACTGTTGAATCACAGATATGTACCTCTGAAACAAATAATGCAATATATGTTAAGAAAAAAAAAAGAAGAAGATAGCAGGAGGGGGAAGAATGAAGAGGGTGACATCGGAGGGGTAGACAAACCACGAGAGATGATGGACTCTGAAAATCAAACTGAGAGTTCTAGAGGGGCGGGGGGTGGGGGGATGGGTTAGCCTGGTGATGGGTATTAAAGAGGGCACGTACTGCGTGGAGCACTGGCTGTTATGCACAAACAATGAATCATGGAACACTACGTCAAAAACTAATGATGTAATGTATGGTGATTAACATAACAATAAAAAATTTAAAAAAATTTAAAAGATAATTTACTGAAATATAATATTTCAAGTGCAGACTTATTGAAATTAGTATAATAATTAAAATATAATAATTTCCATAGATTTTAAATAAAGCTAAACTTACTTATTTTACAGATAAAATGACCATAACTATAAAATATAAATGCTGGAATTATCGATATATGTTGCATTAAAAATAATGAAGGTGATGCATTTAAGACATGCAATGGGGCCATTTCCTATCAGAACCATACACTGCGGTATTTCTATCATTTTTGTTCTTTTAAAGTATCTCTTGGAAACCGCACACGCACACACACAAAAACCTCCTTTTTGAATTTTATTCACTAACTTGTGGACTTTGTTTAATAACCAAATCTATTGAACAGATAGATGAAAAAGCCCACCTCACCAATGAAGATCTGCATTTCAGAGATTTTCCTTCTTTGAATTCTGTGTGTCTTTGTTATGTTCATAGTGCTTTTAAGGAATATTTAATTTGCTACTGTTCTTTTGAGGTTTAAAATACAGGCAGTGGTTACCAACCCACTGATTTATTTTCCCTTTCAATATATGGACATTTGAATTGTTCATTTTAGGTTTTGATTTTAATTTAAAGAAAGCAGTAATCACTGTTATAAGGCACAGAGTATGCCGCCTCTTCAGTATGTTTCTAAATATGGGAAAAAAGAAAGATCCTTTAGGGCTGGGAGGCTAAGTTGGCATAAAACTATAGCCAGAGGACAAGGTATAGAAGTAGATAATTAAGTATAACATAATATAACACTGGGGTCATTTATTTTTGTAAATCTTTGTAAGAGTCTAACTATACAATGCATTGTTACTATACATTTTTTTAAGTTCAAATTGGTACTCCACAATGCTTAGAGAATGAGCTGTGACTCCTGGATTTACAAACAGCAGGGTTGTTCACAGTGATATTTTAAATTTTACTCAATCTCAAAGGAAAAAAAATTAATTATTTAAGTTTGACTGAATGGGAAGTAAGTGAACACACTGTTAGACTTCAAAAATTTGCAACCAAACTTAACATTGAATTGCTATGTGGTTGAGAATTTATTCCATATGTAGTGATGTTCATACCCTCTTCATGCCAGCAGAGAGCAAATGTGCCATCGCATGTAATTTAAGTTTGTTCTTTTTCTTACTAAGAAAACATAAATTAGGAAAGAAAGAATGATTTTTATTGTGACCACCATATATAAGAGAAAATTTCCTATAATATAGTGTGTTGATTAGGAATGAAATGAATGAAATGGTATTACGATTTTTAATTTTTTTTTTAAGATTTTATTTATTTGACAGAGAGAGAGAGCGCAAGCAAGGGGAGTGGCAGGCAGAGAGAGAGGGAGAAGCAGACTTCCCACTGAGCAAGGAGGCCAATACAGGGCTTGATCCTAGGACCTTGGAATCATGACCTGAGCCAAAGTCAGACACTTAACCAACTGAGCCACCCAGGCACCGCTGGCATTATGATTTTTGAGCACAAATAAAAGTTGCATAAGTGAAATTGAGTGGATGCCACAATGTTGGAAATAACAAAACCTACCAATCAATAATTCAGGATGTCTATTCCAATTATTCACTATATTATTAAGCAAGCAAGGATGTGGGTTAATGGGGGGGAGTGTTATAATATGAAAATTAGAATTATTACATACAGAAATGAACTTCTTGAAATATGATCTATTTTACAATTTGAATCAGCATGGACAACTCCAGTCAGGCAGAAGAGGATTACTAAACCATTTCCCTTACCGATTGTCAACTGAAAAAAGGAGGCAGAACCGAAAAAGAACAAAGATGTGTATTTGGGGACTTCGAACTGGAATTTGGGGGCACAGATTCCAGAGTAACCAGAAAGGGGCACTGTTCTACCGGGAATGGCCAGCAATCCCTGTCCCAAGGGATGAAAGATGACCCCGAACTTTGCTGTGAAAGAGAAGGCAAGGGGGTTAACGCTCAGAGATGAAGACCCTTTTTTCTTCTTTGCTCCCGCTTTTATTGGTCCTTCAGGATAATCACAAATCCTTATCACTGTTTCTCAAGCACGTGATGTGATGTGTGACAAGGGTTTTTACTGGAACTAGGAGGATCTGTTTACGGGAAAGATACGATATGCTAATCTGCATGTTCTACAAGTTCTGCCTAAGGGACAATGCACACATCACTTAGATCGCAGAGAGGCTGTTTGGGCTAAGGAAGCTTAGAGGAAAGTAACTCCCCACTCATCCCAATGGCAGGTGGCATTCCAAAGGCCCCATGCCCTTCTCCAAAACCTTCCCTCACCCCCAGTGGTCTCTGTGTGACATTTAGCAAGCCAGGTACTATGGATGATTTCATGCTCTACATTAACCTCAACACTGTTCATATGTAAAGAAGTAAGGGTTTTTTGGGAGAAAGAAAAAAGGGAATAATTACATGATTTACATAAGAAATAAAGAGAAATAAACTGTTAATTTGGTGCTGACCAGTTGAACTGCTTTTGATTTCTAGCTAATTTATTATTTTATTGTTGCTATCAAACTATTCCTGGTATTCATTTAACTATTCTGTCTTTATGAAGTTTATATCAACAGTTTTATGTCCTAATGCCACTTATTCTGTTGCATTTTATGAGCAACTGCTTGTAAAACAATTATCACTCCTGGCCCAGTTCAAGAGTTCATTGGTTAGAAAGGAAAATGGAGTCTCTTCTGTCCAGAAACCTTATATATTTCACTATTATGATTTTCTAATAGAATACCAAAAATAATTTAGTGAATTCTTTGTTTAATATCATTCATATGACATGAGAATTTCAACATGCATAGAAATCATGTTTTCTGAATTTACATACTAATTAAGAGACATTAGAGATAGACTAGAGTAGTAACTAGGTGATATTTTAGACTTGACTGTCTTAGTTCATAGGCTATTAAAACAGTATTTTTAGAAACTCAAGTAAAAAAATAATATAGGTTAAAAAACAGAAAGTAGATAAACTTTTTTAAAGATTTGTTTATATATTTGAGAGAGAGAGAACATGGAAGGGAAGAGCAGGAGGAGAGGGAGAGAGAGAATCTCAAGCTGCCTCCCCACTGAGTGCAGAGCCCAATGCAGGACTTGATCCCATGATCCTGAGATCGTGACCTGAGTTGAAATCAAGAATAGGACAGTTAACCGAGCTACCCAGACATCCCACAAACTTTTTAAAATATTCAGCATATTTTAATTTTCTTGGGCAGTTTCATGGTATATTTGAAACTTAAAAAGAAAAAGTGAAATACATATTCTGTCGGAATAAAACTTATAGCATTTTAATTTTTTTTGCTTGAAATTTAGAATACGAGTCTTGAAAATATATGAACATTAATTATTAACAGGTGAGAAAGACATAATTCTGTAAAACAAATGTCATTTTTAGACTTCTGGGGAAGATGGTGGAGTAGAAGGACTCTAAGCTCACCTCAATCCATATATGCAAATAGATAACACCCACATCAGTGTAAATAACCCACAAAATGACCCAAAGACAGAAGATTCCCCACAGTTAAATGTAGAGGAGAGGTCACATCAAAGAGGTAGGAAAAGCAGAGATGCCCTTGGAAACTAAATGGATCCACAAGCCTCTCTGCAGGAGGGTGGGACGCTGTATGCACAGAGAAGAGAGAGGAGCATATCCCCATGCTAAGCAACCCAGGAATGGGGGGCCATATGGGGAAGAAGAACCCCATAACTCTTGGCTTTGAAAATCAGAGGGGTTGAATTTCATGAGTTCTCACAATCAGTAGGACTTAACACCTGGAATTTTAGAAATCAGTGTGTTTGGCTCTGGGAAAGCCAGAGGGGTGACGAAACTGAGTTCCCACCTTTAAAGAGACAGAACCACCATCAACCCAGGAGATACTGTATAGAAGCAGTTTGAAAAACACCTGGGGTAGACAGGGTGGAGACTTGTTTACTAATCTCAGAACATGTGCTGGGGGGCAGGGATCCTTGGGAGACTTCTCTAGGAACAAGGGAGCTGGCATGTGCCATTTCCCTCCCTCCTTAGCCTAGATATAGGGACCCTACAGGAACCAGCACTACAGGGATACTGGCTACCTAACTTGCTAACAGTGCATCCTGCCCATGCATTCTTCTATAGACATGACCCCTACAGCCAGGTCTTGGCTCCAGGTCTCTTCCTACAGCAGACCTGCTCAAACCTTGCTAACACCATGCATCCCACAGCTGTGCCCTCCTATGGATCTGCCCCCTTGGTCCTGCCAGCTGCAATACCCTCCTGGACCAGCAGCACAGACCTTGCTAACAGCACAAGCCCTGCCCCTCTGTTCTTTTGTAGACATGCCCCCTCCATCCTGGCCTAGGCAGGAGTTTTCATGGGTGACTGCCAGCCCCCTCCTGCAGTGGAGCACCACAGACCTTGCTGGCACCAGGTGTCCCCCTGTCGACCTCTGAGAGTCGGGGACCGGGGGCAGCGAAGGAACTGAGAAAAAAAGATGACAGTATAGCGAGGCACAGGGGACCTCGAGCAAACTGCCCGAGGTGCCGAGGTTTATTTTCCATACTCTTGTATACCTTCTACAGCGATATAGATCTGTAATGATTTACAGCAGGGGCATAGGAAGGCACATTCCTCCATGTACCCAAGATTAGTAATAAAGGAACAAAGAGGGGAGTGCCCAGTGTGCTGTTTACAGCTGGCTTCCTATCTACTAAACATCTTCTGCTGCGTACTTTAGAACTGACCACGCACATCCCAAGGGCATTTCTCTCTGATCCTTTCGGGTTATTTTTAACCCTGCAATCTCCAGTTTTCTCAGGTCTCAGAGTCTGAGCGAACATGCACCAGTGGTCGTTGTGGCGTTCTGTTTCCCACAGCTCCCCCTTTCTCTTTTCAAATTATCCGCTGTCCTAAGCAGTCTGTGATGGAGATTTTGGGCACTCATTTGTTTTTTGAGGGTATTCTTCATCGCCGGTCCTGGGCCGGACTTTCCGAAGAAGTATCCAAATTGCTCGACTGGATTCATCTGGAATGACACAAGCATAACCAGGGCCTCGGGTAATTAATTTCCCAGACAACCAATTATTTTCCTCATTTTTTATCCACACAGGTGCATCCTGAGTTGAGGCTGAGGCTGGCGAGAAATGTTTGTCAGCTCTGGCATATGGTTCTCTTTGGGGTAAGTTTAAAAAATTTAAAATAAGGTTTGTGCCATGACATCTCGGGGGGAGATTCCCCCTTTCGTTTTAGAAATAATTTTACGCAGTTGTTTCTTAATGATGGCATGCGCCCTTTCCACTACAGCTTGTCCCTGAGGATTATAAGGAATACCTGTGATATGCTGTATTTGCCATTCTGCAAGGAATTCTCGTACTTTTTTGCTAGTAAATGCTGGGCCTATCTGTCTTGATACAAGTAGGTAACCCCATAATAGAGAAACATTCAAGCAAATGAGAAATAACATGCCCAGCCTTTTCTCCCGTCAATGGAGTAGCATGAAAAAATCCTGAAAAGGTGTCTATTGTAACATGAATATATGAGAGACGTCCGAAAGGTGGGAAATGATTAACGTCCATTTGCCAAATACAATCAGGAGCTGTGCCTCTGGGATTGACGCCTGCCGGATGCTCAGTTCAATGTAGAGGTCGAAAATAGGACAGAAAGAGACAATCTGCCTGGCAGAACACAAGGGTATTTTATAGTGTGAATGAAGGCAGTTGGCGTTGGTATGAAGATGGGCATGCTCTGCCTGTGGACTTTCAAAGATAGGAGTAGCCAGTAAATCAGCAGATTGATTCCCTTGTGTAAGAGGTCCAGGCAGGTTAGAATGAGAGTGGATATGAGTAATGAATGAAGAGTGAGTTCAAGATTGAATTTCTAATTGTAATTCCTGAAACGAAGGGTTCATGATAGAGTTGTGGAAATGAGAGCTGTTTCTAAAGGCACAACAATGCTAACTACGTAGGCGGAATCAGATACGATATTTATAGGATGATGAACATTCTGTAATAAGAACAATAAAGCTGCAAGTTCGACCCTTTGAGCAGAAGTGTAAGGGGTTTTTATGGAGCGCTGAATAGCAGGGCCCTAGACTCCAGCGCGCCCAGAGGAGGATCCATCAATAAAGTATGTAGGGGCTGAGGGGACTGGAACGTTATGCACCACATGATTTATAACCCAAGCAGTGTGCTTTAGGAAGTCCCCTAGTTTACCTGAGGGATAGTGGCAACCTATGCGCCCAGTATAATCAGCAAGAGATATTTGCAGATCAGTAGAGAAGGGAAGGAGTTCCTTAAAAGATGTGGAAGAGATAGGTAAAATAATGAGCGCTGGGTCAGAACCAAGAATTTGAATAGAACGCTTTCGTCCTTGGAGAATGAGGGAAGTGACAAGAGATAGATACGGCGTAACAGTTCGAGAAGTTTTGTATGTATGTAAAGTCACCCATTCGAGAGGCTTGTCTTCTTGCACGAAGACACCAGTCGGAGAATGAGGGGGGTAGGGAAAATAAGAAGCAGGGGGAGACCATCATCATACCTGTAAGCAAAGGCAGTTTTTAATCGCTCCTCAACAAACTGCAGTTCGGCCTCTGCCTCTGAGGATAAAGTGCGAGGACTATCTAAAGCAGAATCACCTTGTAAAGTGTTAAATAAATTTTGTAATTTGTAAATTGGGAATCCCCAGGAGAGGGCCAATCCAGTTAATGTCTCCTAGGAGTTTTTGGAAATAATTAAGAGTAAGGCGGGTATCCCTATGAATTTGCATTGTTTGAAGTTTCACTGTGGTTCTATCTACCACAGTGCCTAGATAAGAAGCCGGAGTAGTTTGGATTTTCTCTGGGGCTATTATGAGACTGGCAGAAGTCAAATGTTGGGACGTGGCCTGATACACATTTTGTAATTTGGTTTCAGTTTGTGACGCCAGCAAAATATCATCCATATAATGAATAATGTAGGACCGAGAATAATGCTTTCTAACAGGTCGGAGGACCTGGCCAACATAATACTGACACATGGTAGGACAATTAGTCATACCCTGTGGCAAAACTGTCCAGCGATTCATTGGATCACTGTCAATGATTCGTTTCATTGGTTCCTTGTTGTTAGTGCTTGGAACAGAAAAGGCAAAATTTCTCCCTATCCTCAGGGTGAATAGCTATGGTATAGAAACAATCCTTAAGACCTATTATTATCAATGGCCATTGTTTGGGAATGGCTGTAGGAGTAGGTAACCCAGGTTGCAAGGCACCCAGAGGCTCCATGATGGCATTAACATTCGGAAGGTCCATTAGGAGCCTCCATTTGCCTGACTTCTTTCTGATAACAAAAACGGGAGAGTTCCAAGGAGATTGCAAAGGCTCTTTATGTCCTTCCTGCAATTGTTCTTGAGTAATTTGTTCTGAGGCCTGAAATTTTTCTATCGGTAGAGGCCACTGAGGAGTCCAAACCGGGGAAGAAGTTTTCCATGTTTTTTTAATAGGGGCGGGACTCTTTTCCTCAATGGCCCCTAGAAAAAAGGGTAACCCAGTCCAGCCCTATGAGTTTGTCCTTGGGCAATGATAGGCTCCTTTATTCCTAGATGTTGTCTGCCTAAGCCCTGTCCTGGTTTATAGCCCATCTTTGTCATGATTTGATTAACAGGTCGATTTGGGGGGATGATTAGCTCGGCTCCCCATTGTTGCAAGAGGTCTCTTCCCCAAAGATTAATGGAGGCATTTAAGATGAAAGGCTGGATAATTCCCTCTAATCCCTCTGGTCCTTCACATTTAAGTGGCACACTACTTTGCTGAATTTCTTCTGCAGTCACAAAACCTACTCCTTCTCCTGAACTAAAGGTTGCTTTAGTGGGCCAGGTATGAGGCCAATGCTGGGAAGCTATTAATGAAATATCGGTTCCAGAATCTACTAGACCCGAGAAAGTTTTTCCCCGAATTTTGAGAGTCATAGAAGGGCGGTCAGTCTGAGTTAATAATGAAGCCCATTTAACCATGAGAAGATCAATACTACCAAATCCTCCTCGTCTGGTCTGTTGGGACTGACCAATTTGTACATAAGGTAATAAAAATAACTGGGCAATTCTATCACCTCCCTTAAAGGTCCAAGGAACCTGAGTCTGCGTGACCACCATTATTTCTCCCTCATAATCAGAATCTATCACTCCAGTTATCACCTGGATACCTTTAAGATTTAGGCTAGATCTTCCTAACACAAGACCCACGGTTCCTCATGGTAAAGGTCCGTAATAACCCTGGGTATTTTGGGGGATCTGAGACCAGGGTGAAGATTTATTGTAAAAGGAGTGGTTAATCTACTGCGGCACTTCCCTGGGTGGCGGGACTGAGTGATAACATGGAAGGTTTATGTGCACAGCAGGAGGTTGCTGCTGGAGAGGCGACATATTGAATCCCCCGTTGTTGTTCGGGGCCCGGGGTGGCCCCGCATCCCGTTTCCCGACCTTAATGGGAATGGGTTACCTTGCCTGTCAAGTTTGGATTTGCATTCCTTGGTCCAATGTTTGCCTTTGCTGCAACGTGGGCAGAGGCTAGGGGCGGTATTAGAAAGGGAATTGGCTCTAGGTTAGGGGGCTTTACGGCATTCCTTCTTGACATGTCCTGTTTTCCCACAATTATAACATTTTATATCCTTTTGTTTTTGTAGGGCCATGAGTTGAAGGGAGGCTATTCGAGCTTGATGTGTAAAAGTGCCAATATTTCTACATAGATGAAGATAAACGAGAATACCTCCTGTTTCTCTATGTGGCTGGATGGCCGCTTGGCATTCCTCAGCATTTTCAAAAGCAAGCTGTCTTAGCAAGTGCTCTTTGGCAGGTTTACTATCGACTTGGAGGTCAATAGCCATTTCAAGCTGAAAAATAAAATCACTATATGCTTCTGTAGGCCCTTGCATAATTTTTATATAGCTTTGCCCCACTTTCCCTGAAGGGGTTAGTTTTTCCCAGACTGCGAGGGCGATTTCAGATACCTGCACTGTGGCTGCAGGCGGAGGGTTAACCAATTGCTCTCGAACATCTGAAAAGGGGCCAGAGTCAGTGAGCATTTCAAAAGAAATATGCATGGCTGAGTTAGCCCGATTCAGCCGGGCTTTCATATAGGCGGCATCCGATAACCACATTTTCCATTGTAATAAATCCTGTGGCTTAAGCCAAGCCCGTGCAACCATACGCCAATTATAAGGGATCCATTCCCCAGAATTTGCCCAAGCTTTCGAAATCTCTATAGTATAAGGGGCTGTGGGTCCATATAAGTGGCAAACCTTGTTTAGTTCCCTTAAGGTATTTAAAGCTAATCCCTCATAGACAGGACCAACAGCCTGTGTTCGGTCTATGGGGAAAGCCATAAACAAATCATTAGCCCCTTGCAGTCAGAGTTCCTTTCCGAGAGGTGAGAGAGCTAGAGAAGATCGTTTAAGAGGAAATAAATCTACTGCGGAGGAGGACTGATCATCTTTGGCAGGGTCCTCCATTAAAAGCAGAGGGGCCGTGGGTGATGGCCGGGACTGTGAAGCCGCGAAATTTTTTTTACTTTCAGTCTTAGCCTTTTCTAAAGTATCATCATCTAGTTCATATGTATGTAAAGAGTTGGTGTTTTCCTTAGCAACCTCAGCGGGGTAACTTATCCCCGGTTTCCATAGTATTGATCACCACTTGTACTAAAGCCCAAATGGGCCAGAAACCAAGAGGAATCATTTCACCCTGTCTCATAGCCCTTAAGACATTATTTTTTACTCAGACCCAAGTCTCCTCATCTAAGGAGCCTTCTTCTGGAAACCAAGGATTATATTCAACTACTGTTTCCAAACATTTTTCTATGCGCTGCTTAGTAACTTTAGCTCCATATACTTTAAGAAAATTATGTATCAATGCAGCAAAACCTGATGTTTTTGAATTTGATTGTCCCATAACCCTGTAATAAACTCTCCTACTTACCACCTTCTGTAGGGTTCCTGGCGCTGGCCGATCACTCCTGGATGGGGGCTTCAGGTCCCTGTTCGGGCACCACTTGTTGACCTCAGAGAGTCGGGGACCGGGGGCGGCAAAGAAGCTGAGAAAAAAAGACAACAGTATAGCGAGGCACAGGGGACCCCGAACAAATAGCCTGAGGTGCCGAGGTTTATTTTCCATACTCTTATATACCTTCTACAGCGATATAGATCTGTAATGATTTACAGCAGGGGCATAGGAAGGCACATTCCTCCACGTACCTAGGATTAGTCAAGCACATAAGAATCTTTAAAACAGAATAAAAGAACAAAGAGGGGAGTGCCCAGTGTGCGGTTTACAGCTGGCTTCCTATCTACTAAACATCTTCCGCTGCTCACTTTAGAACTGACCACACACGTTCCAAGGGCATTTCACTCTGATCCTTTCGGGTTATTTTTAACCCTGCAATCTCTAGTTTTCTCAGATCTCGGAGTCTGAGCGAACATGCACCAGTGGGCGTTGTGGCGTTCTGTTCCCCACATCCACCCGCATGTCCTCCTGCAGACCTGCCCTCTCCAATATGCCCTCAGTCAGCCCATCCAAAGTGGTTTCATAAGCCTGGTAGTGTGCAAGCAGTCCTGACAGGGGCCAGCACTACTCCAAAGTGACTCCTGCCTCTGGGAGAGGGGAAAGATAACCACACACACACACAACAGTCTGATTGCAGCCCCAGTAATGTGCTGGGGCAGACATCTGGTCTGAATATAGGCCCCACCCCCCAGTGAAAGCTTCTAGGGGACAATACAGGGACAGTGCCTGGCAATTTAGTGCCACTGCATCTCTGATAAATGACTGGTCTGACTCAACTTAAGCCCATGGCAGCCCCCAGACTGGCCCACTAACAAAACTGGGACCAAACCCTCTCCACAATATGCAAAGAGAGCCATTGCAGATGATTGGACAGAATGCAAAAAATGGCTCAGCCACAACAGTAGAGTGCAGGTAACACATATAGAAGACACCGCTGAAGTGCCAGGTTCTTGTGAACAAGGGACACTGTACTGCAGGGCACTACAGGACCTCCATTTCATATGGCCACTGCTTTAAGGAGCAGGAGACATAGCTGACTTTCTTAACACATGGAAACAGACAAGGAGTGTTAACAAAATGAGGAGACAAAGAAGTATGTCACAAAGGAAAGAATAGGACAAAATAAGGGCAAGAGACCTAAGCAAAATGGAGAAAATAATATGCCTGATAGATAATTTAAAATAATGATTACAGATTCTCCCTGGACTTGAGAAGAGTGGAAAACATCAGTTAGACCATTAACAAAGAGATAGAAAACATTAAAATGAACCAATCAGATGAAGAATTCAATAATTGAAATAAAAAAAAAAACACTAAATGGAAAATAGTAGACTAGAAGAAGAATGAATCAGCAACCTGGAAAACAGAAATGAAAAGCAATCAAGCCGAACAGGAGAGAGAAGAAAATAATAAATGAAAAGAGACTTAAGGAACTAAGTGACACCATCAAACGTAGTAATATTCGCATTCGCAGAAAATTTATTTGAAAAAATAATAGCTGAAAACTTTCCAAATCTAGGAGAGGAAACAGAAATCCAGATCCAGGAGGAATAGAGAGCGCTGAACAAAATCAACCCAAGGAAGTTCACACCAAGACACATGTTAATTAAAATGGCAAAAAGTAGTGATAAAGAGATAATTTTAAAAGCAGAGAGAAAACAAAACAGGTACATAAAAGGGAAACATTATAGGGCTATCAGCAGAAAATTTTATTTTGCAGCAGAAAACTTACAAGCCAGAAAGGAATAACATGATATATTCAAAGTGCTGAAAGAAAAAACACCTGCAGCCAAGAATATTTCATCAGGCAAGGTTATCATTCAGAATAGAAGGAGAGATAAAGAGTTTCCCAGACAAACAAAAGTTAAAGGAATTCATGACCATTAACCCAGTCCTACAAGAAATCTTAAAAGTGACTCTTTGGGTGAAAGGAAAGATCCTAAGTAAGAATAAGAAAAGTAAGAAGCACAGAAGCATTAAAAATAAGTATAACTATAAAAATCAGTCAAGGGATTCACAAAATAAAGAACGTAAAGTATGACACTGTATACCTAAAATGGGGAGTGGAGGGAAGTAAAGAATGGGTTCAAACATAAGTGATTATCAACCTAATGTAGACTAATATATGGGGGTCTGGGTGGGCTCTGTTAAGCATCCAACTCTTGGTTTTGGCTCAGGTCATGATCTCATGGTTATGGGGTTGAGCCCCACTTTGGGCTCTGTACTCAGCACAGAAACTGCTTCAGATTCTCTTTCTCACTCTCTCTCAAATAAATAAATAAAACCCTTAAAAAATGTAGACTACTATATGCAGAAGATCTTATATCCAAAGTTAATGGTAACCACAAATCAAAAATGAGTAAGAGATATGCAAAAGATAAAGAGAAAGGAATCCAAGTATATCACTAAAGAAAGCCAGCAAACCATGAGAGAAGAGAACAAGAGAAGAAAGGAACAGAAAAAGACTCAAAAACAACCATAAAACAAGTAACAAAATGGCAAGGAGTACATACCTATCAGTAATTACTTTGAATGTAAATGGACCAGGCATTTCCGTCAAAAGACATAGGGTGACAAAATTGATTAAAAAAAAAAAAAAAGCCAGATCCACCTATGTGCTGCCTACAAGAGATTCGTTTCAGACCTAAAGACATGCAGATTGAAAGTGAAGTGACAGAAAAGCATTTATCGTACAAATGGAAGTGAAAAGAAAGCCAGGGTAGCAATACTTAGATAAAATAAACTTTGAAACAAATACAGTAGTAACAAGAGACAAAGAAGGACACTATATAATCATAAAAGGAACAATCCAACAAGAAGATATAACAATTTTAAATATTTATGCACCCAAATACTTAATAAAGCCTCTGTTAACATATGCCTAATTCATAATAATACAATAATAGTAGGGGACTTTAACACCCCACTCACATCAGTGAATAGATCATCCAATCAGATATTCAACAAGGAAATTGTCTTTTAATGACATATTGGACCAGATGGATCTAACGATATATTCAGAACATTCCATCCTAAAACAGCAGAGTACACATTCTTTTCAAGTGCACATAAAACATTCTTCTGAATAGATCACATATTAGGCCGTAAAACAAGTTTAAACAAACTCAAAAAGGTTGAAATCATACCATGCATCTTTTCCAACCACAATGCAAGGAAACTAGAAATCAACCAAAAGAAAAAATCTGGCAAGAACACAAATACATGGAGGTTAAATAACATGTTACTAAACAATGAATGGTTCACCCAAGAAATTGAAGATGAAATTAAATATATATATATGTATATATATATATATATATATATATATATAGAGAGAGAGAGAGAGAGAGAGAAAGAGAGAGAGAGAGACAAATGAAAATAAAAACACAATGGTCCAATCTTTGGGATGCAGCAAAAGTTGTTCTAAGAAGAAAATTTAGAGCAATACAGGTCTGCCTCAAGAAGCAAGAAAAATATCACATGAACAACCTCACTTTATACCTAAAAAAGCTAAGAAAAAGAACAAACAAAACCCAAAACCAGCAGAGGAAAAGGACATAATAAAGATTAGAGCAGAAATAAAATAAGGTGCCTGGGTGGCTCAGTCAGTTAAGCATCTGCCTTCGGCTCAGGTCATGATCCCAGGGTCCTGGGATCAAGTCTCACAGCAGGGAACCTGCTTCTCCCTCTCCCTTTGCCTGCTGCTCCCCTGATTGTGTTCATTCTTGCTCTCTCTGTCAAATAAATAAATAAAATCTTAAAAAAAAGAAATTAAATAGAAAGAAAAAGGCAAACAAAACAAACAAACAAAAACAACAGATTAATGAAACCAGGAACTGGTTCTTTAAAAAGATCAACAAAATTGATAAACTTTTTCCTAGACCCATCATGGAAAGAGAGAGAGAGGAGACACAAACAAAATCAGAAAGAGTAGAAATAACAATTGAATATTATGAAAAGAGAATATTATGAAAAATTATATGACAACAAACTGGACAATCTAGAAGAAATGTTTAAATTCCTAGAAACATATACCTTTCCAAAACTGAAGCAGGAAGAAATAGAAATATTTGAACAGACTGATTACCAGCAATGAAATGGAATCAGTAATCAAAATCTCCCAACAAACAGAGGTCCAGGACCTGATGGCTCCACAGGTGAATTCTACCTAACATTTAAAGAAGAGTTAATACCTATTCTTCTCAAATTACTATTCCAAAAAATAGAAGAGGAAGGAAATCTTCCAAATTCATTCTATTAGGCCAGCATTACCCTGATACAAAAACGAGATAAAGACACTATTAAAAAAAGAGAGAGAGAGAGAGAGATAGCCCAATACCTCTGATGAACAAAGATGAATAAAGCTGTGGTAATCAAAACAGTATGGTACCGTCTCTTTCTCTCTCTCTCTCTCTCTCACACACACACACACACACACACACACACACACACACACACACACAAGCCCATATAGAACAACATAACAGAATAGACAGCCCAGAAAGAAACCCACAATTATATGGTCAATTAATCTTTGACAAAGGAAGCAAAAATATGCCTTGGGAAAAAAACAGGCTCTTCAACAAATAGTGTTGGGAAAACTGGACAGCAACATTCAAAAGAATGAAACTGGACCATTTTCTCACATGATACACAAAAGTAAGATGAAAAATGGTTTAAAATAAGACCTAAATGTGAGACCTGAAGCCATAAAAATCCTAGAGGAGAGCACAGGCAGTAATTTCTCTGACATTGGTCCCAGCAACATTTTTCTAGAAATGTCTCCCAAAGCAAGGAAAACAAAAGCAGAAATAAACTATTGGGATGACATCAAAATAAAAACCTTCTGCACAGGAAAGGAAACAATCAACCAAACTAGAAGACAACATCCTGAATGGCAGAAGATATTTGCAAATAGCATATCTGATAAAGGATTAGTATTCAAATATATAAAGAAATTATGATACTCAACACCCCAAAAACCCAAATAGTCCAATTAAAATGGGCAGAAGACATGAACAAACATTTCTTCAAAGAAGATATCCAGATGGTAAGGACACACTGAAAAGATGCCCAAAATGACTCATTGGGGAAATGCAAATCAAAACCACAATGAGATATCAGTTCAAACCTGTCAGAATGTCTGAAATAAAAAAATACAAGAAATAATAAATGTTGACAAGGATGTGGAGAAAAAAGACCCTTGTGCACTGTGGGTGGGAATGCAAATTGGTACGGCCACTGCGAAAAACAGTATGGAGTTTCCTCAAAAAATTAAAAATAGAACTACCATATCATCCAGTAATTCCACTGATGGGTATTTACTCAAAAAATACAAAACACTAATTTGAAAAGATACATGAAGCCCTATGTTTATCATGGAATTATTTATAATAGCCAATTATGGGACCAGTCCAAATGTCCATCCATAGATGAATAGATAAAGATTTATACATACACAATGGAATGTTAGTCATAGAAAAAAAAATAAAATCTTGTCATTTGCAACACCATGGAAGGATCTAGAAAGTATAATGCTAAGTTAAATAAGTCAGTCAGAGAGAAAAATATATGATTTCACTCATATGTGGAGTTTAAGAAACAAAACAAACAAAGAAAATAAGAGAAAGAGGAGGTGGAGCGAGATGGCGGAGGAGAAGGAGACATGGATTTCGGCTGGTCTCAAGAATTCAGCTGAATGGGGATCAAACCATTCTGAACACCTACGAACTCAACAGGAGATCGAAGAAGAGAGTAGCAACAACTCTCTAAACAGAGAGGCGACCACTTCCTGGAAGGTAGGACGTGCGGAGAAGTGAATCTGAGGTGATATTCGGGAGGCTAGACAGTGGGGCGGGGGGCCTCCACCGCTTCTGGCAAGTGCTAGAGCCACGGAGCACAAAATCGGAAATTTTAGAAGTCAGCTCTGCTGAGGGACGTCACTCCAGTAGTGTGACCTAGGCGGGAGGTGGAACCCTCGCAGGACTGTGTGGTCTCAGGACCCTTGGGGCCACAGAAAGACCGGGGGTGCCTAAGTGCGGCAGAGCTCCCAGGTATCGGAGCGGGGAAGCCGGCTGCAGAGACGGAGCAGAGGCGCGGGCTCTCAGCTTGGGGTGGCCATAAAATGTAATCCTCGGCCCAGTTGGGCCACTGCTCCTCCAGCAGGGAGCCAACAAGGAGCAGAGCCAGGGAGACTCCCCTTCCTCCCCCGGGAGGAGCAGCGCGGGAGCGCACCACAGGGATCTGCTGGATTTGGAGACTCCACACGGGGTCAGGTGCCAGAGATAGAAACTCTTGGTCACAGCCTGGGTGAGCACGGATTGCGGCTGGAGACCGGGGAGACGGGAGTGATTGACTGCTTTTCTCTGGGGGCGCACTGAGGAGCGGGGCCCCGAGTTCTCAGCTCCTCCGGGTGGAGATTGGGAGGCCACCATTTTCACTCTTATTCTCCAAAGCTGTACCAAGAGCTTGCAGGGAACATAAGCTCCCGAGAGCAAACCCGAGGACATTGCTTAGCCCGGACTCACAAGGGTGGGGCAATTCCAACTCAGGCAGAGACATTTGGGAACCACAGCAAAAGGACCCACCCCCAGAAGATCAGCATGAACAGCCAGCCAAGACCAAGTTTACCCATCAAGGAGAATGAGAGAACTCCAATGCTAGGGGAATACTGCACATAGAATTCATGCCTGTTTTACAATGATTCATTAGTTTTTCAAAGTTAATTTTTTAACTGTTTTTTTTTTAATTTTTCTTGTTCCCTTTTTCAACCAACATCGTATCAATCACTTTAAAAAAAACATTTTTATTTTTCATTTTTAGAGTCATATTCTATCCCTTCATAGTCTCCGGTTTTTTTTTAATCTCCTTCTTTACTTTTATAAACAACTTATCAATTCCTTTTATAAAATCGTTTACAAATTTCATCTATACAGTCATCTTCCATCCTGTCATTGTATCAACCCTTATTTTGTACATATATAAGTCTTTCTTTCTTTACAATTTTAGGAGGCACCATCTTCTAATAGACCAAAACACACCCAAAATCTAGTATGTGGCACTGATCTATGCACTAGCCTGATCATATTTGATCATATTCTGTTTTTATTTTTTGTTTTGTTCTGTTTTTGTTTGTTTTTCTTTTTTCTTTTTCCTTTTTTTTTTTTTTTTTTCTCTTTCTTTCCCTTTCTTGTCCCCTGGATTCAGGTCTTTTCTGATTTGTTTAGAGTATATTCTCTGGGGAAGTTGTTAACCTGTTAGCATTTTGTTCACTCATTCATGTATTCTCCTCTGGACAAAATGACAAGACGAAAGAAATCACCTCAGCAAAAAGAACATGAGGTAGTACCATCTGCCAGGGACTTACTCAATAAGGACATTAGTACGATGTTGGACCTAGAGTTCAGAATCATGATTTTAAAGATATTGGCTGGACTTGAAAAAAGCATGGAAGTTATTAGAGATGCCCTTCCTGGAGAAATAAAAGAACTAAAATCTAACCAAATGAAAATCAAAAAGGCTATTAATGAGGTGTAATAAAAAATGGGGGCACTAACTGCTAGGATAAATGAGGCAGAAGAGAGAATCAGTGATATAGAAGACCAAATGATGGAAAATAAAGAAGCTGAGAAAAAGAGAGAGAAACAACCACTGGATCACAAGGGCAGAATTCGAGAGATAAGCAATATCATAAGATAAAACAACATTAGTATAATTGGGATCCCAGAAGAAGAAGAAAGAGAGAGAGGGGCAGAAGGTATATTGGAGCAAATTATAGCAGAGAATTTCCCTAATGTGGGGAAGGAAACAGGCATCAAAATCAAGGACGCACAGAGAACCCCTCTCAAAATCAATAAAAATAGGTCAACACCCCGACATCTAATAGTAAAACTTACGAGTCTCAGAGACAAAGAGGATATCTTGAAAGCAACTCGGGAGAAGAGATATGTAACCTATAAAGGTAGAAACATTAATTTGGCAACAGACCTATCCACAGAGACCTGGCAGGCCAGAAAGGACTGGCATGATATCTTCAGAGCACTAAACAAGAAAAATATGCAGCCAAGAATACTATATCCAGCTAGGCTGTCATTGAAAATTGAAGGAGAGGTAAAAACTTCCGGGGCAAACAAAAACTAATGGAATTTGCAAACACGAAATCAGCCCTCCAAGAAATATTGAAAGGGGTCCTCTAAGCAAAGAGAGAGCCTAAAAGCAGCATAGACTAGAAAGGAACACAGACAATATACAGTAATGGTCACCTTACAGGCAACACAATGGCACTAAATTCATATCTTTCAATAGTTACCCCGAATGTGAATGGGCTAAATACCCCAATCAAAAGACACAGGCTATCAGATTGGATTAAAAAACAAGACCCATCAATATGCTGTCTGCAAGAGACTCATTTTAAACCCAAAGACACACCCACATTAAAAGTGAGGGGGTGGAAAACGATTTACCATGCTAATGGACACGAAAAGAAAGTTGGGGTGGCAATCCTTATATCAGACAAATTAGATTTTAAAACAAAGACTGCAATAAGAGATGAGAAAGGACACTATATCCTACTTAAAGGGTGTATCCAACAAGAAGATCTAACAATTGTAAATATCTATGACCCTAATATGGGAGCAGCCAATTATATAAGGCAATTAATAACAAAAGCAAAGAAACACATTGACAACAATACAATAATGGTGGGGGACTTTAACACCCCCCTGACTGAAATGGATAGATCATCAAGCAAAATATCAACAAGGAAATAAAGACTTTAAATGACACACTGGACAAAATGGACTTCAGAGACATATTCAGATCATTCCATCCCAAAGCAATGGAATACTCATTCTTCCTAGTGCCCATGGAACATTCTCCAGAATAGATCACACTAGGTCACAAATCAGGTCTCAACTGCTACAAAAAGATTGGGAATATTCCCTGCATATTTTAAGACCACAATGCTTTGAAACTAGAACTCAATCACAAGAGGAAAGTCAGAAAGAACTCAAATACATGGAGGCTAAAGAGCATCCTACTAAAGAATTAATGGGTCAACCAGGAAATTAAAGAAGAATTAAAAAAATTCATGGAAACCAATGAAAATGAAAACACAACTGTTCAAAATCTTTGGGATACAGCAAAGGCAGTCCTAGGAGGAAAGTATATAGCAATACAAGCCTTTCTCAAGAAACAAGAAAGGTCTCAAATACACAACCTAACCCTACACCTAAGGAGCTAGAGGAAAAACAGCAAATAAAGCGTAAACCCAGCAGGAGAAGAGAAATAATAAAGATCAGAGCAGAAATCAATGAAATAGAAACCAAAAGAACAGTAGAACAGATCAAGGAAATTAGGAGCTGGTTCTTTGAAAGAATTAACAAGATTGATAAACCCCTGGCCAGACTGATCAAAAAGAAAAGGGAAATGACCCAAATCAACAAAATCATGAATGAAAGAGGAGGGATCACAACCAACACCAAAGAAATAAAAACAATTCTAAGAACATATTATAAACAACTCTATGCCAGCAAATTAGATAACCTGGAAGAAATGGGTGCATTCCTAGAGATGTATCAACTACCAAAATTGAACCAGGAAGAAATAGAAAACCTGAACAGACCTATAACCACTAAAGAAATTGAAGCAGTCATCAAAAATCTACCAACAAACCGAAGCCCAGAGCCAGATGGCTTCCCAGGGGAATTCTACCAAACTTTAAAGAAGAATTAATACCTACTCTCCTGAAACTGTTCCAAAAAATAGAAATGGAAGGAAAACTTCCAAACTCATTTTATGAGGCCAGCATTACCTTGATCCCAAAACCAGACAAATACCCCATCAAAAAGGAGAATTACAGACCAATATCCTTGATGAACATGGATGCAAAAATTCTCACCAAAATACTAGCCAATAGGATCCAACAGTACAGTAAAATAATTATTCACCATGACCAAGTGGGATTTATCCCTGGGCTGCAAAGTTGGTTCAACATCCGCAAATCAATCAACGTGATACAATACATTAACAAAAGAAAGAACAAGAATCATATGATCCTCTCAAAAGATGCAGAAAACGCATTTGACAAAGTACAGCATCCTTTCTTGATCAAAACTCTTCAGAGTATAGGGATAGAGGGTACATACCTCAATATCATAAAAGCCATCTATGAAAAACCCACCGCGAATAACATTCTCAACGGGGAAAAGCTGAGAGCTTTCCCCCTAAGGTCAGGAATGTGGCAGGGATGTCCACTCTCACCACTGCTATTCCACAAATTATTAGAAGTCCTAGCCACAGCAATCAGACAACAAAGAGAAATCAAAGGCATCCAAATCGGCAAAGAGGAAGTCAAACTCTCACTCTTTGCAGATGATATGATATTTTATGCGGAAAACCTAAAAGACTCCACCCCAAAACTGCTAGAACTCATACAGGAATTCAGTAAAGTGGCAGGATATAAAATCAATGCACAGAAATCAGTGGCATTCCTATACACCAACAAAAAGACAGAAGAGAGACAAATTAAAGAGTTGATCCCATTTACAGCTGCACCCAAAACCATAAGATACCTAGGAATAAATTTAACCAGAGAGGCAAAGGATCGGTACTAAGAAAACTATAAAATACTCATGGAAGACATTGAGAAAGACACAAAGAAATGGAAAAGTGTTCCATGATCATGGATTGGAAGAACAAACATTGTGAAGATGTCAATGCTACCTAGAGCAATCTACACATTCAATGCAATCCCCATCAAAATACCAACCACTTTTTTCAAAGAAATGGAACAAATAATCCTAAAATTTGTATGGAACCAGAAGAGACCCCGAATAGCCAGAGGAATGTTGAAAAAGAAAAGCAAAGCTGGCAGCATCACACTTCCGGACTTCTAGCTCTATTACAAAGCTGTCAACATCAAGACAACATGGTACTGGCACAAATACAGTCACATAGATCAGTGGAACAGAATGGAGAGCCCAGAAATGGACCCTCAACTCTATGGTCAACTCATCTTTGACAAAGCAGGAAAGAATGTCCAGTGGAAAAAAGACAGTCTCTTCAACAAATGGTGTTGGGAAAATTGGACAGCCACATGCACAAGAATGAAACTGGACCATTTCCTTACACCACACACAAAAATAGACTCCAAATGGTTGAAAGACCTAAACGTGAGACAGGAGTCCATCAAAATCCTAAAGGAGAACACAGGCAGCAACCTCTTCAAACTCAGCCGCAGCAACTTCTTCCTAGAAACATCGCCAAAGGCAAGGGAAGCCAGGGCAAAAATGAACTATTGGGATTTCATCAAGATAAAAAGCTTTTGCACAGCAAAAGAAACAGTCCACAAAACCAAAAGACAACCTACAGAATGGGAGAAAATATTTGCAAATGACATATCAGATAAAGGGCTAGTATCCAAAATCTATAAAGAACTTCTCAAACTCAACACCCAAAGAACAAATAATCCAATCAAGAAATGGGCAGATGACATGAACAGACATTTTTCCAAAGAATACATCCAAATGGCCAACAGATCCATGAAAAATTGCTCAACATCGCTTGGCATCAGCGAAATCCAAATCAAAACTTCAATGAGCTACCACTTCACACCAGTCAGAATGGCTAAAATTAACAAGTCAGGAAACGACAGATGTTGGTGGGGATGCGGAGAAAGGGGAACCCTCCTACACTGTTGGTGGGAATGCA
>NW_027397066.1:109412702-109479864 GCF_003265705.2 Callorhinus ursinus | reverse complement strand
CCGGACTTCCAGCTCTATTCCAAAGCTGTCATCATCAAGACAGTATGGTACTGGCACAAAAACAGACACATAGATCAATGGAACAGAATCGAGAGCCCAGAAATGGACCCTCAACTCTATGGTCAACTCATCTTTGACAAAGCAGGAAAGAATGTCCAGTGGAAAAAAGACAGTCTCTTCAACAAATGGTGTTGGGAAAATTGGACAGCCACATGCAGAAGAATGAAACTGGACCATTTCCTTACACCACACACAAAAATAGACTCCAAATGGTTGAAAGACCTAAACGTGAGACAGGAGTCCATCAAAATCCTAAAGGAGAACACAGGCAGCAACCTCTTCAAACTCAGCCGCAGCAACTTCTTCCTAGAAACATCGCCAAAGGCAAGGGAAGCCAGGGCAAAAATGAACTATTGGGATTTCATCAAGATAAAAAGCTTTTGCACAGCAAAAGAAACAGTCCACAAAACCAAAAGACAACCTACAGAATGGGAGAAAATATTTGCAAATGACATATCAGATAAAGGGCTAGTATCCAAAATCTATAAAGAACTTCTCAAACTCAACACCCAAAGAACAAATAATCCAATCAAGAAATGGGCAGATGACATGAACAGACATTTTTCCAAAGAATACATCCAAATGGCCAACAGATCCATGAAAAATTGCTCAACATCGCTTGGCATCAGCGAAATCCAAATCAAAACTTCAATGAGCTACCACTTCACACCAGTCAGAATGGCTAAAATTAACAAGTCAGGAAACGACAGATGTTGGTGGGGATGCGGAGAAAGGGGAACCCTCCTACACTGTTGGTGGGAATGCAAGCTGGTGCAGCCTCTCCGGAAAACAGTATGGAGGTTCCTCAAACAGTTGAAAATGGAGCTACCATATGATCCAGCAATTGCACTACTGGGTATTTACTACCAAGTTACAAATGTAGGGTTCCGAAGGGGTACGTGCACTCCAATGTTTATAGCAGCGATGTCCACAATAGCCAAACTGTGGAAAGAGCCAAGATGTCCATCCACAGATGAATAGATAAAGAAGTTGTCGTATATATATATATATATATATATATATATATATATATATATACAATGGAATATTACACAGCCATCAAAGGGAATGAGATCTTGCCATTTGCAATGATGTGGATGGAACTGGAGGGTGTTATGCTGAGTGAAATAAGTCAATCAGAGAAAGACATGTATCATATGACCTCACTGATATGAGGAATTCTTAATCTCAGGAAGCAAACTGAGTGTTGCTGGAGTGGTGGGGGTGTGGGAGGGTTGGGGTGGCTGGGTGATAGACATTGGGGAGGGTATGTGGTATGGTGAGCGCTGTGAATTTTGCAAGACTGTTGAATCACAAATCTGTACGTCTGAAACAAATAATGCAATATATGTTAAGAAAAAAAAAAGAAGATAGCAAGAGGGGAAGAATGAAGGGGAGTAAATTGGAGGGGGAGACGAACCATGAGAGACTATGGACTCTGAAAAATAAACTGAAGGTTCTAGAGGGGAGGCCCTGGGGGCATGGGTTAGACTGGTGATGGTTATTAAGGAGGGCACATTCTGCATGGAGCACTGGATTTTATGCACAAACAATGAATCATGGAACACTACATCTAAAACTAATGATGTAATGTATGGTGATTAACATAACAATAAAAAAAAAGAAAAGAAGAGACAAACTGAAAAATAGACTGTTAACTATAGAGAACCAACTGATGGTTACCAGAACAGAGGTGGGAGAGGGGAATGGGTGAAATACGTGAAAGGGATTAAGAGTATACTTACCATGATGAACATTGACTAGTTTATAGAATTATTGAATCACTATATTGTACACCTGAACCTAAAATGCCACTATGTGTTAAAAAAAAGTCTATAAAATGTCACTTTTATTGTCACAGTTCGTTCTCAAGTGAGAGAAGAGCAGTGATCATTCTGGTAGGACAAACGGGCTTTAAATATTGCTTTAGTTAGCAACTATGTTATCTCTTCAAACTGCATGTTATTAGGAAATAAAGTAGCTTATGTCATTGGTAAAATATCATATTGTAGTTGTGGCAGGCTGGATAAAATCCTCCAAAGATGTCCCTGTTCTATCCCCAGAACCTGTGAATGTTACATAATATGGCAGAGGGACTTTGCAGATGTGACTAAGCTGAAGGTCTTCAGATGGGAGAGTACGTACTAAATGTAATTACAAGTGGCCTTATAACAGGATGCCAGGAGGGCCAATGAAGGAGAAGGCAATGTGCCAATGGAAGGAGAGATTAGAGTTATGTGAGCAGGAGCCAAGGAAGGCAATAGTCTCCAGAATCTGGAAGAGTCAAAGGATAGATTCTCCTCTGAAAACCCCAGAAGGAACCAAACCTGCCAACATCTTGAGTTTAGCCCCTTAATGCTCATTTTGGACTTCTGACTTCCAAAAATGTAACATAAATCTTTGGGTTGTTTTAAACCGCTAAAGTTGGGATGTAATTTGCTCTAGTAGCAATAGAAAACTAATTTAGAAAATGGATATAATTTTAAATCCATTTGGTAATTTGCAAACGGTAACATATTTGTCTTCAAATGCAACCTCTGGCATAATATATGTGAAATGTTTCTGACAACTTTATATTGCTAACTAATGCTAAATAGTATTAAAAGCAATGGTTTTGCTGATACAATAAACAGTAGTTAAAATGTTCATCTCAGTACACAAATTCAGGGGCACCATTTACATATTATTCTATAAAAGTCATACTCCTTTAAATTGCATACTAGAATATCCTTTCAGAGACTCGTCATCCTACTTTCTTCACTCAGCAGATTTAATGTTTTAGCATCACAAATCCTTGTACCAAGTTTTGTATCTGTAGCGTCATACCAGTTACAAATAACAAAAAATTTAATTTATCTTGGATTAAATAATAAGGATATCTTTATCTATCAGAAGTTGGAAGACAGTGACTCAATATGTCATCAAGAAATACTTGCTTTCCTCTCTACTATCTACAATGACAGCTAGATGCTAAAACAGGACCATCTTGTCATCATAATATAGTTATCAATAATGAAATAGACTATATTTTTTTCTCTGTTCACGAATAGTACATAAAAAAAGGTGAGGGCCTCACATAGGAATGCAATAGTAGTCTCCTTAACAACTTAATTTTGGTGACAATGATGAGATACACTTGAACAAACATGACCTTGAAAAGGAAAAGTGAGGAGTTTGTGCATCAATATTAATAGGTAGCAGATATGTTGAAAATTGTTTGGTCAATTGAGAAATATATTTTTTTCCACTCTGCTGCCCACTGAGGAAGAATTTGGAAGGTAGTTGAAGGCCAGGTAACAGAATGGAGGGTTGAAACAAGAAACCCGAATAGTGATTTCATTTTTTATTCCTTCTTTCCTCCAAGCAGTAGGAAAAGGATCCAAGTGTTTGGAGAGTGAGTGGGGCTTTGGTGAAGCAAACTCACTTTTTTCTTAAAACAATACTCCTTTATTAGCTCAGAGTTCTGTAACTTACCATATATATTGAAGTTCTATATTTTATTTTATTTTTATGTTTAAATTATTTTATTTATTTTTTATTTACATTCAATTATCAAATGCATAGTACATCATTAGTTTTTGTATAATGTTCAATTATTCATTAGTTGTGAATAACACCCAATGCTCAACAAGACCAGCTAGAAGCAAACGTATTTTTAGGAGCAGAAACAGTTTCTCTGTGTCCACTTATTCTTTGCTTTCTTCTATCCTAATCTCAGCAAGTTTATTTTTTTTTTAAGATTTTATTTATTTATTTGTCAGAGACAGAGAATGAGAGAGAGAGAACACAAACAAGGGAAACCGCAGAGGGAGAGGGAGAAGCAGGCTCCCTGCTGAGCAAGGAGACCAATGCTGGGCTGGATTTCAGGATCCTGGAATCAAGATCTGAGCCGAAGGCAGGTGTTTAACTGACTGAGCCACCCAGGCACCATTTTTTTCTTTTTAAAGATTTTATTTACTAATCTCAGCAACTTATTGGGTAAGTATATATGAATTGGCTTTGAATATAAAAGAAAGGAACAGAATCATCGAACTCAAAAAGTGTTTTTCAGGGAAAAAAGGTGAAAAGGAAGAGTTAAATTTTGTATTTAGCTATGAATGAGGAAACTTTTAAGTAGCATTACATATGATTATTAAAAGAATGATATATCGGGGCACCTGGGTGGCTCAGTTGCTAAAGTTTCTGCCATGGGCTCATGTCATGATCCCAGGGTCCTGGGACTGAGTCCTACTTCTTGCTCCCTACTCAGCGGGGAGCCTTCTTCTCCCTTTCCCTCCGCTGCTCCCCCTGCTATATATATACATATATATATCTCACGTTTTCTTTACCCACTGATCTATCGATGGACAGTTAGGTTGCTTCCATATTTTGGCTATTTTAAATAATGCTGCAATAAACCCAGGGTGCATATATCTCTTTGAATTAGCATTTTTATTTTCTTTGGGTAAATACCCAAGGTGGAATTACTGGATAATATGGTATTTATATTTTTAAATTCTGTCCATTTTTTGAATTGGATTGTGTGTGTGTGTTGAGTTGTGTAAGTTCTTTATGTATTTTGGATATTAATCCCTTATCAGATATATCATTTGCAAATATCTTCTCCCATTTGCCTTTTTGTTTTGTTGATGTTCTCCTTTGCCATGCAGAAGCTTTTAATTTTGGTGGTAGTCCCAATAGTTTATTTTTCTTTTTCTTTCCCTTGCCTGAGGAGACATACCATAAATATGTTGCTAAAGCTAATGTCCAAGAGATAAATGCTTATGTTTTCATTTAGGATTTTTATGGTTTCAGATCTCACATATAGGTCTTTAATCCATTTTTTTAAGATTTTATTTTTAAGTAATCTCTACACCCAACATGGGGCTTGAACCTACAACCTTAAGATCAAAAGTCTCATGGCCCACCAACTGAATCAGCCAGACACCCTAGTCTTTAATACATTTTTTGAGTTTATTTCTGTGTATGGTGTAAGAAATTGTTCAATTTGATCCTTTTGCATGTAATCATCCAGTTTTCCCAGCACCATTTATTGAAGGGATTGTCTTTTCTCCATTGTATATTCTTGACTCCTTTGTTGTATATTAATTGACCATATAATGGTGGATTTATGTCTGGTTTCTCTATTCTTTTTTTTTTTTTTTTTAATGAGAGGGAGGGGAGAGGGGCAGAGGGAGAGAGAATCTTAAGTAGGCTTCACACCCAGCATGGAGCTGGATATTGGGGTCGATCTCACAACCCTGAGATCATGACCTGAGCAGAAATCAAGAGTCACTTAACTGACTTAGCCAGCCAGGTGCTCCACTCATTTGTCTATTCTGTTCTATTGATCTATGTGTTCATTTTTGTGTCAGTACCATACTGTTTTGATTATAGCCTTGCAGTATATCTTGAAATCTGGCACAATGACCTCCAGATTTGTTCTTTCTCTAGATTGTTTTGGCTACTTGGGGTCTTTTGTGGTTTCATACACATTTTAGGATTATTTGTTCTAGCTCTGTGAAAAACACTATTGGTATTTTAATAGGGGTTACATTGATTAAGTAGATTGTTTTGGGTAGTATGGACATTTTAACAATATTAATTCTTCCAGTCCATGGGAATGATTTAAATTTCCATTTGTTTGTGTTGACTTTGATTTCTTTTATCAATATCTTGTAGTTTTCAGAGTACATGTCTTTCATCTCCTTGGTTAAATTCATTCCTATGTATTTGATTATTTTGGAAGCAATTGCAAATGAGTTTGTTTTCTTAATTTCTGTTTCTGCCACTTTGTTATTAGTGCATAGAATTGCAATAGATTTCTATATATTAATTTTATATTTTGAAACTTTACTGAATTCACTTATTAGTTCAAATAGTTTTTTGATGGAGTCATTAGGGTT
Organism: Callorhinus ursinus; assembly: GCF_003265705.2. Classification (NCBI taxonomy): domain Eukaryota; kingdom Metazoa; phylum Chordata; class Mammalia; order Carnivora; family Otariidae; genus Callorhinus; species Callorhinus ursinus. The sequence continues at coordinate 109,473,919 of NW_027397066.1, read as the reverse complement.
TTCCATATCAATCTGCAAATAGTGATAGTTTTACTTTGTCTACCAATTTGGATGCTATTTTTCTCCTGTTTGATGGCTGTAGCTAAGACTTCCACTACTATGTTGAATAGTAGTGGTGACAGTGAAAATCCTTGTCTCGTTCCTGATCTTAGAGGAAAAGTTTTTAGTTTTTCACCATTGAATATGATGTTCGCTGTGTTTTTTTCATATATGGCCTTTATTATGTTGAGGTATGTTTCCTCTAAACCCACATTGTGGAGAGTTTTTATCATGAATGGATACTGTATTCTGTCAAATGCTTTTTCTGCAACTAATAAGATGATCATATGGTGTTTATCCTTCCTCTTGTTAATGTGATGTATCACACTGATTGATTTGTGAATAGTGAGCCACGCTTGTAACTCTGGAAAAATCCCACTTACATGATGTATGATTCTTTAATTATATGTCACACAGAGACACCCAGACACATGTGCATGCTCACACACACACATCTATCTGTCATTTAGGCTGTTATCTTAGACCTTTGACGGTTTCAAATTCAACAAGTCTAACTGAATGCCAGTTGCATAATTTAGAAAATCAGCAGTATTTTAAAAATCTCATACATTCTATACTTCAACTGTGTCTTGTCCATTACTACAAGTTGAGGTGCTATAATTCTAGCCTAAGTTTTGGAAATTCTTGATGCAGCTACATCTTAAAATGATCAAAGTTAATCAATATAGGGAAACATGAGGAGTTTTACACCTTTTAAATGGCCCTTAAATAAAAAAATCTCATTACAAACATGTATTTTAATAGCATTTTTATATTTTTTAATTAAATTTTGCCCCTTAGGGATGCCTGGATGGCTCAGTCAGTTAAGCATCTGCCTTTGGCTCAGGTCATGATCCCAGGGTCCTGGGAATGAGTCCTGCTTCTGTTTCTTGTTCAGCAGGGAACCTACTTCTCCCTCTGCCTGCCACTCCCCATGCTTGTGTGCTGTCTCTCTCTCTCTCACAAATAAATGAATAAAATCTTTCAAAAAAAATTTGCCCTATGGGCATAGATAATTTTTATTTATATAAATCTTCTTGAATTAAGATCTCCAAAGCATCATCACAAACTTTATCTGAACATGATTTTTAAAAATATCCTTGGTGTCATGATGCTCTATAGTTTTAAAAAAGACAAATTTCATTGGTGATTTTAAGATAATGAAAAATGTGCAGAATTTCAATGGTTTCTTATCTTAACAACTATTTTTTTAGAATAATTTTCGAGGTTTAATTCTGACTTCAGTGTACTTATGTTAGATGTAAATATATTTTATTTATTCCTTTTTATTTTATTTATTTATTTAATATATAAAATAAATGTATTATTATACCTTACAGTTTTGTTTATCTTCAGCTACTTTCTGAAAACAATCAGAAAAATAGTAACAGTGACCTGTTTAGTAGCTTGTGGCAGCTGGTTTGTAAACTGACAGTCATAAGCTGACAAACAGAAATTATTAGTCAATTCTAGCAACATTAAGTCTACTAGTTACTAGGCTTAGTAACATTATCTAAAGTCATAGGCTCAAAATTCAGGAAGAAAGGCTACACTGATTGAATTCTATATCATTTAATTTGATAATGAAAAAAAGTAAGTAAATCTTTTTTTCTTTATTTTTTATTGTTATGTTAATCACCATACATTACATCATTAGTTTTTGATGTAGTGTTCCATGATTCATTGTTTGTGCATAACACCCAGTGCTCCATGCAGACCATGCTCTCTTTAATACCCATCACCAGGCTAACCCATCCCCCCACCCCTCTCCCCTCTAGAACCCTCAGTTTGTTTTTCAGAGTCCATCGTCTCTCATGGTTCGTCTCCCCCTCCAATTTCCTCCCCTTCATTCTTCCCCTCCTGCTATATTCTTCTTCTTTTTTTTCTTAACATATATTGCATTATTTGTTTCAGAGGTACAGGTGTGTGATGAAACAGTCTTACACAATTCACAGCGCTCACCATAGCACATACCCTCCCCAATGTCCATCACCCAGCCACCCCATCCCTCCCACCCCCCACCACTCCAGCAACCCTCAGGTTGTTTCCTGAGATTAAGAATTCCTCATATCAGTGAGGTCATATGATATATTTCTTTCTCTGATTGACTTATTTAAAAGTGAGTAAATCTTAATAAAGTCCCTTAATAGCATCATCTTCATTCCTACAAGAAATTCTTCCTTTTCTTTTTTTCTATTCTCCTATTTAACAATGTTGTTTATATCAATATGTGATTGGACTGCCATTTTTTTTAGTCATCATTGTTATGGAATGAACATTTGTGTCCTCCCCAGATTTGTACATTGAATCTCTAAACCCCACTGTGATTGTTTGACCCCATGATGGGGTTAAAAGAAGAGGAAGAGAGAGACCAGATCTTTCTCTCTCATTTAGGCACAAAGATTTTATGAAAAAACACAGAGAGATGACAGCTGCCCATAAGCCAAGAGAAGAGGGCTCTGAATGAAGTCTACCTTGCTAACATCTTGACCTTGGACTTCCAGCCTCTAGAAGGATGAGAAATAAATTTTTATCATTTAAGTCACTAAGTCTATGGTATTTTGTTATGACATTTCAAGCAGACTAAGACGAGGTCCTAATCTCATATTCTGCAATCTTTCCCTCTACAGTGATGACATCTGTTCCAATTAAGAGCAGTATCAGGTCACAATATCTAGACAAATACTTTTATATGGGTGGTATTTATCACCAAGTCAGTTTATATTACTTTGCTCATATCATAAAGTTAATAATTCAATGGCAAAATTGATTCATAGTCCTGATAATTTTGTGGAATTAAATATATTTCCACTATTGAGAGAATGTTTGCTTTAGTACCCTAGCCTCATGCTTTAAAATAGCAAGTTTCTAAAATTATAGTAGCTATAAATTCTTTTGAAATGTTTTGGGAAATTTACTTCTTTGTTGTTGTTAATGTTGTTAAAACAAAGAAACAATAAAGAACCATAAGTTCATGAAAGCAAGAGTGTTTTGTTTCCTTTTTGCTTTTTCACTCTCCTGCTTTCATGAATTAACATTGCTTTATCATTTATTTGTTAAAAACCTTGCCCTGTATTCTAATTATTTTTGAGGTTTTTAAAGATTTTATTCATTTGTCAGAAAGAGTGAGAGAGAACACAAGCAGGGGGAGAGGCAGAGAGAAAAGGGCAAACAGACCCCTGCTGGGCAAAGAGCCTGATGAGGGACTTGATCCCAAGACCCTGAGATCATGACTTGGGCCAAAGGCAAATGTTTACCAATTGAGCCACCCAGGTACCCCTATTTTTGAGATGTTTAAATTCTTCTTTCACTAAACATACACTAAGGAAATGGGTGGTCAATGGGTTTTCATCCTTCATGGGACCATACACAGATTTTATCCTTCTAGAGATGCTCACTCAGTGATTGGATAGAATAATTCATCCTTGTGAAAACGAGTTTCTCAAATTATACTTTTCTTCTCATAGGATACTGTCAAGAAAAAACATGTGTGCTTATTGATTTTTAACTAAATATTTTATCATAATAAACAGGGTTAGTATGTTTTGATGTGATTAAAATCATCACCCAAATAAAACTATTGATGTCTAGCAACAGAGAACAAATAATTGTGAAACATTTTAATGTATTATATCCCTAATTATCAAACACTATGCTCTTTGACTTAACTACAAATATTGAAGATAAAATTTTGGGTTTTTTTTCCTACTTATAATGCATTAGTTTCCTTTATTCTCATTTAACAGAAACTAAAATGACTTACTAGTCAGCTCAATCACTTCCATCATAATTCATTTTGGAACCTGCATGTATCATAATTCTTTTTAAATTTAGACATAGAAATTTCTCTAACTTGGGCTGATATTTAATTTTGTCATGCTTTGGCTTCAAATTGCTGTTAGACTATTCAATAATAGATAAATAGCATTTATGGATGCCAGGCAGTCATTCCATACTGTGAATTTATTACACATGAAATATGTGTCTTCCTTATTTTAAAGGATATGTAGATTTAGTTTTGTGTGTTTACATTCATTAAAATGTTGTAGACAAAAGCAAATCATCAGTATAATCCAGTTTTTTACACCTTTGCCACATATAACTACACAAATTTAGATTTACACAGTTTTCAATGTATAATGGTAAGGAAATAGTACAATAGAGTAGCTATATATCTAATACCTTGGAGATTCTGTCTTTCTATTGAAGCCCTAGACAACAAAATTCCAGATGAATGTAAATTAAATAAATTTATTAATGAATGTCAGTTCACTCTACAACAAATACAACTTTGCTACCAACCACAAACCCTTAAAGGGAGAGGACTGTGATCATTGAGGGAATATAGGGAGATATATGTGAGGATAAAGAAATTAAGACAATTTCTCACTGTTTCTGAACTGTGGGTTAATGTGGAAAACTGGTTATAAGATTACAAGAAGAAATGAGCTACTGGTCCTAACAAATCTCAAAATTATCTAACAAATGCGTCTTTCTAGAGTTTCAACTTCATGGATGAATATTGCCACAGAAGACAAATTGCACTACACAGAAGTGAACAGCATAGTAAAAGAGTTTCACATAATCAATGCAGAGGGGTGAAAAGGATTTAGATTCCATCTTGAAACCACCAAATGTTCTTCACCAGGGACTTGATCATGAGGGACAGTAGTTATGTACTGATTCCATATTTTGAGTCTTTTCTGGTAGACACATTGAAGAGAATTTTCAAGCTGTGAAGCCAGAAGCTATAATAGCACATATTCCGCTGTAAGAGCATCTATCAACAGGCCCAAAACTTCCTCCACATTTATCTGTGAGAAAAGGAACATACGGGGGAACCCTCATCAAATTAATATTTTTTTTTAAAGATTTTATTTATTTATTTATTTGTGAGAGAGAGAATGAGAGATAGACAGCACGAGAGGGAAGAGGGTCGGAGGGAGAAGCAGACTCCCTGCTGAGCAGGGGGCCCGATGTGGGACTCGATCCTGGGACTCCAGGATCATGACCTGAGCCGAAGGCAGTCGCTTAACCAACTGAGCCACCCAGGCACCCCCAAATACAACTCTTAAATACAGAGAACTAATTGATGGTTATGAGAAGAGCCGTGTGTGGGGGGATGGGTGAAACAGGTGAAGGGGATTACGAGTACACTGATCTTAATGAGTACTGAGAATGGTATAGAACTGTTGAATCATTATATTGTACACCTGAAACCAATACAATGATGTGCGGTCATTATACTTCAATTAAAGAAATTACTAATAAAGATCCCTTGGTCATGTGCAAATAAAAAATAAATTGCATTATTTATATGAATCTATGTAACAAAGAGGCCTATTAGCATTTATGAAATATAAAGAGGTACTCTGATACTGACTGGATCTATTCTTTAATTTCCTTTTATCACTGATGCCAGGATTCACCATTTCCTTTTTTTTTATATATCTGTATCCAGTTTTCTTATTTTTTTATTTATTTTTTTAAAATTTTTTATTGTTATGTTAATCACCATATATTACATCATTTGTTTTTGATGTAGTGTTCCATGATTCATTGTTTGTTCATACCACCCAGTGCTCCATGCAGAAGGTGCCCTCTTTAATACCCAATACCAGGCTAACCCATCCCCCTACCCTCCTCCCCTCTAGAACCCTCAGTTTGTTTTTCAGAGTCCATCATATCTCATGGTTCGTCTCCCCCTCTGACTTATTCCCCTTCATTCTTCCTCTCCTGCTATCTTCTTATTTTTCTTTTTTCTTAAAATATGTTGCATTATATGTTTCAGAAGTACAGATCTGTGATTCAACAGTCTTGCACAATTCACAGCGCTACCGTAGCACATAGCCTCCCCAATGTCTATCACCCAGCCACCCCATCCCTCCCACCCCCAACCACTCCAGTAACACTCAGTTTGTTCCTGAGATTAAGAATTCCTCATATCAGTGAGGTCATATGATACATGTCTTTCTCTGATTGACTTATTTCACTAAGCATAACACCCTCCAGTTCCATCCACGTCGTTGCAAATGGCAAGATCTCATTCCTTTTGATGGCTGCATAATATTCCATTGTGTATATATACCAATTCTTCTTTATCCATTCATCTGTGGATGGACATCTTGGCTCTTTCCACAGTTTGGCTATTGTGGACATTGCTGCTATAAACATTGGGGTGCACATACCCCTTCGGGTCCCTACATTTGTATCTTTGGGGTAAATACCCAGTAGTGCAATTGTTGGATCGAATGGTAGCTCTAATTTCAACTGTTTGAGGAACCTCCATACTGTTTTCCAGAGTGGTTGCACCGGCTTGCATTCCCACCAACAGTGTAGGAGGGTTCCCTTTTCTCCGTATCCCCGCCAACATCTGTCGTTCCCTGACTTGTTAATTTTAGCCATTCTGACGGGTGTGAGGTGGTATCTCATTGAGGTTTTGATTTGGATTTCCCTGATGCTGAGCGATGTTGAGCACTTTTTCATGTGCCTATTGGCCATTTGGATGTCTTCTTTGGAAAAATGTCTGTTCATGTCTTCTGCCCATTTCTTGATTGGATTATTTGTTCTTTGGGTGTTGAGTTTGAGAAGTTCTTTATATATTTTGGATACTAGCCCTTTATCTGATATGTCATTTGCAAATATTTTCTCCCATTCTGTCGGTTGTCTTTTGGTTTTGTGGACTGTTTCTTTTGCTGTGCAAAAGCTTTTTATCTTGATGAAATCCAAATAGTTGATTTTTGCCCTGGCTTCCCGTGCCTTTGGCGATGTTTCTAGGAAGAAGTTACTGCGGCTGAGATCGAAGAGGTTGCTACCTGTGTTCTCCTTTAGGATTCTGATGGACTCCTGTCTCACGTTTAGGTCTTTCAACAATTTGGAGTCTATTTTTGTGTGTGGTATAAGGAAATGGTCCAGTTTCATTCTTGTGCATGTGGCTGTCCAATTTTCCCAACACCATTTGTTGAAGAGACTGTCTATTTTCCATTGGACATTCTTTCCTGCTTTGTCAAAGATAAGTTGACCATAGAGTTGAGGGTCCATTTCTGGGCTCTCCATTCTGTTGTATTGATCTATGTGTCTGTTTTTGTGCCAGTACCATACTGTCTTGATGTTGACAGCTTTGTAATAGAGCTGGAAGTCCGGAATTGTGATACCGCCAGCTTTGCTTTTCTTTTTCAATATTCCTCTGGCTATTCGGGGTCTCTTCTTGTTCCATACAAATTTTAGGATTATTTGTTCCATTTCTTTGAAAAAAGTGGATGGTATTTTGATGGGGATTGCATTGAATGTGTAGATTGCTCTAGGTAGCATTGACATCTTCACAAAGTTGGTTCTCCCAATCCATGAGCATGGAATGTTTTTCCATTTCTTTGTGTCTTCTTCAATTTCTTTCCTGAGTATTTTATAGTTTTCTGAGTACAGATCCTTTGACTCTTTGGTTAAATTTATTCCTAAGTATCTTATGGTTTTGGGTGCAATTGTGAATGGGATTGACTCCTTGATTTGGCTCTCTTCTGTCTTGTTGTTGGTGTATAGGAATGCCACTGATTTCTGTGCATTGAATTTATAGCCTGCTACTTGACTGAATTCCTGTATGAGTTCTAGCAGTTTTGGGGTGGAGTCTTCTGGGTTTTCCACATACAGTATCATATCATCTGCAAAGAGTGAGAGTTTGACTTCCTCTTTGCCGATTTGGATGCCTTTGATTTCTTTTTGTTGTCTGATTGCTGTGGCTAGGACTTCTAATACTATGTTGAATAGCAGTGGTGAGAGTGGACATCCCTGCCACATTCCTGACCTTAGGGGGAAAGCTCTCAGCCTTTCCCCATTGAGAATGATATTCGCGGTAGGTTTTTCATAGATGGCTTTTATGATATTGAGGTATGTATCCTCTATCCGTATACTCTGAAGAGTTTTGATCAAGAAAGGATGCTATACTTTGTCAAATGCTTTTTCTGCATCTATTGAGAGGATCATATGATTCTTGTTCTTTCTTTTGTTAATGTATTGTATCACGTTGATTGATTTGCGGATGTTGAACCAGACTTGCAGCCCAGGGATAAATCCCACTTGGTCATGGTGAATAATCCCTTAAATGTACTGTTGGATCCTATTGGCTAGTATTTTGGTGAGAATTTTTGCATCCATGTTCATCACGGATATTGGTCTGTAATTCTCCTTTTTGATGGTGTCTTTGTCTGGTTTTGGGATCAAGGTAATGGTGGCCTCATAAAATGAATTTGGAAGTTTTCCTTCCATTTCTATTTTTTGGAACAGCTTCAGGAGAATAGGTATTAATTCTTCTTTAAATGTCTGATATAATTCCCCTGGGAAGCCATCTGGCCCTGGACTTTTGTTTCTTGGGAGATTTTTGATGGCTGCTTCAATTTCCTTAGTGGTTATAGGTCTGTTCAGGTTTTCTATTTCTTCCTGGTTCAATTTTGGTAGTTGATACATCTCTAGGAATGCACCCATTTCTTCCAGGTTATCTAATTTGCTGGCATAGAGTTGCTCATAATATGTTCTTATAATTATTTGTATTTCTTTGGTGTTGTTTGTGATCTCTCCTCTTTCATTCATGATTTTGTTGATTTGGGTCATTTCTCTTTTCTTTTTCATCAGTCTGGCCAGGGGTTTATCAATCTTGTTAATTCTTTCAAAGAACCAGCTCCTAGTTTCGTTGATCTGTTCTACTGTTCTTTTTGGTTTCTAGTTCATTGATTTCTGCTCTCATCTTTATTATTTCTCTTCTCCTGCTGGGTTTAGGCTTTATTTGCTGTTCTTCCTCCAGCTCCTTTAGGTGTAGGGTTAGGTTGTGTATTTGGGACCTTTCTTGTTTCTTGAAAAGGCTTGTATTGCTATATACTTTCCTCTCAGGACTGCCTTTGCTGTATCCCAAAGATTTTGAACAGTTGTGTTTTCATTTTCATTGGTTTCCATGAATTTTTTTAATTCTTCTTTAATTTCCTGGTTGACCCATTCATTCTTTAGTAGGATGCTCTTTAGCCTCCATGTATTTGAGTTCTTTCCGACTTTCCTCTTGTGAATGAGTTCTAGTTTCAAAGCATTGTGGTCTGAAAATATGCAGAGAATGATCCCAATCTTTTGGTACCGGTTGAGACCTGATTTGTGACCTAGGATGTGGTCAATTCTGGAGAATGTTCCATTGGCACTGGAGAAGAATGTGTATTCCGTTGTTTTGGGATGGAATGTTCTGAATATGTCTGTGAAGTCCATTTGGTCCAGTGTGTCATTTAAAGTCTTTATTTCCTTGTTGATCTTTTGCTTAGATGATCTGTCCATTTCAGTCAGGGGGGTGTTAAAGTCCCCCACTATTATTGTATTGTTGTCAATGTGTTTCTTTGCTTTTGTTATTAATTGCCTTATATAATTGGCTGCTCCCATGTTCGGGGCACAAATATTTACAATTGTTAGATCTACTTGTTGGATACACCCTTTAAGTAGGATATAGTGTCCTTCCTCATCTCTTATTCCATCTTTGTTTTATAAATCTAGTTTGTCTGTTATAAGGATTGCCACCCAGCTTTCTTTTGTTGTCCATTAGCCTGGTAAATGGTTTTCCACGCCCTCACTTTCAATCTGGGGCTGTCTTTGGGTCTAAAATGGGTCTCTTGCAGACAGCTTATTGATGGGTCTTGTTTTTTAATCCAATCTGATAGCCTGTGTCTTTTGATTGGGGCATTTAGCCCATTTATATTCAGGGTAACTATTGAAAGGTATGAATTTAGTGCCATTGTATTGCCTGTAAGGTGACTGTTACTGTATGTTGTCTGTGTTCCTTTCTGATCTTTGCTGCTTTTAGGCTCTCTCTTTGCTTAGAAGACCCCTTTCAATATTTCTTGTAGGGCTGGTTTCGTGTTTGCAAATTCCTTTAGTTTTTGTTTGTTCTGGAAGCTTTTTATCTCTCCTTCTATTTTCAATGACAGCCTAGCTGGATATAGTATTCTTGGCTGCATATTTTTCTCGTTTAGTGTTCTGAAGATATCTTGCCAGTCCGTTCTGGCCTGCCAGGTCTCTGTAGATAGGTCTGTTGCCAATCTAATATTTTTACCATTGTAGGTTACATATCTCTTCTCCCGAGCTGCTTTCAGGATTTTCTCTTTGTCTCTGAGATTCGTAAGTTTTACTATTAGATGTCGGGGTGTTGACCTATTTTTATTGATTTTGAGAGGGGTTCTCTGTGCCTCCTGGATTTTGATGTCTGTTTCCTTCCTCACATTAGGGAAGTTCTCTGCTATTATTTGCTCCAATATACCTTCTGCCCCTCTCTCTCTCTCTTCTTCTGGGATCCCAATTATTCTAATGTTGTTTCATCTTATTGTATCACTTATCTCTCGAATTCTGCCCTCATGATCCTGTAGTTGTTTCTCTCTCTTTTTCTCAGCCTCTTTATTTTCCATCATTTGGTCTTCTATATCACTGATTCTCTCTTCTGCCTCATTTATCCTAGCATTTAGTGCCCCCATTTTTGATTGCACCTCATCAATAGCCTTTTTGATTTTGGTTTGGTTAGATTTTAGTTCTTTTATTTCTCCAGAAAGGGTTTCTCTAATAACTTCCACCTTTTTTCAAGCCGAGCTAATATCATTAAAGTCATGATTCTGAACTCTAGGTCCGACATCGTACTAATGTCCGTATTGAGTAGGTCCCTGGCTGACGGTACTACCTCTTGTTCTTTTTGCCGAGGTGATTTTTTTCGTCCTGTCATTTTGTCCAGAGGAGAGTAGATGAATGAGAGAACAAAATGCTAACAGGTTTACAATGTCCCCAGCAAATATACTCTATACAAATCAGAAAAGACCTAAAACCAAGGGAAAAGAAAGTGAAAGAAGAAAAAAGAAAGAGAAAAAAAAGATAAAAACAAAAACAGAACAATACAAAAAAAGCAGAATATGATCAAATATGATCAGGCTAGTGCATAGATCAGTGCCACACACTAGATTTTGGGCGTATTTTGGTCTGTTGGAAAAAAGTGCCTCCTAAAATTTTAAAGGAAGAAAAATATATATGTACAAAATAAGGGTTGATACAATGAAGGGATAGAAGATGACTGTAAAGATGAAAATTATAAAAGATTTTATAAAAGGACTTGAGAGGATAAGAAGTTGTTTGAAAAAAGAAAGAAGAAGATTTAAGAAAAAAAAAAGAAAAAAGGGAGAGAATGTGATCAGGCAGGAGACTAGAACAGAGCCATACACTAGTGATTTAGGGTATATTTTGATCTGTTAGAAGAAACTGTACCTCAAAATTTTAAAGAGAGAACAACTTATATATATATGCCAAAAATAAGGGTAACTACTATGAAGGGATAAAATATGACTCTAAAAATGAAAAATAAGAAATGTTTTTTTTTTTTAAAAAGAGATTGATAAGATGTTGGTTGAAAAAGGGAAAAAGAAAAATAATAAAAAAAACAGTTAACAAAAATTAACTTTGATGAACTAATGAATCATGGTAAAAAAAAAGCCATGAATTCTATGTGCAGTATTCCCCTAGCGCTGGAGTTCTCCCGTTCTCCTTGATCGGTAAATTTGGTCTTGGCTTGCTGGGTGTTCGTGCTGATCTTCTGGGGGAGGGGCCTGTTGCTGTGGTTTCCAAATATCTTTGCCGGAGGCTGAATTGCCCCGCCCTTGTCAGTCCGGGCTAAGCAAGCTGCTAGGGTTTGATTTCAGGAGCTTTTGTTCCCAGCAAGCTCTCAGTACAGCCTTGGAGGACCAGGGCAAAAATGGTGGCCTCCCAATCTCCACCCGGAGGAGCTGAGAACTCGGGGCCCCGCTTCTCAGTGCACCCACAGAGAAAAGCAGTCACTCCCTTGTCCCCGGTCTCCGGCCGCTCTCTGCGCTCACCAGGCCTGTGACCGAGCGTTGCTATCTCTGGCACCCAACCCCGTGTGGAGTCTCCAAACCCAGCAGATCCCTGCGGTGCGTTCCCATGCCGCTCCTCCCGGGGAAGGAAGGGGAGTCTCCCCGGCTCTGCCGCTTGTTGGGTCCCTGCTGGAGGAGCAGTGGCCAGACTGGGCCACGGATCACAGTTTATGGCAACCCCAAGCTGAGAGCCCGCGCCTCGGCTCCGTCTCTGCAGCCGGCTTCCCGGCTCCGATACCTGGGAGCTCTGGCGCACTCAGGCCCCCCCCGTCTTTCTGTAACCCCAAGGGTCCTGAGACCACACTGTCCTGGGCGGATTCCACCCCTGCTTAGCCACTGCAGCGACGTCCCTCAGTGGAGCCGATTTCTAACAGTTCCGATTTTGTGCTCCGCGGCTCTAGCACTTGCCAGAAGCGGCCGGCGGAGGCCCCTCCCCCGCCGTCTATCCTCCCGAATATCGCCTCGGATTCACTTCTCCGCATGTCCTACCTTCCAGTAAGTGGTCGCTTCTCTGTTCAGAGAGTTGTTGCTACTCTCCTCTTCGATCTCCTATTGAGTTCGTAGGTGTTCAGAATGGTGTGATCCCTATTCAGCTGAATTCCTGAGACCAGACAAAATCTAGGTCTCCTACTCCTCTGCCATCTTGCTCCGCCCCCCAGGCTTCACCATTTCCATATCCTTCAGCATGTAGAAAAGTATCTAGCATATAACAGGCATTTGATGACCATTGCTGAGTTCTCAAATATTTATCCAATGGAAAGGAGAAGCATAAATACTAAGAAAAAAATATTTTAAAATAAGGACAACAATGGAAAAATATACCTGCCAGTGAGTGAAATTTCTATAAAAATGCTTTGGTCACAATATTATTTGCCTAATGAAAGGATTTATTTTTTTTATTTTTTAAAAGAGTTTATTTATTTATTGACAGAGAGAGAGAGCGCACAAGCAGTGGGAGCAGCAGAGGAAGAGGGAGAAGCAGGCTCTCCACTGAGCAGGGAGCCCTATGCAGGGCTGGTTCCCAACCCTGGGATCATTATCTAGCCAAAAGCAGATGCTTAACCGACTGAGCCACCCAGGCGCCCCACCTAATGAAAGGATTTATATAAAAAATATTATATATGATAAAGGTTACATTTTGATGTATTTTAAAATGATCTAGGAGAAAATAGAGTTTCCCACATTCATCCATATATAAATACTAATTTGAGTAAGATCAAGAATAAAATTAAATAATTTAACCAAAAATGTAAAATTAAATGCAAGTGTATTTTTATAGGTTTAGGTAAGGAAAATTTCCTAAACAAAGGTACAAATCCTAAAATTCAAAAATGAAAAGATAGATGTATTTTTGTTACATAAAAATAAAAATTTAAAAAGGAAAAAACAAGTAAATACAAATGCAAAGGAACAAAAATGACAAAAAGTCTCCTTAGAGGGTGGAGGGTTACAACATAGCTGATGAAAAGTTGGAAATTACGATAAGCCCTGAGCTTACACAGAGGAAAAAAAACTCAACATGAATAGCGGCCTAATGTTAACAGACAGTTCACAAAAGGGAAGTTCCTAATGACAAGGACACATATAAGGTGGGATTCAAAGTCACAGGCAGTCAAAAAAAAAATTCTCATTTTAAGATGGTGCTCACAGAAGTGCTAGTGAATATAAAAGTCTTTCATATCCAATGTTGGTGAAGAAGAATATGCATTTTACCTCTCAATAAAGTAATCAGAAAAAAGGCACTTAAAATTAATTAATTCCTAGTCCCATTTATTTCAGTGTTATCTCCTTTTCGGTAATAGAGTATAAGAAGGTATGCATAAAAGAATTTGTTGCAACAATGTTTTAGTTGCAAAAATAAATTGTTTTATCCATAAAAGGAAAGAATAGTTAGCTTTTAAGAAGAATTAGATATAATGCTAAAAACATAAAGGGATTTCCATTATTTATTAAATGAGAAAATATGATAATAATAAAACACTTGTAATTATATAGTGAAAGTTTATTCTTCAGACTTGTTATTGTGGATGATCAAAAAAATATGGGATTTGGTTGAGGAGAATAGGAACAAAAAATGCAACGTATAGTACAATTCTAACACTGACACATTCATATCAAAATCCATGTCTCATTTTCTAATTATACTATAAAAAGCCAGATAAATTTGTCACAATGCATAAAAATGTCATGAGGGAAAGAAAGAGTAAACTAAGAGGCCATGATCTCAATATAGCTATGTTCTTTTACCAATTTGTCTTTTATAACTTCACAACGTGAAGATTTGGGGAGAATATATTAAAGTTACAATTGGATACTTATAACTATACCTTAAACAAATAAAATATCTGTATTATTCTCTTATTATTTCCTGGATTTCAAATTAAAAAAATGTGAAAAAATGGTGATTGACCAATGATTTGAGAAACATAGTTAAAAATTACAAATATTAAAATTATATAGGATATTGATAATTACAGTGTGACTGATAAAAATTAGCACTTACGAATTCTTATAATGGACTGACATGAATTCTTATAATGGGCATGATATGTTTCATCTTAAAACCTACAATTGTGAGATAGGCTATTTTATTCCCATTTAATATATGAGCCATATGAGACTTAGGTTAAGTAATTTCATCAAGGATACAGAGTAAGCAGTAAATTCAGAATTATAATCCAAGTTTACACTGTTCTAAATAAAAACTGTTTAAAGTTGAGCACTACATTTAACATGAATTTCAATACTTTGTTATCCAATCGTTGGTATTTTATAGCAGATCTGGGAATAATATTTCTGAAGATTGTTTTTGCAATCCCCTTACAAAAATCCTTCTTGACATCCAGTATTTTATTTTATTTTATTTATTTATTTTTAAAGATTTTATTTATTTATTTGAGAGAGAAAGAATGAGAGAGAGAGCACATGAGAGGGGGGAGGGTCAGAGGGCAAAGCTGACTCCCCACCAAGCAGGGAGTCCGATGCGGGACTCGATCCAGGGACTCCAGGATCATGACCTGAGCCGAAGGCAGTCGCCCAACCAACTGAGCCACCCAGGTGCCCTGACATCCAGTATTTTAAATCAAGATTTAGACTTTCATCTTTTATTCTTTCATTCATTCTTTCGCCTATTGCTTTTGTCATTATAGAGGCAAGATTACATAGAGTAGGTCATAGAGTAGAGGGGTATTAAAGTTTTGCTTAGGCTATTTACCTAATTTACAGAGAAATGGTGTGGCTGATAAAATCTTAAAAGGGACTCCATGATCCCCCTACTGGTATCTATGCCCTGTGTGATCACCTTCCGTTTAACATAAGTAGGAAATGTATGTGACTTGATTATAACCAATAGAAAAAAGCAACTATGGCAGAATGCACTTGACTAAATGTGCATGATTATGTGATTATATTACATAAATTTGTAGCACCAGTCTTGCTGAAATCTTTCTTTCACTTGGTGACTTTTAGGAAATAAGCAGACATTTTGGGGATCCTTGTAAGGCAAGGAACTATGAGTAATAGCAACTCAGGAAACGAGTTGTTGGCAAGGATGTGGAGAAAGGGGAACCCTTCTATACTCTTGGTGGGAATGCAAGCTGGTGCAGCCATTCTGGAAAACAGTATGGAAGTTCCTCAAAAAGTTGAAAATAGAGCTACCCAATGACTCAGAAAATGCCCTACTGGGTATTTACCCCAAAGATACAAATGTAGTGATCTGAAGGGGCACATGCACCCCAATGTTTATAGCAGCAATGTCCACAATAGCCAAACAGGTGAATGGATAAAGAAGATGTGAGATATATATGTATAGAGATAGATAGATATATATAGATATATATATATATTCTAATTATACTATAAAAAGCCAGATAAATTTGTCAGAATGCATAAAATGTCATGAGGGAAAGAGTAAGCTAAGAGGCCATGATCTCAATATAGCTATGTTCTTTTACCAATTTGTCTTTTATAACTTCACAACATGAAGATTTGGGGAGAATATATTAAAATTACATTTGGCTACTTAATGCTGTACTTTAAAAAATAAAATATCTTTATTTTTCTCTTATTATTCCCTGGAGTTAAAATTTAAAAAGATGTGAAAAATGATGATTGTATATGTGTGTGTACATATATATGTGTGTGTGTGTGTGTGTGTGTGTGTGTAAAATGGAATATTACACAGCCATCAAAAAATGAAATCTTGGGCGCCTGGGTGGCTCAGTTGGTTAAGCGACTGCCTTCGGCTCAGGTCATGATCCTGGAGTCCCGGGATCGAGTCCCGCATCGGGCCCCCTTCTCGGCGGGGAGTCTGCTTCTCCCTCTGACCCTTCCCCCTCTCATGTGCTCTCTCTCTCTCATTCTCTCGGTCTCAAATAAATAAATAAAATCTTTAAAAAAAAAATGAAATCTTGCCATTTGCAATACTGTGGATAGAATGAGAGTGTATTATGCCAAGTGAAATAAGTCAATCAGAGAAAGACAATTATCATATGATCTCACTGATATGTGGAATTTAAGAGACAAGGCCGAGGATCATAGGGAAAGAGGAAAAAATGAAACAAGATGAAATCAGAGTGGGAGACAAACCATAAGAGACTCTTAATCAAAGGAAAAAAGTGAGGGTTGCTGGTGGGGAGGGGTGGTGATGGGGTAACTGGGTGATGGACATTGGGAACGGGCTGCATTGTAATGAACACTGGGTATTATATAAGACTGATAAATCACAGACCTCTACCCCTGAAACAAATAATACATTATATGTTAAATAATTGAATTGAAATAAAAATAAATAAATAAATAAAGCCTACTTAGAGATATGAATTTGGATCATTTATTACATTTTTGACAAGTTATTCCTTTTAATTATTTAAAATGCTTATGAGAAGCTGGAGCATAGTGTACATTTTGTTAATAGATCAATGGAGAGTATACATATGTCCCTATGCACGTAAGTACTCATCCATCATTTCATTCATCTGCTTCTGTAAAAGGCATTTCCTATTCCCCTTCTCATCACATCACATCAGGAAGCACATGGTATTAACATGATTTTTTGCAAGTAATGTTAACATTGATTACTTAAAGCGTTGTTTATAAGGTTTCTCCACTCTAAAGTTAATATTTTTCCCTTTCCATTCTCTATTTGTTAGAAAGGCATAACTGAATCCAGTCCAAACTCAAGGGGAAGGTATTGAGCTTCATCTCCTGAAGAGAGGGGTAGGAAAAAATAATATTCATGTGTTAAAATCATCACTGTGATATATAAATTTAGGGAAAGACTTTAAAGTTATGCAAGTGTTCTGTTTCTCTGTAAATGTTCTATTCACTATTTTGAGCATTCATCAATGCCTCCAGCAAGTATTACTCTGGTGTTCTCATGGTGATGACTGTAGGATTTTCATTTCATTGTCTTGTTATCTGAGAATAAGGAAGGCCTATATAATTTGAATTATTTGGCGTTTACTTCAAAACTTCTTTTTGACCAAGCACATTGCACATTTTTTTTGGTAATTATCTCATATAGTCTTGAAAGTAGTTTACATTCTTTCACTTTTGAGCACAGACTACTATACATACATTAGACTGGGCTTACTAAATTTTTCATCAAATTTCATCAAATTTGGAAATTTTCATCAACTCTTCCAAATCCTTGCAATTACTTTTTCTTATTGATGTATCAGTATCTAGGTGAGTTATATTAAAATCTCTAATCTACTGGAATTAATAAATTATTCCCAAGTGTTTTTCAATATTCACATCATAAGATTCAAAGACATTTTAAGTTGCATCTCACTTAAGACAAAATTGTTACAGTTATAATATTTTCTTTTTGTTCACTTAATGTTTATCTCTTAATTTTTTTAAAGCTAATATTCATATTTCTGTAACTAGCTCTTACTTTGGTAGTATTTTGCCTATTATACCTTATGAATCATTTTTAAATGTTCATTTATTTTTTAAAAGATTTATGTATTTATTTGAGAGAGAGCAAGGGGGAAGGGCAGAAGGAGAGAGTCTTAAGCAGATTCTGCGCTGAGCACAGAGCCCTATGCAGGGCTTGATCTCACCACCTTTACATCATCACCTGCGCTGAAATCAAGAGTCAAAAGCTTTACTGACTGAGCCATCCAGGAGCCTCTGAATCCTTTTAATTTTAGTCTTTTGGTGCTGTTTAAAAGTAATAAGATATAAACAAATAAATATTTTTTTAAAAAACTCAACATGATAGATCTTTTGGCTTTTTAATAGCTGAGTATAATCTATAAATATTGTGATTTCTGATATTACAATTTGAGGGTTAGGCATGAAGGATAAAAACTTTCAGCTTGATCCCTTGGGGGTATACAGCTATGTTCAATGAGTCTCAGAGTTTATCCTGAGTGCCAGTCAAAATCTTACTCTCCTTCTGGCTCAGCACAAGCAAGACCAGCTACATCATTTGTGGAATTCAGTGAAAATTGAAAATGACCTCCTTTCATAAATGGTTAAGAATTTGAGATGGCAACAGAGGAACATTGAATTGAACATGATATCCTTCTGAGTGTAGGGCCCTATGTGTCTGTGTTGGTTGTACACCCATGAAACCATCCCTGTCTGTAGAGTTAGCATTCTTGGAAATCTATGAGGTTTGGAGGAAGTCCAATGACAGAGCCTTTATATCCTGAATTGTGGCACCAGAAAATATTGGTTTTGATTTGTTCCAGGCTCAAATAAAGTTTTATTTCATTTTGAGAAATGAAAATTGATATTTAAAGAAGCAAGACAAATTTCATGTAAACTATGTATAAATAATTAATATGCACATATATGCAATCTTATTTTTAAAAAACACTACCACTGACATGTTTATTTCACTGAAATCCCTATTTCAAGGGATTACTAAATTAAAAGGTCATGGTGAGTATTAGAAAACTTCACCTTGGTTTGTCTTCTGTGAACAGATTTTAAGTTTCTTCTATATTATTTGGTAGTTTTATAGCACACATTTGCAGTTGGCATGTATCTGTATATGTTTATAAATGTAAATAAAACAAATAAGTACTCTTCTGGTGCTTACTTATAAAAATATGCTATTTTAATCTTTTTGTTTAATTAGCTAGAATATCCATATTTACTAAAAACATTATATTTTGACCTACTCCAAAACTTATCTTCCTCTGCACATTTATATTAACAGTATTATCAGAATTAACAACAAAAATAGGAGATTCTTAGTTTATTATTTTGCTCTTAATAACACCCATACATGTTTTTGTTTAATTAATAAGATACATACAGTTTTAGAACATAGATCTAATTTTTTTAGATTTGTAATCTATTTTATATTTACCTTATATCATGCAAAATGGTTTTAGTTTACATTATATTTGTTATTTCAACACGATGAATTTACAAATGTATGTGAAGGACTGAATGTTCAATTGTAGGGCGAAAGAGCTAAATTATAATTGCAAGAATGCCTAAAACTAATTGAGATCACTGGACAACCAGGAATATTTTCTACTATTACTTCTAAATGTCATAAAGTTTGAATAAAACCACAAATTCTGTAAGTATAATTACCTTTTATTTAAAACTAAAATCATTGACCACTGCATTCCAGAAATATGTAAACACTAGCCATGCAAAAACACATAGTTTAGACTTTCATTCTCTCCCCAAATATACATGTGATGCCAGTCTTCTCATATATCATGAAATAGAGATATCAGGACTTTCAAGAAAACTTGAATATCAGAAGAGATAAAGAGAAAATGGATAAAGGAAAGAAACTGATAAGTGAGTTCATAGGATTAAGAAAAATATTTCCCTAAGGGAACCATTTTAAGCAGGATGCACATGCGTTTGTGCATAAGGCAATACACAGATTCTCAAACAATAGATACAATAAGATATGTATGGAAATTGCACATGGAAAGATTTGGGGATAAAGCAAAGAATGAGTGGATAATTTGACTTGCATAAATTTGACTTGAAATTTCCATTCGTTTCTGGGACATTTGTGGTAACATCAGTAAAAAAGAAAGAGCATTTTGCCTGGTACTACAACAAAAACATTAGAAATGAAAATGGATAAGCTCTGTTTGAAACTCAGTCTTCCTGCTTATGAAATGAGTGACCCTAATCACACCAAAGCATCCCTCTGAATGTAAGTCTTCTAATTTCTTAGGTCAAATTGATAATATTACACAAAAATAAAGATTAAAATAATGTAAATAAAAAGAACTGGGGAATTAGCTGATATTCTTTAATAATTACTAATAACCAATAACTATTTTGACATATAATTGTAAAATAAATATTGATATGAGTTAATAGATTTATAGCCATCACTACCAGCTACCCTTAAAATGTCTAGACTGGTATTTTACAATACATGTTAGCTGTTTTGTCTTGTTAAAGCTATTTTTAGTATGCTCCAATTAACCAAAACTTCAAAACTTACTTTCAATTAAGTTAGCTTTTAAGGTGCTAGAAATACACTTTTTAATAATTATTTAATTTTTTAATAAGTGTAATTGAGAATATTTGAAATTGACTGTTGTTTGGAGATTATATATAAATTATGGGTTAGAAATAGGTCTAAATTTATATTAAAACCTGAATATATAGTGCAGTATGCATTTTGAAAAAATGAAAAAAATTATGTTTAAATAGCTAGATTGTTTATTTCATTATAGTAAATCATATCTAATTGCCGCAATTATAAACTGGAGAATTTGTTGAAAGTGTTTGCTATTTATTTCTTACATGCCTTTAAGTTTAAAATTTTGGTTTCTAATTGGCAAGAATAATAATTTATTATTTTAATAATTTTTATGGAATCGTTAACTTGCACACATGGAAGTTTGATTTGAGAACAAAGATGAGGAAAATATTAACTTTCATATTAATCGTATATAGGGCAAACCACTAATTTTGTTTATAGGTGACATTCTTGACCCTAACTACATTGTAATTTCTATATCACTACCAAGTGTAAAGACAATATAAATTTATAGACAGACTACTTTTAAGAACAACTTTTTGGATATTTTATTACTGAGCATTTCAATGAGAGATATTTAGTACTAAATATTGTCTTTTTTTAAATCTATGCAATGACCCTTTTACTATCTGTCCTCTCTTAATGGTCAATGGGATCTGAATGGAATATACTTTTAAAAAATAAAACTTTCTCAATTTCTCAGATTATCAGTCAATAGTTCCTGAATTTTATGGACTTGCTTTTAAAAAAGGCACACTAGAATAGAGTTTCTTCTTTTGACATGAGAAATGATGGTAACTAAAAGCCAAGGCACTGGGGCTATTCTTTCAGAGAATTAAAAAATAATAATAATAAATAAATAAAACTAGAGAAAAAGAGACTGCCAATTAGAAACATAAAAACTTGATTATAAATTTTAAGCATAATTCTCAATTGAATTGTTGCCGAGTATTACGGAAATGATCATCACCATTTTGATCATGCAATGAACCTCATATTTTTGTTCGCCAAAAAAGCAAGTCTTCTTAACCTTTTCTAGTTATTCATACTTTTATTGTTTAATACCTTTTAAAAATTACACCTATCAGGCACTTTACCTGGGGTAGAAAATGCCTTGTGTCAAGTTTTAGCAATGTTTCATAAGGGCTATTATTTGCAAAAAAACAAAAAAAAAAATATTCTCTTGCAAAAATATTTTGTCTTTGTTGATATCCTTTATTGTATAATTTTATCTATTGTTCTTTTAATCCCTGTTCTTTCTTACTCTGCTTATCACTGATTTTTTCCCCTTTTAATTTCATAGTATTTATCTTGCTCCTCTTTTCCTAACTTTTTAAGATAGATGTTGCCATGCAAAAAAGGATGAATTGTCAAACAGTACCAGATATGATAAAGAATTTTTCACTGAAGAAAGAATCACAGAACTAGATCACTAACAGTGTATGGGTTGCTTGTCACCCTTCTACTCTTCAGCATGTCCAAGAAATATGGCAAAGCCGAATGTCAGAGTTCAGGAGAGAAGGCTCTACTTTTGGGATCAAGGACCTTTTTGGCTGCCTAATTAGAGTCAAATAGAAAGTGCTTTCACTTTTCTACTAATGGGTAGACATTTCGGAGGAAAATTTCTTACAGATTCCCAAAAAGCCCTGCCCAATTTAACAACCAATTCCTGGCAGTAGCCACCTTGGTTCTCACATGCTTCTTTTTATTGGCTCACCTTTTCCACACTTGGCTCAATTTGGTTTTCATGCTTGCTCTCTCCTCACATTCTCTTATGAAATAAAATCTAAGCATTTGCCTCAGGTTCTGCTTTCTGCCTAGGCTAGATCAGAGAGGCTCACTTACTCTTCACAATGATACCCAACAAGCATGTTATAAGAAAGGACAATTTTAGTGCCACTCATAAACATAGACATAAAAACAAAATTCCTATAGAAGTTATTAACAAACTAATCCAACTTTATAGCCAAGTGGCAACTAGAAAAAGATATTGACAAAAGATAATTGACCAAGTTGTATTTATACCAAGGATGCAAGTTGGAATTTACTTTAGAAAAGTGAGTCAATATAATTACAATACATATACAGAGTCATAGATTAAAAATGCACAATTATGTAATACACATAGGAAATGATAAAAATATATATCCATATTTGATAAATACATATTCCAAGTGAGAATTAAATGAATGGATTTAATTTAATAAGTGGTAAAATATATTCTCATATCAATATGTATCTCAATAAGTGTTTTTACCAGGTTGAGATATTTCTTCAATTTTGTTTTTCTCCTTCAAATATATCTTGAAATATATATGTATATTTATGAATATATCTTGAAATATATATATGTAAATAAAACTAAAACATATGGAGACAAATGGCAAATATTGTATCCATGGAAGTATGGAGATTCCTCAAAAAGTTAAAAATAGCACTACCCTACAATGCAGCAATAGCACCACTAGGTATTTACCCAAAGAACACAAAAATACAAATTCAAAGGGATACATGCACCCCAATGTTTATACCAGTACTATCTAAAATAGCCACATTATAGAAACAGCCCAAGTGTCCATCGATTGATAAATGGATTAAGAAGAATTGGTATATATACATAATATATATATAATCGAATATTACTTAGCCATAAAAAATAATCAAATCTTTCCATTTGCAAAAATATGGATGGAGCTAGAGAGTATTATGCTAAGTGAAATAAGTCAGTAAGAGAGAGACAAATGTCATATGATTTCTCTCACACATGGAATTTATGAAACAAACCAGCAAAGAGAGTAAAGAGAGAGAGAAAGACAAACCAAGAAATGGACTCTTAACTATAGAGAACAAACTCAGGGTTATTAGAAGGGAGGTGGGCTGGGGGATGGGTGAAATAGGTGATGGGGATTAAGGAGTGAATTTGTTGTGATGAGCACTGTGTGATGTAATGAAGTGTTGAATCACTATATTGCACACCCGAAACTAATATTGAACTGTATGTTGACTAGAATTTAAATAAAAATAAATAAATAAATAAATAATGAAATTTACAGCAAAAGGAAAAAAATGTATCCATGGGTAAGGAGACTCATTAACTCAATATTGTATTGATGATATTCTCTTAAAATGTATCTATAGATTTCAAAGTTATCCAAATCAAAATCTCAGTAGTATATTTTGTGGAAGTTGTCAAAATGATTTTAAAATTCATATAAAAATACAAATAGCTAAAATAAGATAAACACAATAAGGAAATACAAATTTGAAGAAATATCCACCTTATAACCAGATTTATTTATTTACTTACTTACTTAAAGATTTATTTATTTTATTTTAGAGAGAGAGCAAGAGCAAGTTGGGGGAGGAACAGAGGGAGAGATTCCCCAATCAGACTCCCTGCTGAGCTGAGAGCCATACATGGGGTTTGATCTCACTACCCATGAAATCATGACCTGAGCAGAAACCAAGAGTCTGAGGCTCAACCGGCTCAACCACCCAGAGGTCCCTCCACCTTATAACCAGATTTATTAAAGATATATAATAAATAAGAACCTGGTCTATTGATGTGAGAATTAACAAAAATACCAAAGGAACAGAATAAATAGTTGGAAAAAAATTATGCATATACAGAAAATTGATTCATAATAAAAATGACACAGCAGAGGAGTTGAGAAAGGATTGTCTTTTTAATAACTGGCACATATATACATAAGTTCCAATTGATTACAGACCTATCTAATAAAGAAAAAATAATAAATCTCTCAAGAAAAATAATGAATTGATGGGGATGATTTCTGAATAAAGATCAAAAACACTAAATACAAAGGGGGAAATAACAAATTTGGCTAAGAAAACAATGGCATATTTGGCTAACAAATCTGTTTATCAAAGAACATCAGAGACATAGTGAAAAATGAAAGCAAGATTGGAAGAAAATATTTGCACAAATTATCCCCAAAAATGTGTTCATACACAAAATACAAGACTTCTACAAATAACTAAGAAAAAATGTTTAGCCAGAAGAAAATAATATGAGCAAAATCTTGAACTCTCACCTCAAAACAGAGGAAATCTAAGTGGCCAATGAACATATGGAAAAGTTGGAAGTTCAACAATATCTAGGGAAAAGCAAACTGAAATCGCAATGAGATATAACTACAGTCGGTAAAATATTAAAAATCTAATAGCAACAAGAACTCTCATATTTTTTAATTGAAGTACAATTAACATGCAATGTTATATTAGTTTCCAGTGTACAGCATAGTGATTTGACAATTCTATACACTACTCAGTGTTCACCGTGTTAAGTGTAGTCATCATCTGTCACCACACAATGTTATTACCATATTATTATTGACTATCTCTCCTACGTTCGACTTTTCATCTAGTTTGTGCCTTTTAATCCCAAACTAGAACTCTCATGTATTCTTGGTGAGAATGTAAACTTGAATGACTACTTTGACATTCGGTATTTATTTTATTATATTAAAGAAATTGGTACCCTATAACTTAGAGATTCTACTCCTATGTTAAACAATTGCCACACACACA
Organism: Callorhinus ursinus; assembly: GCF_003265705.2. Classification (NCBI taxonomy): domain Eukaryota; kingdom Metazoa; phylum Chordata; class Mammalia; order Carnivora; family Otariidae; genus Callorhinus; species Callorhinus ursinus. Next base: position 109,448,956 of record NW_027397066.1, on the reverse strand, counting down.
CACACACACACACACTCATACCAGATTATGTATTAAAAATATTTATTGCCAGATTACTTACTATGTCCACAATTTGACAACAACACAAAGATTAAGCAACCAACACATAAGTAAATATGTTGTGATAGTACACAACCAAGAGCAGAACAGCCTAACAAACACCAATGGAATAGAGCTGCTAGTAAAATCCTTGATGAACCTTAGAACCGTATTACTAAAGGAAAACTGTCAGACCAAGGCACATCAAATGAATGAACCGTTTATATAATGTTTATAACAGACAAAAATAAGCGATATTGTTTTGGTTTTTTTTTTTTTTTTTGGAGAAGCAGGCTTCCCACTGAGCAGGGAACCCGATGCGGGGCTCCGATCCCAGGATCCTGGGACCATGACCTGAGCTGAAGGCAGACACTTAATGACTGAGCCACCCAGGCACCCCCAAATAAGCTATATTGTTAAGCACTGTACACATGGGTGCTAAGCTGAAACAAAAATTAATAAATTAATTACCATAAATTTCAGGTTAATGCTAACCTTTAGAAGATGGGAGAGTTTGGGTCAGGAAGTTGTATGCAAGGTCTACTCGAAATGCCAGCAATGTTTTATTTGTTGTTGAGGGCAGCCACTGCATGGGTTTATGTTATTGTAATTTTTAAATTTCTATACTGTACATTTACGATTTGTCATTTTTCTATTTTTCTATTTCATAGAAAAAAAATCTTTAAAGATAAAATTTCCTTACTTTTTCTCTTATTATCAAAATGAGTTGCTCCCCCTTTTGACTGTATTCTTTGTTACACAGGAGGCATATTTACTTTCTGAAACTGATGTAGTTATATTACATTTTGACAACTTATTCCCATTAAAAGTGAGAAGATAAGGCAAAAACAAACTAAATGTAAATTATTCTTAATGATCTTAGGGATACCCTTTTATTTTTATTTTCACTTATAAAATTAGGGTAATAATGATATAGCTTATTGAGTTGATACCCTACAAAGAATCTAATAAATCTTTAAGGGATGGGCACGGTGAGGACTACGCAATTTTAAAACATTTATACCTGAAAATAACTTCTTCAGAGTCCCTCGCCTGTAACTTGCCTAAATCAATTTAGAATGAACTGATTGAAACTGAACTTTTCACCTCAAATCATTGGTCTACAGTAATATTTATCTTACATATGCTTCACAGAGAAAGCTTAAGTTATAACTACCTTACCATCTTCTAAATTCTTCAATTCAAATCATTGTCCAAAGATCAGCAACAGAACTGACCCAGCATCCACACCAATTCTGCATTTTAACAAGATCCACAGGTGATTTGTATGAACATTAAAATTTAAGAACTGATCTACAGTACTCTAAAGATACATACTTTGTGATTTGAAAGTATAAAATATTACATACTGTGTTATTAGAGATTATATAAATGTCAAAGCAACTTGAACATAAAAGTTAATAATATTTTTGCAGTTGAATAATTTCAACAAAGGGTTTAGAAGAACACCTAAATACAGCATAAGGGATGTTAAAGGGAGAAATGTTTTCAAAAATCAAAGCAAATAGAATTATTGCAGCTATTTGGAGTAAAATATTCAGTACAGTAGAATTACGATGAAAAAACAAAAAGAGGAAAGATTATCATAAAGAATACATTAAGTATAATTGTGATCAAAAAGCTGTATGTTTTGGGGCACCTGATTGGCTCTGTCCATTAAGGGGCTGCCTTCCGCTCAGGCTCAGGTCATGATCTCAGTGGGATTGAGCACCGCATCTGGCTCTCTGCTCGGCTGGGAGCCTGCTTCTCCCTCTCCCTCTGCCCCTCCTGCTCATGCTCTCTCTCTTTCAAATAAATAAATAAAATCTTTAAAAAAAAAAGCTGTATGTTTTATAAGTAAATTCAAAATTGAGTTTTTCCTATAAAATATGTGATAAAAATGATACACTTATTTTTAGTAATATTGCCTTCCAGTTCTTTGGAACTTCAGCTACTCATGAGGAACAGAAAATGATATAGGACATTTTGCTCATGTCTAGTGCCCAGCACCCTTAAGGTTTTCACTATTGTGTTTTGTTTTCCTATTTTGGGAAGTACAAAATCCTTTACTTATACTTTAATTCTACTGTGTATAGAAAATAATTTATACAATTCATGTTAGTAATAATGCACATGTTCCTTCTACTAATATTTGCTATAGTGACCAAAGAATAGTAATATCATTAAATGTAATAATCAAGCATATTATTATTTATATTTTCATAATAGCTTATTAAAAAATCCACATAATATTTGTTCAGCTTTATTTTCCTCCTGTCATTCCAGAATAATTTAGGTGGCTAATAAATCACAGTGACACTGTGCTCTCCTTTGTCAACTCCCAGGGAGGTCAGAGTTGCATAATTCCTAGTCTTCATTGGGAAGCACTTCCTGGAGTTTTGCAAGACATGATCTTTGTGTACAAATGTCAGGGTCCTGTGTGCTGCTGTGCTTCTTCAAGAGATTACAACTGCCTACATCCTGAAACAACACTCAGGCTCTCCAGTTGCATTGTCGTGTATTATCTGTGCCCACCAATTACAGAATGGCAACATCCTCAAATAACCCTCCATACCATCTGTTCCTTATTAGAGAATAGGGGTATAAATATCAATAATACTTCATCTTGAGATGTGTGTCGGGTAGAACTGTGAAGCACAATGACTTTCTCTTCAGCATCCTTCATTCAACACCCTCATCCCTCCTTCCACTACAAGTCTTTTCAGCTGCCCCTCCTAGCAACTTCCTGCAGCTTCTTGAATTTCCCCAACCCTATTTTCTTCATCTTTAAGTTGGCCAACTAACCCACGAGATGGAGATGAAAGTTTTAAGAAGAAAATAAGTTAAATGTATGTAAAGCAAGACATTGTCTTGGCCCACAGGAAGTGCTAGATCACTTCCAAGTGCAAAATGATTGTACCTATTCAGTTTCCATACAGTAAGTCAAGATTTTGTGAGTGCAGCAATTAAATATTGTAGTGACACTTGTGACAAGACCTATCTCTCAGGAGTGACTTTCCTACTGGACAAGAGTATAGTTCACCTTTAGAAAAACACATGGAGATGTAACAGGTCATACAGTGAGATACTTGGTAAAATACCTTGTGAGATACTTGGCAAATATCCTTATGTTTATATATCTATCTACCTAAATGTGTGTGTGTGTATGTATATATATATATATACATACACACACACATATACAAATATAATATCTGCATTTTATCATCAGTACTTATGCACAGATTTGGGGCTATTGTTTTATTTTATGTGTTAAACTTCATGGATTATATAATGGTCACTATAGAAATGGTACCTTCTTTTACATAAAAGTAATTAAGATGCTCAGAAGGTTACTATGTTCAATCTTTTGGTTTCACCTTCCTGAAATTGGAAACGGAATATTGTTTATAGAGGTCCTTCACTCCTAAAATTGCATTCTTGCATTTATGTTGGCCTTTAGGGAAAATGCAAACACATTGATTTAACTTGGTAGAAGAGGACACAACATTTTTAAATGTAATTTTTGTGTTAATGGAAATGCACCCAGAGGACCAAGGGCTGATCCACATTTTAAATCAATTTGAATGGGCAGGATTCAAATTCTAAATACTTCTTTGATTACCCATGGGGAAAAAATCTTATTTAGTATAGGTTTTAAAATGCGCACCTTAAAACATTTTAAACAATAACTGTGCTACAAAAAAAGCATAATAAAAAATGTCATTATTTTAGTAATCTACACAGTAGATAAACAACCCAATTTTAAGTAAATTTGATATTGGCTTATCTGAAATATATTTTTAAATACATTATTAAACAAGATTAACATGACTAACCCTACAATGGCTGTTCTAAAATATTTAAATTGGCAGAGCATTAAAAGCAACTCAGTTGTAATAAGGATGAATAAAAAGCTTGGGTTTAGAAAATTATCTTAAATCCTTAGATTGATTTAATGAAAATTCCCTGCCTCTGAAATAAATGGAGCAAGCAAGAAGTTAGTAAAATAGTATTTTTTAATATAGAAAAATGTGTGAAAGTACTTATTTTATATCTGTTTCTTTGAACTCTATTCTTTCTGGCTAATTTTGGCCCAAACATTTTGGTTTTGTATAGCTATTCATCAAGAAAACCTTTAGATATTTTCGTTTGTACTTAGGATATCAGGAGATTTTCCTGGCCTGAATAATTTTAAACTATAAATGCATCCTTATTTTTGATCTTCTTTTCCCTCATCTCTATCATCAAAACTAATTTTAACTTTCTTTGATACATATTGTTACATAGAGAATAATACTATGCTGACAGAATAAAATAGTTGAGTTTATAATCAGATGCAACCCTGATGCAGATAGAGCTGGCAAGACATAGAAAACTATTAGTGGATTTCACAATATACATAACATATAATAGACAAGGGTCTTTATAGAATTAAATGAAATGGTGAGCTTAATCTGCCAGTGCTATGTAAAGAGAAAAGGTCTGTATGTGATATTCAGCTACAGAGGGATTTGTGATGACTTGCATTTATCATTATTTGTGTTCTCTTTGGATTCATTGGCGTTGTATTCTTTTTTTATTTTTTTTTTTTTAGTGAATCACAATGAAGCTGGTAGTGTGCATGTGAGCAGTCCCAAAGTTTAAAAAAAACTTCATCATGTTTGAGAGTTCCTTTGTAATCAGTAATAGACATTTTATAATATGAGATAAAACTGATTTATAAATCTTGAAAATGACATCTGAAACTAACCCAGATAGGCTGATGAAAAACAAATGGCATCTAAAGTATTTTTCACATTGACTGTGGCAGTGATTTATGATGTTGTCTAAGATGCTAAATATACATCATAAATCCCTCCAACAGAGTCTTACTGTTTTCATTCATCTCTTTTCCACAAGCCAACACTTCCTCTTTTCATAAACTTCATTGTATGAAAAGCATCATTATTTTTTTAAATGCCATTTAAATCCAGAATTTTATATTGGATATAAAAACCCAATGAAAGGTGGTTTTTTTTGGTTTGTTTTATGTTTGTTTTGTTTTTGTTTTATAGAGAAGGTACCCAACTGGAAATAAATGTTTCTCTTCAAGATTTCCTCTCTGTGAGGAAGGAAAAAAAAAAAAAAAGTAAAATTTACCACAGCTCATTGTACTGGTGTCAATTTCATCCTGTATGACACACTCACCTAACAGAAAGGTGAAAGAGAAAGAAAAATGAGCATAAAATGTTGTGTAATATCTGCATATTGCACTGTTTAAGTCCAGTAATATGTTACTTATTGTATATATTCTGGCTGAATTATAAATTTTATTAGCTATTTTATTAGTGACCATACCAGTTATATTTCAACTCATTTCTCAGTGTTTCTAAGAAGAATGCTATTGAATAACATGAAAAATGAAAACACTAACAAGCATGGAACAGAGATTAGGGCCATGAATTTATTACTGTATATTCACTTACCTACTAATGAAAAAAAGTAACTGTTTTCATCAGAGAAAAATGTAAAATATGCTTTTTGAGCTTACTTTAAGTTTCCGAGGAAACATTATACAATCTATTTTTCCCTGGGAATAGCTTTCTATAAGACAAGGGGTACTAATTATCACTGAATAACTGGATTCAAGGCTGTCCAAAGTAAAGTAATATTTGAATCCTTTATCAAAGACCATTGCCATCAGAAGTTTGCATCCTTTGTGTGTTGTTGGGTTAAACACTCTGCCAAAGAAATGTGCTCAGCGGGTGCCTGGGTGGCTCAGATGGTTAAGCGTCTGCCTTCGGCTCAGGTCATGATCCCGGGGTCCTGGGATCGAGTCCCACATCGGGCTCCCTGCTCTGTGGTGAGCCTGCTTCTCCCTCTGCTTCTCTCTCTCTCTCTCTCTCTCTGACTCTCATGAATAGATAAATAAAACATTTTAAAAAAATAAAAAAAAAAACTTAAAAAAAAAAAAAAGAAATGTGCTCAGCTTGTTGCATGACTTTTAACATGATTTATGTTATCATGCACAATGACAATGTTTAGGGAACTTAAGAGTACTGCTTGTATTAGACCTCATTTAAGACTTTATAATGGCATCCTTTAATTTGGGAGTGGTCTTGATAACATGAGATATGGAAAAGAAAATAGGTGTGGAGCAAAAATAAATATATAGTATTAAAGCAAGGGAGCATTAAAATAAGATAAAATGGTTATAGCAAGAGGATTGCAAAAAATGTCTTTCTAAAGAGTTTGGAAAGGTAGTATATTTGAGTTTGAAATCTGAATTCTAAACTTTGCATTAAAATGTGCTATAGTCCTGGTTTTAGGATTCTCAACCGACAATAGGAAAAATCTAATTCTGAAATTAAACAAAATCAAAAATAGACTACTGTTTATGGGTTGATTCTTGATGGAATAGAAATTCTAGAAGATTCCAGAACTGAAATGGAGTTCTCAATTTCTACATGAAGTTTGACAGCACAAGACTCAACAAAGAAAATTAATTATGAGTGAAAAGATACTTTATTGGAATATTTAAAGTATTAAAATAAAAATATCTGTATCACTTCAACCTTGAGTATTTGTCTTGCAATATGTTTTTAAAAGTTTAACTAGTCTCCCAGAATATTTGTTAGTCAAATTGAACATATTTATACTGCTTATTTATGTCATTCTTGCATTTGTTGTGTTCTTTGGATTAAGAAATAGAGAATGATTGGGGCGCCTGGGTGGCTCAGTCAGTTAAATGCCCAACTCTTGGTTTCAGCTTGGGTTGTGGTCTCAGGATTGTGAGATCAAGCCCCATCTCAGGCTCCACACTCAGCTGAGAGTCTACTTGAAGATTCTCAATATTTGCCCCTTTCCCCGGACCTGCATGTTCTCTCTGTCTCTCTCTCTCTCTCAAATAAACAAATAAATCTTAAAGAAAAAAAAAAAAGAAACCGAGAATAATTTATATGACATAGTCTCTGATATCAAGATGCTTATATGGAAAAAGGAGAAAATTTGTATATATAATACAGTGTAACTATAGAACTACATTAGTTAATGTGTATTTTGTAAGTGAAAGATGAAATTTAGTTACACAGACTTTAACTTAAACTATAATTATAATTACATTACTTTCTATATATGGAATACATAGATCAGTCTGAGAGGATATTAATATGCAATGGATATTTAGTGAAGAAATTTCTCAAACACATGATTATTTGGCAATAAGGGACATTTATTGATTCTTGCAAGAAGTAATGAATCAAAAGATGTATTTTTGAATTAGAGTAATATGCAGAATAATTTAGTAATACTATTGAAGTGAAAAAGATTATGTGGCCTTAAATTTGTGGGAGTCAGTAGAGTAATTAGTGTGTCTTTTAAACTCTGGGAAAACAAGTATATTAGAAGGACACACAGAGCGTTCTTATCTGGAAAACTTCATAGTTTCTTTACTCATATTCTGTAAGAGCTGGTGAAAGTGCCATTCAAGCATGACACTGAAACAGAATTTCAGAGACACTGCCTGGATAAAGTAAAGTCAAAGAAAGAAAACTTACGCCAAAATACTAGTAACTGAAAAGCACATAGCAGTACTTATTGTCAGTGAAAGCACAAATTAATATATGGAGGCTGCTAGAAAATTTCTCTATGTCAGGTCTAATTTCTCTTTCCTCTGGACACTCAAGTTTTTAAAATAACTTTTAGTGTTCTCAACTAATGCGTCAGGCAAAATAATTGTGAATATAATAATGTATGTAATACTGGGTGTGTATATACCCAGTGTATATATTATGAGTATTTAGACTCACTATATTTTTATTTTTGTTTTATGGGCTTTCTGGGTATTACAAACTACTGTCTAAAAATTAGACCTTTTGATGAATGTTGCACAACATCGTGAGCATCTGAATCTCACCCTATATTGGTTGGCTAATCAATCATCAATTATGGTCAGTTTGAGTTCATTTTTAAAAATTAATGGACAGCTTTTTCTCCCCAATAATTATATAAAGACATCATATTAAAAGTGGAATTCTAAAACTTTCTATTTCACCTTTGAAAGCTTCTTAATCAATTACTGCTATTTTAAAAAACCTGAAACTCTTCATTTAATCTGAGACTTTTATAAACTATAAAAAATAAAGCATTTCTAGGTCTATGAGAAGGAAGACCTAGATGGAAAAATCTACTTTTAGAAAACGACATCTTGCTAAGAAAGAAGGTCCTAAGCAATTGTGTCAGGCATTTTGCATCCCATTGTTCAGTAAAGACTTAGGTTTCATTTTTCCCTTAACCAGGTCCTGGGCCAGGCTTCCATTCTCCACCCAGCCCCATTCCACCACATATTAAAAATACTAGTTCTCTGAAATGAGCCAAAGCAAGTTTTTCCCAACATGCCAGACACTTTACTTACAACTTCTTATTTACTATGGTAAATAAAACAGATTATTCTCCCTAAGATTTAAATTGCTACATTAATTTTATTTGTAACCTGGCTAAGTAGTTCATGAAGTCAGCACTAGTAATTAGCACTTTTTTCTCTGTTAGTTTTTGAATATTTATGATTCTTATGCTCTGGTCCACCTTTTTTAATATCCAAGTACTATTTTGCACAAAACCAATATTAAACATAGATGAAAGCAAACTCCATATTATGCTTCAGAATTCTATTTGAGATACTTACTAGCTCTTCTTTGAGGGTTGACCTGCCCTGATGCTTCACCAATACAAATTTATGTATTCAAGCCAGCAGTGTCCTCCAAAAGATCAATACAAACAGCTACCTTCTCATTTCTTCCTAACCCATGCATACTATCAAACACAAACATTATTATGGAAGAGTAACTATGGTGATGGTTTAAAGTCATTGTCAGTAGACTGTTGGGTTAGAGAGAGGCAAGCTGGACTGCCTCTATAAACAAAAAATAAAACAATTTGATTTCAGTAAGGAGAATAATAGAATAGTGTTTGTCAATTCTTCTCACCAAGAACCAGAATGTTCCACTGCAGAAAGATGTTCAGAAAAAAAATATATATATGTTATACATTTAATTATATATATAATTATATATATATATATACCCAGATTTATATAAAATGGATGAATAAGCATATATAATAATGCATATAGTAGATGAATGGACATTAAGATTTCCAAGTACTGGGTACTCCTGTTTACATGCTATAAATAGTTTGAAATTTTAAGTAATGGCATAGCCAGGATTAGTATCCCAGTTTGAATGTTTTATGCTTAGTCTATTTGCTTAATTTAGACTATAAGAAAAGAAATAATATACTGGAGTCATTCTTTATATATGCATGAATAGAGAATAAATGAGGAAATATTTTCAAAAAGAAATTCAAAAGGAATGTCTAGATGCAGACTTCTCCTGCTACAGATGTATGTATCTGTGTATAAATGATAGAAGGATAGATAATAGTTGAGAGATAGATAAATAGATGATAGATAGATAGATAGATAAACATCTGTATGTTTCTTTAATTGGAGCCAGAAAGGGGAAGCATAGAATTAGGCCACCTGCTGTGGCTTTTCCCATAAAACTAGATTAAAGGATACCAACAGATTGAATATAAACTTTGAGCTTAGCCACCAGAAATGAACTGTCTCTTTCTCTCAGCTACTGCTCAAGAAAATTATGATGACTCAGGTTTGGATCATAGGCCCTAACTTCAACCAATTACTGTGATTGGGAGGCTATCAATAGCACAGCTTCATTTCAAAATGAAATATTAGATCAGATTGGAGCACTTTGAACAACAATAACAACAATAACCAAGTTGGGGTTGTTACTACTGCTTTTTATTTTACAGAAGAATAAAGAGGTGTGGGGTATAAAAATAATTCATCCCCATTAGAGGAATGTTAACCTAACAGGAAATCCACACTTCAGAAACATAAAACTCTTAAATGTTTAACAATCAAAACCTACCCACTTAAAGTAGTATTCTCTTCACCAAAACTGAATTTGATTTTCCAACTCATCTCTCTTTGTGTGTCTCTCTATCTAATTTTCTTTCCCTTCTTCCTAATAGAAAACAATCGTTTCTAATATGTCATTAGTGATAAATGTCATGATAGATTTAGAGCACTGTGGCCGGCTAAATAATGACCCCCCTAAGATGTCCACATCTTAATGTCCAAGACCGTAAATATGTTACCTTACATAGCAAAAGGAACCTTGCAAATGTGTTTAAGTTAAGGATATTGAAATGGGGAGATTATCCAGATGGACCCAATGTAACCACGAGGGTCTTTATCAGAAGCAAACAGAAGCGTCAGTCAATAGAGATGAGACAACACAAGAGGCTGGTTGGAGGGATGTGAGAAAGTGGCCATGAGTCATGGAATGCAGGCAGCCTCTGGAAGTTGGGAAGGCAAGGAAACACATCCTCTAAAGCCTCCAGAAGAAACACAGTCCTGCTGACACCTTGCTTTTAGATTTTGACCTCCAGTACTGTGTGAGAAAAAATTTTGTAGTCTCAGAACTGATGGTTATTTGTTATAGCAGCAATAGAAAACTATTGCAAGTATTGCCAAAGGAGATTCAGAGACAGAAATCCCCTTTTGGCTCAATGATTGAAGAATGCACTGGAAAGAAAATCATAACTGAATAGTACTTTGAATGGCTTATAGGATTTCATTTGATGGATGTTGATGGAGTTGTGTACTTCTGTTCTTAGGATCTTATGATCAAAGACTGATATATGTGCTACTAGTTTTGAATTATAAGTGATGTAAATTAGCTATCATGGGAGTTCATTGTGTTACTTGAGTGAATTAGTGCATGAATGAATGAACACATAGACGTTTTGTCAGGAAATAATAGAAGTATCCTGAAAATGGCAATTAACACTAAATGGATAGAGTACTAAAAGCACAATAAGGGTAGAATACTAGTTATCAAGATTCAGTTAATTATTAAAATCCTATGTCCGGGTCTCAGTTTCCTGATTTGTAAACTGAGATGGCAGTAGATGTTCTGTATGATGCCATTTCATATAAAGTAGAAAGATAATAAAGGTACTTTAAGCCTGGACATCATTAAAAGTTTTCATTCATTTGATATTAGTGAAGGAATGTGATAAAGAACATTTTTCAAACTTTAATAAATACATGTATGTTTGTCTTGACATCTTGTTACTCTGCCAGTTTTGTGTTAGTAGGTATGGAGTGTGGCTCTGAGAGTCTGCATTTTCATCAAATTCCTGGCTCATGCTGAGAATTAGGTTTAAAAATACAGATTAACAGGCTCTACCTTTTAATATCTATTTCATTGTCTTTGTGAAAGCACTGAGCCTGCAATTTTATTAGGGGTGCCAGGAAATTCTTATAGTCCCCAAAAGTTTGGGAATCATTGTACCAGAGCATTTGATCCATATTTTTGACTTACTAATTACTAATCAGGTAAAATAGTTTTAACAGCATCAAACCATTTATTATCAGTGTAGACATCAGGCAGTAACTGATCAAATTGTGTACACTCAGAAAATTTACTGAGCTCGCGATTTTTTGTTTCCTTTCAGGTCTAAGGAGAAAACTTGATTAAACCAAGCAAAAAAATGTGAGAGGAAAATTGTCAGGAAAAGCAAAAGAATAGCACAACTGAAGTAAATATAAGTTGCTGTAGGCTTTTTAATGATTGTTTTAATTGAGATATTAAACTTTTGATTAAACATTCAGATTTGTGCATGTATATGTGTTCACACACCGATGTGTGTGCACACACACATGCACAAACACACAAAAATCCCTCACTCCCAATGACTATTCTCATATATTTTAAAATAAGGAACTGATCCCATTTACTATTGCACCAAAAGCCATAAGATACCTAGGAATAAACCTAACCAAAGAGGTAAAAGATCTCTACTCCAAAAAGTATAAAACACTTATGAAAAAATTGAAATGGGAAAACATTCCATGCTCAGGGATTAGAGAACTAATATTGTTAAAATGTCTATACTACCCAAAGCAATCTACACATTTAATGCAGTCCTTATCAAAACACTAATAGCATTTTCCACAGAGCTAGATCAGACAATCTCAAAATTTGTATGAAACCACAAAGACCCCAAATAGCCAAAGCAATCTTGGAAAAGCAAAGCAAAGCTGGACTTCAAGTCACATTACAAAGCTGTAGTGATTGAGACATTACAGTACTTTCATAAAAACAGACACATAGATCAATGAAACAGAATAGAAAACTCAGAAATGGACCTACAACTATATGGTTGACTAATCTTGGACAAAGCAGGAAAGAATATCCAGTAGGGAAAAGACAGTCTCTTCAACAAATGGTGTTGGGAAAATCGGACAGCCACATGCAGAAGAATGAAACTGGACCACTTTCTTACACCATACACAAAAATAAATTCAAAATGGATGAAAGACCTAAATGTGAGAGAGGAATCCATCAAAATCCTAGAGGAGAACACAGGCAGCAATCTCTTTGATTGGCAGTAGCAACTTCTTACTAGACGCATTTCTGGAGCCAAGGGAAACAAAAGCAAAATGAAGTGTTGGGACTTCATCAAAATAAAAAGCTTCTCCACAGAGAAAGAAGCAATGAACAATACTAAAACGCAGGCTTCAGAATGGGAGAAGATATTTGCAAATGACATATCTGATAAAGGGTTGGTACCCAAAATCTATAAAGAACTTATCAAACTCAACGCGAAAAAAACAAATGATCCAGTTAAAAAATGGACAGGAGACATAGAAATTTTTCCAAAGAAGACATACAAATGGCTAACAGACGCATGAAAAGATGCTCAACATCACTCATCATCAGGGAAATACAAATCAAAACTACAGCAAGATATCACCTCACATCTGTCAGACTGGTTAAAATTAACAACACAAGGAACAACAGACATGGGCGAGAATATGAAGAAAGGGGAACATCTTGCACTGTTGGTGGGAATGCAATTTGGTGCAGCCACTGTGGAAAACAGTATGGAGGTTCCTCAAAAATAGAACTACCCTACAACCCAGTATTTGTGCTACTAGATATTTACCCACGGGATGCAAAAATACTGATTTGAAGGGGTACGTGCACCCCGATGTTTATAGAAGTATTATCAATAGCCAAGTTATGGAAAAAGCCCAAATGTCCATTGACTGATGAATGGACAAAGAAGAGGTGGTAAATATATACAATGAAATATCACTCAGCAATAACAAAAGAATGAAATCTTGCCATTTGCAACAACATGGATACACTAGAGAGTATTATGCTAAGTGAAATAAGTCAGTCAAAGAAAGGCAAATACCACATGAGTTCACTCATATGTGGAATTTAAGAAACAAAAGAGATGAGCATAGGGGAAAAGAAAGAGGCAAACCATAAAGCTGACTCAGCTATAGAGAACACACTGATTGTTTCCAGAGGGGTGGTTGGCAGGGGATGGGCTAGATGGGTGATGGGTATTAAGGAGGGCACTTGTCATGAGCACCGGGTGTTGTACATATGTGATGAATCACTAAATCCTGCTCATGAAACTCTTACACTGTGCGTTAGCTAATGAATTTAAAAAAGAACTTGGAAAACACAACTGAGGGGCAAAAGCAGAATTATGGAACCAACTGTACTTTATTTTTCTTGTATTTAGTGCTCACAAAATATAAACTCATACTTATTGATCAATGCAATATAAGAAAAAAAATGCTTTCAACAGAAAATAACTAGAATTCCAAAATGTTCTTTGATTTAGTCTGTTAATGACAGTACCTGTTTTCCTTCTTCTTGGTTATGAAAAGAATGTACAATATCCTGTGGTTAACACAGATCTTTAGGACAAATGCATATCATTTTACATCTCCAGGCTCATAAGAGTGGAAGAAGTGTTAAGTGAGTGACTCATCCTTGGTTTAAAATGGCCTTTTTCTCTTCCTGGGAATGATGATATGTGTTGCAAGCTTAAGAGGAGAAGCACTTAAAAGTGCAGTTTTATTTGTGTCCATTATTTTAAAGTCTCTCTTCTTTTTCTATTACAGATTAAAAATGGAAACCTAAAGTGTAGTTTTGTTTGGCCTAGGATTTTTAATCCAGAAGTGGTATTTTATAGATTAATCTATACTTTAAAAATATTTTAGGACTGTGTCAGTGCCTCTTGAGTGCTTTACTGATGTAAAAAAAAAAAATAGCATAAAATACCATCCGTAAGAATAGACAATTTCCTTTCCTCACAGTTTGGTCTACTTCCAGATGCTTTAATGTCTTATATTATCAGTCCTGCTGTCCAAGTCATACCAGAATCACAAATGGACACATAGAGATAAATCATTTAAAGTAACTGCACCTAACAGCACAAAAATGCCCATGATGCCAAATACGTGACAGTAGACACTTTCAGACAGGAAAACCACGTTTTTTATTTAATTATCCTTCATATTATCCTTGGCAACCCGGTAAGGAACAAGTGTTACTAGAGCTGTATTTAAACTGGAGAATCTCTGTCAGAAAGGTTAAGTTTATCAGCATCTTTAGCAGCACCAGATAGAACAACTTCTTAAACACCGGAGAATGCCATGAACTAAGTCATTCTGCCTTACAAGAAAATAATTTTATTTAGAAATATTAAAATGCCTCATAAAGTGTCCTTGGAAGAATGGCTTTATTTTTGAATAATGAAACAATTCAGATGTTTTTGACACCTTATCCTATATGAGATAATTATAGATCCTCATAACCACAGCCCTTCTATGACAATGAATTAGAATTTTTAGCAATTGGAGGATTAAGATGACAGAACATCTGAGAGTCATGAAGCAAGGCTACAGCTCGGGATTGAAGAAGTAGCAGCTGTCGTTCATACTGACCAGCATATCGGAAGAGCTGGTCGTTTTGTGATTTGGACATTGTTCGTGATGTTGGTGTTCAGCACTGAGTGAGAGATGATCTGATATTTTTCTTGATCCTCATGGCCACAGAGGGGCTTGCCTGACATTAGCATTCTGTGAAAATATTTGTGCTAGACAGGAGGGTACAGAACCAGAGCTATGTCTACCAGGCCGGCTTCTCACGCTGAGATCCAACCGATGGTGCCTGAAGAGTTTCTCGCTATCCGGGACTACTCCAGTTTTTCTCAAAATGTTTCAGTAACGAATTACACGCGCATTCTTGAAACACATCCTATTTTTTAACGATACATTGTTCTTCGGTATACAACACTGCAATTCATTTGCTAATATTTTTTAATTGTCATTTATTTTCATAAGAATGTTGGGATGGTAACTGGTTTCCTCAATATTCTTGTCTAGTGTTGAAAGTTTATGCTGGCTTCACAAAATAAGTTGCAGACCACCCCGTATTCTGAATCTTGTTTAAGACTTTGTATAAGTTTATGTTCACTTACACGTTTTTAACATGTAAAAGCATTCAATAGTGCATCTCTGTGAGCTTTTTAGTTTACTTTGTAAGAGTTCTTTTATATCATGCATGGATTTTATTTCACATACAATGGGTTCTTCATCTGTTTATGTTATTTTCTTGCTTTAATAATTTTCCCAAAGAACTTGTTATATTCTTATTATTGTCAAATTATTGGTATAATAATGTTTATAATATTTTATGTCTGTTTAATATTGTAGGACCTAGAGTGGTGTCCATTTTATTTACATATTTTGGTAACTAGTTTTTAAATTAGATCAGCCTTGCTATGTGAATATTGATTTTATTCACATTTTTAAAGAATTGGACTTTCTGGTTTTCTTTATTGTGCATGTTTTGTCTTCTCTTAATTCTCATTTCCTTGGGTTTTATTGTCCTTTCCCTGCTCTAGTGATTGAAGAATAATCATTCATTTTTAGTTTTTCTCTTTTTTTTTCCCTAATATATCCATTGAATGCTGGAAAGACACTGAAATTTTAAATGTGTATGCACCAAATATTTTTTTTCTACTGTAGTAAATCCCATACTGTTGTGAGCTATCCCACATAGTGCTTTTTGTCATATTGTTTACTTTATTTTGTATTAAAAATATCAACTTTCTTTTTTTTTGAAAGATCAACTTTCTTTTAATTACTTTTTTACGGTATGTTTTTATAGACTTTTATCTAGGTCTGTATGCTTAATGATAAGTCTATTGTAAATAGTATTTAGCTGATTTTTTTTTTTTTGGTCATTTGTCCTCTTTTTTCAGCTTGAGAGTCTTTGTCATTTAATTACATATTTTAATTTACTAGTATTTATTTAATTATTATGTATTAAATTTTATATGCATCATGTAACTACTTTTTTCTACTACGCATACTTCTTTTTTGTTCCATTTGCTCTGATTTTTTTCATTTTTGAATTGATTATTTTTAAGCTTATTTTTTCTATATTCTTTTGAATTTTTTCTCTATGCTTTAGGTTACCCTAGAGATGACAACATGCATCCTTGACTCATTTAATTCTAATTCAGATTAGTATAACTTCTTTCTTTGGTATGTAAAATATTAGATCGAATAATACATCAAGTATATTTAACCCCCTTCTACCTTCTGCTTTATTTTTATCTTGCATTTTACTTCTGTATATATTTTAAGCCTTAAAAAATAGTACTGGTATCCTTATTACAGGATTTAGTAAGTGTTCATTTATGTATATCAACATCATTTTTCTTTCCATTGCTCATTTTTCATAAAATTTTGCATTTTTTTATAATAATTATAAATCTTCTACTTGAAGAAATACTTTTAGTAAAATTTTATTGAAATTCTGGTGGCAATTCTTTTTTGTCTTATTTGAAAAATTATTTATTTTGTCTTTAATGTTGAAGGTTTGTTTTGGACGGAGGTTTTCCCTAAGCTAAATTCTAGATAATCAGATATTTCCATTCAGCTCTTTTAAACACTTCACTTACTTAATTTCCATTGTTTTCACTTAAAAATCAGACCTGTCTGTGAATCCTTTTAAGTTGGTATATCTTCATTCTTACATTCTACCCACTGCCCTCCAATTTGGCTTTAAGATTCTTCCTTTATTTTTGTATTTTTTTCAGCAAATCAAAGGGATTATTAAGTTATGCCCCAAGTTTTTTTTTTTTTTTCATTATGACGTTTCCTTGGATTTGATGAAACTTACTGCATCTATGAAGGGGTGTCTAATAAATTGGGCAAACTGCATAGTTATCATCTGTTTATTACTTTTGCAACATTCTCTCCTTTCTTTTGTAGGGCACAAGGTATACATCTCTTAGGTCTTTTCATTACTGTCCACCATTCTCTTATTATTATTTATCTTATTCTCTTCTCTCTGGGTGCTTCAATTTGGTTCTTTTCTATCAATATACTTTTTTATTTACTACTCCTGTGGTGTGCTCTTTATCATCTGCTATTAAAACCTGCTAACAAGAACAACGTGGTCCTCTCAGTAGATGCAGAAAAAGCATTTGACAAAGTACTACATCCATTCTTGATAAAAAAAAAAAAAAGTAGGGATAGAGGGAACATACCTCAACATCATAAAGGACATAGATGAAAAACACACAGCTAATATAATCCTTAATGGAAAAAAAAACCTGAGAGCTTTTCCTCTATGATCAGGAACAAGACAAGGATGTCCACTCTCACCACTGTTATTTAACATACTACTGCAAATCCTAGCCTCAGCAATCAGAAAACAAAAAGAAATAAAAGGCATTCCAATCAACAAGGAAGAAGTCAGACTTTCACTATTTGCAGATGACATGATACTTTATATAGAAAACCCCAAAAACTCCACCAGTAAACTGCTAGATCTGATCTAAGAATTCAATAAAATTGTAAGATACAAAATCAACATACAGAAATCTGTTCTATTTCTCTATACCAATAATGAAGCAGCAGAAACAGAAATCAAAGGGTTGATCCCATTTACAATTGCTCCAAAAACCATAAGGTACCTAAGAATAAGCCTAACCAAAGAAGTAAAAGATCTGTATACTCCAAAAAGTATAAAACACGTATGAAAGAAATTGAATGTGATGCAAACAGATAGAAAAACATTCCATGCTCATGGATTGGAAGAACAAATGTTAAAATGTGTACACTACCCAAAGCAATCTACATATTTAATGCAATCCCTATCAAAATATCAACAGATTGTTTCACAGAGCTAGAATAATCATAAAATTTGTATGGAACCACAAAAAACCTAATGATGTAATGTATGGTGAGTAACATAACAATAAAAAAAATTTAAAGGAAAAAAATTTGTATGGAACCGCAAAACACCCTGAGTAGTCAAAGTAATCATGAAAAAGAAAAGCAAATTTGGAGACATCATAATTCCAGACTTCAAGCTGTATTACAAAGCTGTAATCATCAGGACAATATGGTACTGGCATAAAAACAGACATATAGATAATGGAACAGTATATGGAACCCAGAAATGGACCGTCAACTCTTTGGTCAATTAATCTTGTACAAAGCAGGAAAGAATATCCAATGGAAGAAAAGACAGTCTCTTTAAAAAGTGGTGTTGGGAAAATTGGACAGACACATGCAGAAGAATGAAACTGGACCACTTTCTTGCACCATACACAAAAATAAATTCAAAATGGATGAACGACCTAAATGTGAGAGAGGAATCCATCAAACTCCTAGAGAAGACAGGCAGCAACCTCTTTGACATCAGGTATAACAACTTCTTATTAGACACATCTCTGGAGGCAAGAGAAACAAAAGCAAAAATGAAGTGTTGGGACTTTATCAAATAAAAACTTCTGCACAGTGAAGGAAACAATCAACAAAACTAAAAGGCAGGTTTCAGAATGGGAGAAGATATTTGTAAATGATATATCTGATAAAAGGCTAGTATTCAAAATTTATAAAGCACTTATCAACGGTACCTGGCTGGCTCAGTTGGTTAAGCATCTGCCTCCAGCTCAGGTCATGATTTCAGGGTCCTGGGGTGGAGCCTGGTTTTGGGTTCCCTGCCCAGCAGGGAGTCTGGTTTCCCTCTCTCCACCCATGCTCTCTCTCTCTGTCTCTCTCAAATAAATAAATAAAATCTTTAAAATTTTTTTCATTAAAAAAAATAACTTATCAAACTCAACACCCAAAAAACAATCTGGTTAAAAAATGGGCAGAAGACATGAATAGACATTTTTCTAAAGAAATACAAATGGCTAACACACACATGAAAAGATGCTCAACATCACTCATCATCAGGGAAATGCCAATCAAAATTGCAATGACATATCACCTCACACCTGTCAAAATGGCTAAATAAAAAATGCAAGAAACAATGTGTTGGTATAGATTTGGAGAAAAAAAGAACCGAACCCTCTTACACTGTTGGTGGGATTGCAAACTGGTGCAGCCGCTGTGGAAAACAGTATGGAGGTTCCTCAAAAGTTAAAAATAGAACTACTCTATGATCCAGTAATTGCGTTAACTAGGTATTTACCCAAAGAATACAAAAATATTAATTGAGGGCGCCTGGGTGGCTCAGTCGGTTAAGCGACTGCCTTCGGCTCAGGTCATGATCCTGGAGTCCCTGGATCGAGTCCCGCATCGGGCTCCCTGCTCAGCGGGGAGTCTGCTTCTCCCTCTGACCCTCTTCCCTCTCGTGCTCGCTATCTCTCATTCTCTCTCTCTCAAATAAATAAATAAAATCTTTAAAAAAAAAAATATTAATTGAAAGGGTACATGCACCCTGATGTTTATAGCAGCATTATTAACAATAACCGAATTATGGAAATAGCCTAAGTGTCCATTGACTGATGAATGGATAAAGAAGAGGTGGTATATATATAAGAGGTGATACACACACACACACACACACACACACACACACACACACACACACACATAATGGAATATTACTCAGCCATCAAAAAAGAATAAAACCTTGTCATTTGCAATGTTGTGGATGGAGCTGGAGAGTTTTATGCTAAGTGAAATAAGTCAGTCAGAGAAAGACAAATACCATATGATTTCACTCATATTTGGAATTTAAGAAACAAAACAAATGAACACAGTGGGAACAAAAAAGAAAGAGAGATAAACCATAAAAGAGACTTTTAACTATAGAGAACAAACTGAAGTTTGCTGGAGGGCAGGTGGGCATGGGGGAGAGGGGGATGTGTTAAATATGTGACGGTCATTAAGTAGGGCACTTGTGATGAGCAGTAGGTGTTGTATGTAAGTGATGAATTACTAAATTCTACACCCAAAACTAATTTTACAGTGTATGTTAACTAACTGGAATTTAAATAAAAATGTGAAAAAGAAAAAAAAATGCTAACATACTAACAGTTTAACAATAAAAAAATTAAAAAAAACAGTTTAATTATATATGTAATTATTATTATTATTATTATTATTATTATTATTCAGTCCTAGAATTTCTATTCAAGCACATTTTTTTAAGTTGCAATCTTCTATTGAACTCTTTCATCATTTCTCCTGTTTCTTTTTTAATGTTTTTATTTTCTGGAACTTAATATTCAAAGATTTTAAAATTCTTTTTTAGATAACTTCAACATCTGGATCACCTATGGGTCTATTCTGTTGTTGTTTTTTTTTTCTTGATTATTGGATATGTGGTCCTGTCTTTTGTTGTTCACATAAGTATTTTATCCATTTCCAGGCATTAGATGTTGTAAAAAAATGTAGTGCTCCAGGGGGGCACATCATACTCTGCTCCTGGGTATAATAATAAATGTTCAACATAATCCAATAAGACAGGCTATCCTGCATTAAAAAACTCAATAAAAGTCCCTACTAAAACTCATTCTTTCTCCTGTTCTCCTATTCACCCTGGCCTTCAAGAGATTTCCCCAATGACTCTGATATAGTCACTAAGACCCTTTATCTGATGGGCCCCCACTTCGTTGTTATTTCAACCTACTACAGAAAATCTTGCTCTGCTTTTCAGAAGCCTTCTGTATATTTTTTTCCTCTTACCCCATATAGCCCCAGTATATGTCAAACATTCTCAGGGAAAAATAATCATGTGCTTGGGCCACTCAAATCTTCATCCAATGTTCTCTATATACTTCTGTCCTTCTATAACAGCCCTCTGCCTATTTTGTATCAAGATTTACAAAGATCCTCAGTCACCTGCCCCTGTTCAGAACTGGCAAATTTTTCTGGGAATAAAATCAACTCTAGAAGCTCGGCCTTTTTTTTCTGAGTTTCTTCATTCTCCAGTAATTTAACCACTCTAGATCTTTTTAAGCAGAGCTTTGCTATGTTTGAATGGAGGATTCTATGTGTTATCTAACTCCTTTAGTTTTTCCAGGTGGGAGCATTCATCTGTTGCCAGATATTCCATCCAACCCAGAAGCAAAATGCATGTGATATTTTTTTTAAAGTACAGACTATACAACAGACTCTAATGAATGCTGAGTAGTTGGTATCTTAATATTTCCACTCGTTTGAGACATTTTCACTTCCATTCTTCACCTTTTAATTGAAGGCAAGAACTCAGACTAGTGTAATCCAGGGTTTTTTGGCCATAAGTTTTCCAGACATAGGAATATATTTTGAAATATGATCATAGAGTGGTTTTTCACTGAAATTGCAAATTTAAATTTGAATGGAATAATTCTAATTAGGAAAATTCAACATTATGACTCTAATGTATGGCTGGTAGGTATGGAGAACATACAATAATAATAAAGATAGTGATGACACTAATGATAATTATTGGCATTTACAATGTTCCAGACACTCTGCATATTCCTATTTTTGAATTATTTTACTTATTTTTAGAGCATCACTTTACCAGACATACCATTATTATTCACAGTTTCAGGAAAATGTTGAAACTGATATTTAGGTTAGTTCATTTACTACCCATAAGGCATAGAATCAGTAAATAGTCTATTTCAGATAGCATTCAGGCAACCTAATATCATACACTTTTACCACTAGACTGTAAAAATAAAAATACAGCATTAGTCTTTAACTAAGGAAAAAGACATTGTGTTGTTAATTTTCTACATTTCTAGAAGCCTTTAATAAGATGTTTGAGTTCAGCAGCTTTATTTTATACAAAAGCATATGGATTGCTCTATTTGTGTGCTCTTGAGCAGAAGCTAAATTCAGAGAAAAATGATAAATAAATGAAGCGACACTCTCCTCTCAGAGATAAGGGAGCACACATTCCAAGGAAAGATATTCATTAAGGAAAGAATCAAATTTATATTTTTTAAGATTTTATTTATTCATTTATCTATTTATTTTAAAGAGAGGGAATCTCAAGCAGACTCTGCGCTAGGGGCAAAGCCCCTCCCAGGCTCCATCCCACAATCCTGAGGTTATGACCTGAGCCAAAAGTCAGGCACTTAACCAACCAAGCCAACCAAGCTCCCCAGGAATCAAATTGATTTAACTAATAAATTTCAAATACTTTGAGGAATATTGAATCCAATTATAAACTCTTACTAATTACCAAAAATATCAAGATGTTAAATCTAGAGATTTGAAAACTCTAGAGCACTTTTACCACTTTTACATTGTACTAAACGTGGGATATAAACCTCTTCCACTTTTGATTCATGTCAGTTAATATTTTGTGCTTTTGTGAAAAGGTATCCTAAATCTTGTTATAGATGGTAATTCTAATGTAGTAGAAATTCTAGAAAAATCAATGTAGAGTACATTTTGTGTGCTTTTGTCAGACCAACATTCTTTCATGAAACTCAAAATTATTTATAATTTGTTGGTACATTTTTTCCAGAAACTATTTGATAACTTCATCCATTTTCATGTAAAAGGAATAAGTTGGCAACTGTTATTATCTTTTTAAAAATTACTATTTATATTCCTAAATTTTTAAATAAACCACTTTCCAGTTAAGAATCATTTCACTTTATTATCCTTGAAAAATATATTGTATTAAAAACACTTAGAAAAAAGCATCTGGAAGTTTCATCCCAGAGTGTTTGAGAAGACAAAATATTTTTTTAATTGAAGCATAATGCATAATTATCTAAACATGAAGAATTCCCTTATTTTCACCAAATCAAAAATTCACATTACTTTATTTCATTATTCCCAAAAGATGTGAATGAATGCAAAAATTTTGCACATCTCATCTCTGACAGTGGCCAGGTCTACATTTCAGCCCTAGAGCCCTAGATTCTACTGAGAATGAAATGTGAGCAAAGAAAGCTCATTCTTGTCTTATCTTAGCAGCTTTGCAATTTTTCTGGCACTTTGAATATTCTAAAGGATTATACTGTAGATGGGATTTTCTCAGGTGGTTATTTGTTCTGTTTTCATCAGACACACTAATATACAACCCAGAGCAACTTTAGGAATATTGGCTTCCCTTATCAGCTAGCATCCGTATTTAAGACTTACAGTAATGATTTGCAAAGTTTTCACTTGTGATAGAAAGGATTTTTTCCATTTCTTCTGTAGTAAGCTACCTGCAATTCTCTAGTGTTAGTTAAACTTAGTTTAATGGATTATGAAATAAAATGCAATCATTTCTGGGAAAAAGATTTTCCTTTTTCTCTAAAACAGAGGTTCTACTGGTAATCTTCCCTAGCTATCAGCAGCAATAATAGTCATAGAAACAATGTTTTGTCCCAAAGAGCAAAACTTAACTCAATATTTACAACAAAAAAGTACAAAAGGCCCCAGAAAAAGCTATAATACTGCAGTATTGATGGTGAGAAAACACATAATTGGCTCCCTTGAAAGCTTTATCAGACCACAAATATTAGCTCACATAAAATTGTCCAATTAGGTCAAGATCCAGGAAAGGAAACATTTTCTCAAAGGCATTTTTGTTGTTAAAATAAAGTCAGTAAAATAATAACCTTTACTATTATTAACATTATAACTCATAATTCCTATGATAAGAGAATGCTTCCCTTAAAAGTAGACAAAGGTACACTTAAGCTTTTTCTAAATTTCTTTTAAAAATTAGTTGATTTTTATTATGATAATTCATTTTTTTCTGATAATCAGCCATGCAATTGTCATTGCATTTTTTCTTTTAGCATGAATGTGAGTAAAATCTGAGTTTCAGAACACTCAAAGTACACACAAATATGACACAAAAAACATTAGTTTATTAAAGATGATTTTTATTAGAGATGTTCTTTCAGTCATACAAAAGTAAGTAAATGCTTCTTATGTGATAAATTCCATAGCATTTAGAATTATTTTTAAAATAGAAAAAATAATTTTGTGCTTTTAATGTGTTTTATATTAGGTAAATTTTGAATTGTGTGGTGCTCCCATTTATCTCACAGCCTGATGGCAACCAGCCCGTAAATCACTTGTGCCTGTTAGCTGTGCACAAAAAGGCATCATTTCTGGCCATGGATATAGGCAGCTTGCTCTAAGGATATCAAATCCAATATATCATAGATGCACATAACTTTCTGGGAATGTTCTTAGATGGAAAGCATATGAAGAAGATGTTCTTCCATTTAAAGGGGGAACAAGTATCATGCTCATTGCTTTAAAGTTTCTATGTATGTGTAAGTGCATATATATCATAAGTACTTACTATATAATATTATATACAAAAGAAATGATGAAAAGTGTTTATAGCCACATTATGGGAAATAATATGTACCTGAAAATAGTATAATCAAATGTATTTGTTCCTAAAAAGCACCACACTTTGAAACTAGGTTAACTAGGTGAATATTATACTTTTAAAATAGGTTATACTTGGGGCGCCTGGGTGGCTCAGTTGGCTAAGCCTCTGTCTATGGCTCAGGTCATGATTCCAGGGTCCTGGGATGAGCCCTGTGTCAGCTTCCTGCTTGGCGGGAAGCCTGCTTCTCCCTCTCTCTCTGCTGCTCCTCCTGCTTGTGTTCTTTCGCTCTCTCTGTCAAATAAATAATAAAATCTTAAAAAAGATAGGTTATACTTTTAGAAAATAGTTTTGTATAATATGTATTTATGCACATGTGGTTTTTGAGTTTTGGAAAATAAATATTTTATGTATTAATTTTAGTTGATTATTTAATTCAGTATAAAATTATAGCTGTTGGGGCGCCTGGGTGGCTCAGATGGTTAAGCATCTGCCTTCGGCTCAGGTCATGATTCCAGGTCCTGGGATCGAGCCCCGCATCAGGCTCTCTGCTCCTTGGGAAGCTGCTTCTCCCTCTGCCTCTCTCTCTGTCTTTCATGAATAAATAAATAAAATCTTTAAAAAAATAAAATAAATAAATAAATAAAATAAAATTATAGCTGTTATACTCAATAATGTCATGATATAAATTTGTAAACTTGTTTTCATATATTTTCATTAAAATTGCTTTTGAAATGCACAATTTGTTGTCAGACTTTGGAAATAGCCACATATGGAGATACCCCATTTTTATTAAAATATAATTTGCTACTCTTCTTATACTTAAGATATTTAAGTTGAAATATCACTACATGAAATATCCAATTCTTTAATATTGTTCTGCTAAAATTACTATTCTGAAGAAAATCTATTTTGCACCACTCAATTAAATAAGAAACATATTTGCCATATATCTTCAACTTTTGATAATATGAAAAATAAATTATGGAATTGAGGGCAGTGACCTTTGAGCTTTACTGACCCTCTCACAGAACAGAGTATAAAGAGCCTGTTTCTTTGCAGCATATGGATGTGTAGAGAATAGAGTATTTTGGAGATCTTGTGTTGTGTATGTAAAATAGGTTTTGGCTCTCCATAAGAAATCATCATTGACAAAATTTGCTTTAAGGAGTTGCTTTCTAACCATTCATAACAAATTACTCATATTATCTTGTTTCAAAGATTTCATTCCCACTTTTGTTTATGGTTACAAAAGCATTCTTAATAATTTTAGAAAATAGCATATGACAAGATGTAAAGTATGGAAAAGAAAATACATTTGTAATGAAATGTTGCAAGTGTTGAAATGATACATTTTATAGAACATGTTATCATGTGGATTCATTTATATATATTTCTGAATATCTCAGGTGAGGTCTGGGCTGCAGAGGAAAGACAAAAACAAATCCACCTTCCCAACTTTTTAAACTTTTTAACCTACATAGTGTTAATTAGCTTAATCACTATGTTTGTACAGGTTTTTAAAATAGAAGTTCTAAGAGGAGAAAACACAGAACACTCCATGACTTTCTCCCTACTTACAAAGCACAGGCCCAGAGAAAAAATTTCAAAATGTGTTTACCCCTCCATAGTAGGGAAAATCGTGGGGTCTGAGGAATATATATTTTTAGATCTGACTTTGGACATCTGGTCTATGGTCAAGACCCCATAGATACTCCTTGGGAATAAAATTTAAAAGCAAAGCCCAGTTTCAGCAGCATTGAAGGAGCTGATCTGCCAATCCCATTATAATATCTTCAGCTCTCTAGCTTAGTATGGGGGCTTTACACTTGAATTTCACTTTAAGATTTAAATTTGAAACACTGAATATTGACCACATCCTTGTGCAGGTTATCAACAAGGACAGAGCACTGACATAAGTGATAAGTACGGAAATGCTGTGTTTATTTATATCTTTGGACCTCTTTAAAATGTCTAAGAAACTGCTGTTCTACACATTTGACCAGTGCTATATTTTTTTTGATATAAGACTATTGATGTCTTTATGATATTGCAAATTGCTCATGGATTTATTTGGGGGGAAATGATTGAAATTTTTCTTGGTAGGAGCTCAAATGAAAGCATTAACAAAGAACAGAACCTTTAGGTTATAAGTAAAACATAAATAATAGTAGCAACATTAGCTGAAAGCTTATTATACTAACCTTAGTATAATTATATTATATATAGTATATATCATTATATACTAAGCATTCTGAGTCATTTAATCACCTCCAAAATTCTATAATGGAATAGGTACTCTTTTATCTACATTTTAGATATAACAAAAATAGGGCTTATAAAATTTGTATGTTTCTAATACCACACATCTAATAAAACAAGAGATTAGGATTCAAACTCAGAAAATTTGAATTGGTAACTTGCACTTCTAAATAATGGCAAATAATAGAAGACAACAAAATAAGACCAGATAACATTAGTAACCTGATAAAAGTAATTATTGTTACCAATTATAATAATTTATAATTGTTTCCTTTTATTCGGTATGAAACTTATGCATTTGTATCTGACAAGGCTCATGTTGTACAGTTATTAGTAATTTTCTCTATTTGCCTAACTTGTTTAAAATGTATTCGGTAGAAAAGATTTTATTCTGTTCTCAGAAGAAAATTCAGGTGAGCGTCATGACTTTTCTGGTTACTTTTATGTAATGAAGAGTCCTATATTTACCTTAAGTCATTAAATGTTCTTACTTTGATCATTGCAATGCCCACTCTCTTGCAAGTGTTAGCCTTTTCCTCTTGGGTCATCTGTGGTCAAGGACAGGGATGTGGTCAGCCTTTTCTTTCCACCAATCTCCTCTGTCAGCTTGCCAAGTGTGGTTTCTGACCATACTGGGGTTGGTCTGCGGAAAGAGAGTTAGGAGAAACATAAAAATTACTTTTAGCAAACACTATTTCCACATCCCCTTGCAATCTATGGGCCCAGAAGTGTTTAAATCTCTCTCTTTTGAGGGTACTTTAATGGCTTTTTAGGAACTCTTCACAGCTGAAGACTGCTTACTTGCCTTTCCTTTGGCATGAGTGATGCACTCAGCTCTGGCTAGTGGCTCCCCATAAAATTGTTTTCTTTCACTGACCCATTTCATATAAACCTTTCCTGTAGGGGTTTACAATTCTCTCAGACTGTCTTTCTATTTGGCTTATATAGAATGCTGAGGAACTACACCTTGGGCATCCTTTGCCCAAATGCAATATATATATATATATATATATATATATAATGTAACAGCTCTTCTTCACCTGCCTCTAAAGCCACTACCAGTTGATCTCTTGTTTTCTTAATGTCCTCAGTTGGAATCAGACATGTCCACTTTGGCCCTCCAACTTGACTTTCTTAGTGGCCCATTAATGCTGTTCTCATTTGGCTGGAAGTAAAGTGAAGACACCTCCAAACCCTCCTACTTGATGAAAGTATGAAATTTATAGAATGCTGACAACTGTCTCCAAAGAAATCTTTCTCAACCATCCTTTGCCAGTGTCACAACATCTTATTTATATACACCATGTGCCTGTGACTTTCAAGATTTATGTTTCCAGTCCTAGGCCATTTACTATGCTTGAAAATATAGTATTTGCATGGTGGGCTTGGCAATGTAGGATATCTTGATACCTCAGCCAAAACTGAGACAGAACCCTATTTAAACATGCTATTTTTCATGTTGGTGAGTCTGTAATTACTATTTACCCTACTCATTTATTCTTGCTCATCAACAACAACAAGGAAAGAAAAGAGGAGAGAGGGAGATGGCAGTGGAATAAGAGGACCCTAGCTTACCTCATCCCACAAACACAACCAGATAACTATTAAATTATCTTAAGACTGATAGGACAGAAATCAACCTGAAGACTAACGGGACAAACTCCACAACTAAAGGGAGAGAAGATGTCATATCAAAGAAAGTAAGAAGTGCTGAGACATGATTTAGGGGAGAAATGGATCACTCACAGGTTCTGTGGAGGGGAGAGAGAGATGGTCACAGAGAAAGGTGAAAGGAACATACAGGGGAACACACAAGGTGAACATTTCTCCAAAATCATTGGTTTGGAAAAAGAGAGGGGCTGAATTTCTTGCAACCAGTTGGGCTTAACGGCTGGAATTTTAAAGATCTGTAGGCTTGGCTAGGATAGAGCCCAGAGGGCACTACAGTGCTCCCAGAGAGAAGGCAGGCAAACAACCTGGGGCAGACAGTGTAGAAACAGCGATCTGAAGAACACCTGGGGCACACAGTGGGGAGATTATCCGCTCTTCTCAGAACCTGGACCTGAGAGGCAGCTTTCATAGAGATGCCTCTCCAGGAACAAAGGAGCTGGTCAGCACCATTGCCCTCCCCTGCCCCTAAGCATAAACACAGAACCACCTGAGGGAAGCAGCTAAGCTGAAAACTAGTTGCCTAACTTGCTTACACCAATCCTAACCCCAATTAACTTGGCCGAGACTGCCCCTCTCAATCAAAGGTTCTTCAGTCCCAGTGTGGCAGGTCCCTACCACAGAGAACAAGCACAAACTCCTACCCACACTACGTCTGAAGGCCCTCAGTTCTGGTGGAGGTGGTGTCAGGTCTCATTCACAAGCAGACCAAAGCATACCTAGTTAAAGCTTGCCACATTCAGGCCAGAGACTAACAGTGCCCTCTGTAGGCAAGAAGAGCCTCCGCAGACTACTGGCCTAAAGGATAGAGTAGCCATAACAGCAGAGCACACACAGCACACACCAGAGACACTCCCTGAAGCACCAGACCCCAGACACTACATGACCTCCTCTTCATACAGCCATTACTTTCAGGAGCAGGAGACATACTGGCTTTTCTAACACAGAGAAGAAGGCAGAGACTTAGACAAAGTGCCAAGATGAAGGAGTTCATCCCAAATGAAAGAACAAGATAAGGCCAAGTTCAGAGATCTGAGTGAAACCGCTATAAATAACATGCCTGATGGAGAATTTAAAACAACAATAATAAGGTTACTCAGTGGGTTTGAGAAAAGAATAGAAGACATCAGTCAGACCCTTACCATAGAGATAAAAGAGTTAAAAAAGAATCAATCAGAGATGAAGAGTGCAATAAATGAGATTGGAAACAGGCTTCATGCAATGAACAATAGACTAGAAAAAACAGAGGAATGAATTAGTGATCTAGAAGACAAAATAATGGGAAGCAATGAAGCTGAACCAAAGAGAGAAAGAAGAATTATGCAAAACAAGAAGACTTAGAGGACTCAGTGACTCTATCAACTCTAATAACTTTCATATTATAGGAGTCCCAGAAGAAGAAGAAAAAGAAAGGGGGCAGAAAATTTATTTAAAGAAATAATAGCTGAAAACTTCCCTAATCTGGGGAAGGAAACAGACATCCAGATCCAGGAGGCATGGAGTTGGCAGTAGCAACTTCTAGATTTGTCTCCTGAGGCAAGGGAAACAAAAGCAAAAATAAACTAGTGGGACTACATCAAAATAAAAAGCTTCTGCATACCAGAGGAAACAATCAACAAAATTAAAATGCAACCAATGAAATGGGAGACCATATGATTTCACTCCTATGTGGAATTTAAGAAGCAAGACAAATAAGCAAAGGGAAAAAAGGGAAGGAGGCAAACCAGGAAACAGACCCTTAACTATAGAGAACAAACTGATGGTTACTGGAGGGGAAGTGGGTGAGGGATGGGTGATGGGGATTAAGGAGGGCACTTGCTGCGATGAGCACCGGCTGTTGTATGGAAATGTTGAATCACTAAACTATACACCTCAAACTATCTGTTAACTGGAATTTAAATAAAAACTCAAAAAATATGTTAATACAAAAAAAGAATAAATAAATAAAAAAGAAAGGAAAGAAAGGAAAGAAGAAAACATGAAAATACACCTTTTTATGAGAAGTCATCTTCACATGAAAGGACCGAGATCTAGTCATTTTATAGTGACCTGAAGGCGAATAAATTAAAGTTCAGTAAGTGCAACTTACTTTTTGCTGGAATAAGAAATTTGTGAAGAAAGTGGCATAATGGGATACATTGAAAAAATTTGTATGAATGAAATAGGAAAAGGCTGTGTATGTGACACCATCTTGAGAGCAATGAAGAACTATAGAGAGTTTTAAAAGTAGAGAGTTACATCCTTTTAGTTATATTATTTAAAATATCTGAGAGCATAATCGATGATGATATTACAAGAGGAAAGGTGGAATCAAGGAAAAATGCAAAGCAGGGAAGCATAACATTGTTTTTTCTTAAGATTTTATTTATTTATTTATTTATTTATTTACTTACTTACTTACTTACTTACTTACTTACTTACTTATTTGTCAGAGAGAGAGAGTTAAAGAGATAGAGAGAGCAGAAGCAGGGGGAGTGGCAGGCAGAGGGAGAAGCAGGCTCCCCACTGAGCAAGGAGCCCAATGTGGGGTTTGATCTCGGGACCCTAGGATTATGACCTGAGCCAAAGGCAGATGCTTAACCCACTGAGCCACCCAGGTGTCCCAGGAAGCATGACATTCTAAATGGAAAAGGATGAGGAACTGAATTTCAGTGGCTATGGATTGTTGTAGGAAAGATATTAAGCTTTGGCTGATAGCCATGAAAGAATTCTTGAGATGTCATTGGTGCAAAAAGGTGGTTTTATTAAAGCACAAGGATGGAACCCATGGGCAGAAAGAGATGCACTGGGGTCTTGATGAGTGACCAATTATATACTTTCAAATTGGGAAGGGGTTAGGGATAGCGTAAGTCCCTAAGGAATTTGGAAGCAAGGTTTCTAAGAATTTGAGGGGTTAGCTATTGTTGGGAAGAGATAATTTATTACTGTCTAACAAAATCTTAGTCATGAGACCATTCAGGTGTATATGGGTGGGTAATATGCTTGGGGGATGATTGCTAACACGTATCTTGGGGATGGGTAGAGATAAAGGAAGATTCCAAAGGAATTTTTATATGTTAAAGGAGACTTACAGGATACTGGAGGGAAGGCTAAGACTGCCTTTTGCCCTTAGCCAAGTATCAACATTGCGGCAACTGAGTCCCTGGAGGAGTGTCACTCTGCCTGTTTCAAGGACTTGTCAATAGGCTGTAAGCAGTAAGGAAATTTAATATTTTTTTTTCTGCCTTTATTTCCCACATCATAGATGATTGGGAGAGGAAAGAAATCTTGAGAAATATTGAGAAAGTTGACTTTATAGTTTTTTGAAACAAATTGGATGTGTTTGGTGTTAGATTAAAAATTATGTAATAATTTAGTTACATGTATATACTTCTCCTGAATAGGGAAAGCCACTTCTCTATTTTTTCTAAAAATAGCACTGCATTTCATATAATAACAGTATTTTAAATTATCTTTATGAATTCTTTCAATGGATATTGTAGCAGATGTTGTGGATTCTCCCTACCCCCCATCCCTTCAGCATGTGCAGCTGCTATAAATTCCATATCAGTCTTCTCTGCCTGAGGGCTTTTTCTCCAGTGGAACTTGACCCACCCCGATGCAGAAATGTCTTGGACAGGTTGAGTAGATTGTTGGGAGAGTGAGAAGTTAATGTCACTCAGGTCCAAGCAAGATTATTGTAATACTTGTTCTCAGACATATCTCAGCTGAATTGAGATCTAGTCACCCACAGCAATAACTCCCTCATCAACACACCCCTTATTAGCTTTCCCCAGTCTTGCCGCACCTAATTCCTCACTGTTGCTTCCTGGCATCATCAACCAATGAAATTGTCTGCGCCAAGCCCTTTTATTATGGCTTATTTGGAGGATAGTCCAAGTGAAGACCAGTCTCAATTGTCATGGACATTGCTATAATTATAAGATTCCTTCATAGGTAAGATAAAAGTTATTACTGCAAAATCCATGATTAAAGTATATTCACAGGACTCGAGAAAAAAAAATTAAAGATTTATTTATTTGAGAGAGAGAGCACAAGCAGGAGGGGCAGAAGGATAGGGAGAGAGAATCTCAAGCAGACTCCATGCTGAGTGAAGAGTTCCACGTGGGGTTCAATCCCAGGATCCCGAGATCATAACCTAAGCCAAAACCAAGAGCTGGGTGCTTAACTGACTGTGCCACCCAGCCACCACTCAAGAAAAATTATTTGATTTAGATTTGGAAATCAATCTTTCCAGTAAGGACATTCATAGTCATCATGTATTACACTTAACATTTAAGATGATTCTTCACCACTTCTGGAATTGCCACTCATGCTTGCCTCATATTAATTATGATCACAATTTCCACAATGTCCCTATTTTTGAAATATTAGGGTTAATATTATGAAACAAATGGAGACACATTAATTCGGTGACTGAGAAATTACAAAACACGTTTATCTAGTATATTCCTTATCTAAGAACTTTAGTAATATAGATATTAACTTCATAACATTGTACTGCATTTATATTTTGTTTAAACTGCTCTAAGTATGGTTGATAAATATATTTATCTCACTTAAAACTTTACAGGGAGATTCATATTTGTACTTTAAATTGACACAAAATTTACAGTCTTAATGTAACCAAGAAAATATCAATTTGATTTTTAGTGGTGATTGATAAAATTATACTATGATATTTATATTTCTGAAACTTATCAAAACTTTTGAACGAGGAACCTTTTATAATCAGTTCAAGGTTTAAAATTTCAGTTTCAACAATTGTTATTGAGAGGCACCAGGAACCAGGATGGTAGAAAAAACTATTTTCCTAAGTGTCTCTCAATATGCCCAAGTATATGCTAGTTTTGACTGTGAACTAGACCTTGCAGTTCATTTTATTCTCTGCTTGCATGCATAGTAATATTCACTTATAGTTCCAAAATTTATTTTCATTGACTTTCAGAAGTTCTGTTTTTCTATTTTTCTTTTTTTGATTAAGAATTTGTCTTCTCATCTACTTCCCGGTATCAGGATTTGTTGAAACAAATGATTATTGCTTCCACTACAAATAAAATAAATGAGCTGGTTTGCTGGGTTAATATAAAATCAATTATAATTACATCAACTTTGTTACTATGCAAATGCTTTGCTGGGTAAATAATTTACAAACTTATTAATGGAAGAGAACAATGCAGTACGTCAACTATCAAGATTGAATTTATCAGATCCTTTTATTTTAGTGATCAATTTTAGAAAATTTTCTCATAAAAACAATCTCTATTCTCCTTAATTATATGGTCTCAGAATGTTGGATTTTTTTAAAGCTATATTTGCATAAATCTAACCATGGTTGCCTATCAGATATTTTCCAAAAGCTTCTCAATAATATTCCCTTTTATTTCCTTTTCTGTGGGGATTCTATGGAGTCACTATGCAGCCAATAGGATAATTTGTCAGCCAAACCACATTCCAATCTAATTATGCCCACCTGGTACATAGGAACGCTACACATGCGCTAAGAGCAGTGAAATGAATATGCTGTCTTTTTTAATGCAGTCAACAGTGATGTGTAAATGGGATTTTTTTGCTTGCTGCTAAGTTGTATTAAATGCAATGAAAAATAATGGCAAGGTTTTCAAGAAGCATAGAAAAGACTAAAATACAAAATACGACAAATCCTTCATAAAATCCACTAAGCATGCTAAATTTAGAAAGGTCCATCTTTGATCTATGGAAAGAGACAAAGTGCTAAATCGTCTTAAAAGGAAGTTTACAATTTTCTAGCACGATCTATGATGACCTATTCAAGAAAAATATATGTTTTTTGAAAAGGCTGCTCGCTTCAAATGTTATTCACTTGATGAATGGTAAGTCCTATATTTTTCATCAGCATGCTGGAAGTCAATTCCACTTTTTGCTTGGGATGTTATTTCACCTGAAAGCTGTTCAGTGGCACACAAACATCTGTGTTGTCCCACCGATTAAGAGTCCAAGTGGTCTGGCAGGCATTCAAAATGATTAGCAATAGAAAACCTCATTTGGAAAAGAAACATTCACGGAGACCTGAGTTCAGTGACTTTCCTTTGTGTCTAAACTGCAGGAAGAAAAAAAGATTTCATTTTTAAACTTAAAAAGACACATCTTAAGAGCAAATATTGATAGTTTGGATGTATTTGTTAATGAATAGCAGCTCTACATTTGTGTTCTCCCTTAACTGTGGGCACCAAAAGAGCTTTGCAATATGAACAGTGTATTGCTTTGCAATCTTTCCTCTACCGTCACTCATATATTTTGCATCTTTAAATTAGTTTAATTTGGTATTTACTCAACATTTTTAAAGCCTAGCTTGAAAATTCTTAGCATTTTAACATTGTTCAAGTTTTCTAGTTACAGAACTGTCCCCAAATTCTATCAGACATGCCTGCTTACATTCTGATTACAGCCTGCATTTCTCACCTAGCTCTAAAAGTCTTCTCAGATTTCACTATGTGATAATCATTGATTCAATCATTATCTGTTATGTTATTATTTCTTCCAGTGCATATTTTCTGAGTGTGTAATTTCCATAATGGTTTCCTGGCAGACTATATTGTTCAAAAATATTCAATATCACTTTCCTTGAGATGATAATACATACCAATCATTCATCTCAGACATCGTGAGAAGATTTGCTCTGGCTAGTAAAATGTAACATTTGTTGCTTCTGAACAGAAACCTGAAGAGCCAGTTCATGGTTGACATGTTTTCTTTCTACTCTGCTTAGATGGTAGGAAAACACTCTAAAGAGAACTGCTGCATCCACCTAGGTCCTGGAAAAGCACAATGAAGAATAAACCCGTGGCCAAATCACTATGAACATGTCAACTGGATGAGAATAAACCTTCATTGTAAACCACTGAAATGTAGCATGGTCTTATATTGCAGCATAATGTAGCCTATCAGGCCTGAAAAAAGGCTTACTCTTTTAAGAGTTAAAAATGCTGGGGGCAGACCAGGGGTTGAGGAGGATCTCTTGGACAGGCAAAGTGTTGTAGCAGAAAGAAACTTGGACCCAAATCCTACTTCCACTTTTTGAAACTCATTTGGTCTTGTGCAAATCACTTTATTCGTGAGCTTCAGATTTTTTGTCTAAATAAAATTTACACTAAAACAAACATAACAGTAGTTCTAGGGAAAAGAATGACTTCATTACCAGCCCCAATTTTATTCACTTTAACACATAATTACCTAATTATTTTAGGTGGTAGACATTTCATCCATGAGAAGTCTGTTGTGTGCCAACTCAAAGAGAATGTGGTAGAAAGATTTTTTCTTCTTATCCATATGCCCATAGTTTACAAAAGGGATGTCATATGCTGAAAAGTTCTGGTTATTATTTGCACAATGTTATAACTGTGACATCACATGATTTATTGGCTTTTCACAACAGAATCAGAGGACAAGAGTTAGAAAGGTTAATTGAATTCAGTTATGGTGACAACCTCATTGGCATCCAGCAATATTAAATGAAATAGAAATAAATTAAAAATGCAACAATGTAAAATAGAATTCTCAGAACAAAACTTTCTCCTTGAAAAGAAAGAAGTATACTGTTTTATCAAACAATGGTAATAATCTGGCTGCCTTTTTGAGATTGGGTGTATATATATATACATATATATATGTGCTTTCAGTTCAAATTTCTTCCAGGAATAGTTTTATTTGGTCTTTTTCTTATAGCATTTGACATGCAACATATATGAAAATAATGCCAACAGTACCAATGTAGGAAAAAGAAAGAAAGAAAGAAAGAAAGAAAGAAAGAAAGAAAGAAAGAAA
>NW_027397066.1:109393944-109412692 GCF_003265705.2 Callorhinus ursinus | reverse complement strand
AAAGAAAGAAAGAAAGAAAGAAAGAAAGAAAGAAAGAAAGAAAGAAAGAAAGAAAGAAAGAAAGAAAAAAAGAAAAACTGTGGTAAATTGGAGAATTAAGCACCAGTTCAATGGATTTCTGTTATATCGTTCCAACAATTGTTTCTTGTAAGAATAAAGGAATATAGATTCAGTGTCATTAGATATTCCCAGTTTTTCAGAGGTAACCAGATATCTGTATATTTACAGATTAAAATCTCCTTTTTAATGTTGCAAAGAATTTAAACCTACATAAGATGTATTTCAGCAATGTATAGATCAAACAAAACACTAAATATATCCTCAAATCGACAATTTGCAGTCAGTTGATAGATTTATAACTACTAGTTAATAGAATTATTAATGGTAACATAATAATTCTCTTCAGATGGGGTTTCAGTTGGGCTAAGAAAGCCATTACCACTATCCAATATAGAAGTATTACATCACATCCCAGTGTAGAACAAGTCCATTATTTCTTCCCATTGTGGGATGTTGACATCTTAGTCCAGACTGTTATAATGTCTTCACAGGGTTATATATATTTTTTTAATTCCTTCCATTCTTGCTCCTCCCAAATTTTTCTCACGACAGTCAGAAAAATATTTATGAAATATCAATCACCATTACGTTACATCCTTCCTCAAACCTTCCAGTGACCGTGCTTTGCAAATAGAATAAATATTAAAATATTTTCTGTTGCAAAAGAAACTCCTTTTGTTACTGACCCTGCTTTCACACTCTGAACCTACCATGTACCCTTCTTTGACTTTCTTCCCACTCTTTGAAAACATCAAAATTTGCTGCCAAATTTTCTAATCAGGCATTATTTCCCAGAGCTTAAAGTGACTGATCACTGTTCATTATTTACATTCAAATTGTTCAAAAAGATCTTAGCTGATCATTCTATCAGAATAAACACTTTTACACTACTAGATTTGTAGTTTTCATACTTTGTCTTTATTTGTCATTTTGCTTTTTCGATTATTTTTTATTCAGTGTTCATAAGAACTTAAGCTCATGACACCAAGGAATTTTTCTGACATTCATAATTCTACCCAAGATCGAAGAGTATATGTGTGTGGTTTAAGCACTGAATAAAATATGTTTTTCCTTAACATATCCTTCCATATTGATGACAGAATTAGATATGTAATCTCCAGCACTCAGTCTGAGCATCTTCACCCATTAATTGAAGCTACCTGTTGAAAAACAGAAATACCTATCTTACAACATTTCTCCTTCACCTTATCCTTGCATCATATGTAAAATTTATCTAATTTAGCCCTTTTTTAAATCTACTCCTGCTTGATATTATGGAGAACCCATATGTTACCAAGAATGCCAAGATGTAAGGAAAGATCCATCTGAAAATATTTTACTATTTGTTATTGGGTATTATCTATCTCACTATTTCAGAATATTTATAATTTTACTCTATAATCCTGGCAACTAGATTTCAATCACATAAGAAATTAAGAAAATAATGAATGATATTTGTGATTTACTCTAGATATTCTGATAAAATTAGCTGAAATTTAGAGATTTAGCCTACGTTGCTACTTTATGAAAGCTTGCTCATGTTATCCTAGCCAGAATATGAGAACATGAGAACAAATAACCTATTGAAGAAAAGGTGAGAACATTGTATTTAACTCAGGGAAGGAAGGTAATGTTGATTCTTTCCATATTTTCAATTTAAGGACATTAGAGGGAAAGAGCATAGTATTTCAAAATATTGCAGTAAAATACGAAATTTTTAACCTTAATAGGCATTCTTTTTTAAAGAGTGCTCATTTGAACTAGAGACGCTTAACGACTGAGCCACCCAGGGGCCCCTATCTTTGCTTTGTTGATGTTACTGGACATCAGGTAACAAATAAAGTCTGAGTTTTCTCTTAAATCAGGTCAGTCTTTTTCTCCTTTACAATTTTCAAAGTATTTAGGGCGCCTGGGTGGCTCAGTTGTTAAGCGTCTGCCTTCGGCTCAGGTCATGATCCCGGCGTCCTGGGATCGAGTCCCACATCAGGCTCCCTGCTCTGCGGGAAGCCTGCTTCTCCCTCTCCCACTCCCCTTGCTTGTATTCCTGCTCTTGCTATGTCTCTCTCTGTCAAATAAATAAATAAAATCTTAAAAAAAAACAATTTTCAAAGTATTAAATATTTGCCTATGTTAGGAATTTAGAAAAGATGTTATACATTTTATTTTAATATGAAATTTTCCAATGTTCCACAGAAGAAGGAAAAAAGAAATTGTCAATAAAAAGAGCCTGCTAAGCAACAGCACACGATACATAATGCATACAGTACAATATGCAATACTATTCACCAAATACATAAAGGCATACTAAAGTGATAGAAATTGTTTGTTAGTACCTATGCAAACTTCTAAATCCATCAAAATATGAGAGGTCATGATTATGTTTTTTATTGTAACATAATGAAACCCCTTTTCTATAAAGATGTAAGTAGAAAAACACATGAAACAAGGAAAAAAGATACTAAAACATGTTCTGAATAAAGTAGAAATGAAAGAAAAATAGAATATAAAACTAACCAAATATATTTGTTCTTTCCTTAAGCATAAGAAAGACTAGATTTTGATCAATCCAGATAAATAATTTATTCACTAGTTCTTTGAACAAATACGTAATGACTTTTTGCTATAAATGACAGAGATGTATCACACCATTCTTGATTACCAGTCACTAAAACACTAGAAAGCTAAGATATAAAATTCAATAATTAAAATGCAAAATAGTACAAGCCATACAATTGGCTCTAAAATAGTACTATAAGAGTTTGGTGTTGGGAGACATGTTTTGTAGCTAATGTAATAAAAAATTATTAAAAGAAAGTAACTTTTAAGGTGGCTTTTAAGGGAAACAAAACAAGAACAACAACAACAAAAAAGAAATAAAAGAGTGGTGTTCCAGGTAAAGTAAATTCAACTATAGCTGTACAAAAATATAATATTCATTCAAGGGACTGTCAACTCCTTAGTTAGAGTTTGGATCAATGTCTGTGAGTACAGGGAAATAACTATATGTTGAATAAATTAACTAAATGAATTACTCTGGAAAGATAAATTGGGGCCAATCTAAAGCCATTTAATAACAAGCCTATGAATTTGCCCTTTATTCTATTGAGAAGTATTTTAAGTGTTTTGAATAAAGACTCTCGATCAGATAATTTATAAAAATCTGACTGTAGCTTACAAAATAATTTCAAGAGAAATGTTATAAGTAATCAGGAGTCTAAGAGAAAAAGAGTCTATGTAAATAAAATATATATCAAGGTTGTGGAAGGCAGAGGAATATAACAATATTGTTTTTCTTCTTTCCATGTAATGACAAGTCAATTCTAGCAGCATCAATAGCTATGGTGTCATTATGGAGAAATCTAAAAAGACAAGATATTACAAAAAATGCATTGCTTTATCATATATATATATATATTTTTTTTTCATTTTAAACAAAGGTCTCGGGGCACCTGGGTGGCTCAGTCAGTTAACTGTCTGCCTTTGGCTTAGGTCATGATCTCAGGGTCCTTGGATCCAGCCCTGCATCCAGCTCCTTGCTCAGCAGGGAGCCTGCTTTTCCCTCTGACTCTCCCCTCTGCTCAAGCTCGTTCTCTCTCTCCCTCTCTCTCAAATAAATAAAAATCTTTAAAAAAATAAACAAAGGTCTTGCATTACTTACTTTCTCATTTAAGATACTCACTTAACAGCTACTGAGGAAGAAGAGAAATAATATAATGACTGATAGAGAAATCTCAGGAATTAAAAACATTAAGAAGATATATTTGACAAAAAAAATAAAGAATATCTAAGAATCATTTGTCAACATATCCAACAGGGAGTTAATCTTTATTTTTTTTTTGCCATCTAAATATTGATGTTTTTGATTACTATGGAAAATAACCAAACTAACAAAATCGATTAGCCTGAATATGTATTTTCACAAACATCTTATAATCTTCAGAACTTGACAAGTAATGATGTTTCTTGACACCAATTCCATTTTCCTATCCAATTGGCTGACAAAAAAACATATTGCCTAATTTCTGGATTCACTGTGGACCACATGTATTTTGGCTCTAATTGTAGCTGAAAAATATGAAACTTAGATTTCATCTGCAAAGAATGTGATTTCCTGGATTTGTTAGGAGGCAAACAAATTTAACTCTGTAAACCTCCTCCTCTTGTAAGAACAGTAGGTAAAAGCACTACTAGAAAACACTGAAGAGGGAAGCCAGCATTTCATCTTTAGAAACGGGAATAACTGAAGTCTCATAGAAAGAATTTGTGAAAATGACAAACCCCTGATAAATTCTCATTATGAGAAGCATGGTCAGAGACAGGGGCTATGAAAAAGCTCACTACCTCAGAGAGAGTGACAGACCTCTCTGGTTACTATCACAGGCTTCAAAATCATGGTCTGGGCATGACAAAGTAGAGGTGAAAATTTCTCTGACGTTCTAAGCTAGGATAAAGGATACTGTAGCAAGCATCTCCTAAATTGAATTTGAGTTCCCTAAAACAATCTTGTACAGTTATCTCCTGATGAATGGGCATCTCATTTGTTTACATTATTTCTACCTACATTTAAAGTTGTTCAACATGTATATTTACATAGTATGATATGATTTTTATAAAGCAATTCTCATATGTGACATTACTTAAGATTCCTTTCTAAAAATTCATCAGCAGAACAACAACAATAATGTAGGACATTTCCTATATTACCATCACTGTCAATAGTCCTATTAGGTCCACATGCTACTATATTTTTAGATTTAGCCTATGTGATCAGTAATAATATCACTGTTCTTTTATTTACCATTTCCTATTTATCATTCAAGATACTTTTTCATATTAATCATTTGGAGTTTTCTTGTTAGTGCCTCAGCTGTTTATATACTTGTTAATTAAATGACTATTTGTCCTTTTCTGATCAATTTAAATAAATTCTTTAAATATTAAAAAGACAGGTGTGGGATCTGAAACTGTACAACTAGAAAAAAAACATAGGGGAGTAGCTTCATAACATTGATAATTTATTGATTTTACCAAAAGGACTTTTATAATTTACTTATATATATTAAGGCAAGTTCCCATCATTGTTTATATATATTTTTAATTCTAGGACATCTGTTCTTTTATTGAAACCTTAATATTATTTTTAATTCAAACATAATTTATACAAAATCATATGGTATTCTTAAGAAAATTATATTTGCATATTCAATTTTTCATATAAATTCTTCATGATTAATACCTTAGATATATTCACAAAGCAATCTATGCATTTAAAGCAATCTTACCAAAGTACCAACAGCATTTTTCACAGAGCTAGAACAAACAATCCTAAAATTTGTATGGAACCAAAAAGACCCCAACTAGCCAAAGCAAACTTGAAAAAGAAAAACAAAGCTGGACCCAGACTTCAAGATATATTACAAAGCTGTAAGGATCAAGACAGTATGGTACTGACACAAAAATAGACACATAGATCAATGGAACAGAATAAAGAATCCAAAAATGAACCCAATTATATGGTCAACTAATCTTCAACGAAGCAAGAAAGATTATCTAATGGAAAAAGGACAGCCTCTTCAACAAATGGTGTTGGGAAAACTGGACAGCTAGATGCAAAAGAAAGAAAGTGGACTACTTTCTTACACCATACACAAAAATAAACTCAAAATTGATAAAAGACCTAAGGGTGAGATAGAAAACCATCAAAATCCTAGAGGAGAACACAGGCAACAACCTCTCTGACGGTAGCAACTTCTTACTAGATACACATCCGGAGCCAAGGGAAACAAAAGCAAAAATGAACAATCGGGACTTCATCAAATAAAAAGCTTCTGCACAGTGAAGTAAACAATCAACAAAACTAAAAGGCAACCTACAGAATGAGAGAAGATATTTGTAAATGACATATTTGATGAAGAGTTCATATACAAAATACATAAAGAATTTATAAAATTCAACATCACCCCCC
This sequence comes from Callorhinus ursinus, assembly GCF_003265705.2. Taxonomy (NCBI): domain Eukaryota; kingdom Metazoa; phylum Chordata; class Mammalia; order Carnivora; family Otariidae; genus Callorhinus; species Callorhinus ursinus. The sequence goes on along the minus strand of NW_027397066.1, from coordinate 109,406,667 downwards.
AAAAAAGCAATTTAAAAATGGGCATAAGACATGAATAGACATTTTTCCAAAGAAGACACAGATGGCCAATAGACACATTTTGAAAAGGTGCCAAACATCATTCATCATCAGGGAAATGCAAATCAAAATTACAATGAGATATCACCTCACAGGTGTCAAAATGGATAAATAATACAAGAAAAAATAAGGGTCGGTGTAGATTTGGAGAAAAAGGAACCCTCTTACACTGTTGGTGGGATTGCAAACTGGTACAGCCACTATGGAAAACAGTATGGAGATTCCTGAAAAAGTTAAAAATAGGACTACCCTATGATCCAGCAATTGTATTCACTAGGTATTTACCCAAAGAATACAAAAATACTAATTGAAAGTATATATGCACCTTGATATTTATAGCAGCATTATTAACAATAGTCAAATTATGGAGACAGTCCAAGTGTCCATTGACTGATGAATGAATAAAGAAGAGGTGGGAGATATATATGATATATATGTATATCATATATATATATATAATGAATATATATCTATATCACATATATAATGGAGTATTAGTCATAAAAAAGTGAAATATTGCCATTTGCAATGACGTGGATGGAGCTAGAGAGTATTATGCTAAGCAAAATAAGTCTCTCAGAGAAAGATACCATATGATTTCACTCATAATGTGGAATTTAAGAAACAAAAGAGATGAACATGGGGGAAAAAAAGAGAGGCAAACCATAAAACAGACTCTTAACTATAGAGAACAAACAGGTTTGCTGGAGGAGAGGAGGGTGGGTGGATGGGTTAAATGAGTGTTGGGTATTAAGAAGGGCACTTGTAATGAACATTATGTATTATATGCTAAGTGATGAATCACTAAATTCTACTCCTGAAGCTAATATTATACTGTATGTTAACTAATTGGAGTTTAAATAAAAACAAAGCAAAACAAAAGATATGTTGTTATGTCATTATATCTAAATTCTGTTTTATGAGTTTCAGTAGGGTTTTCTAATATCACCATGTAGTTCCTGGACTATATTGTTAAATTTCTTCCTAAACATTTCAATAGTCTTTGTTGTTACCATAAATACAATGATTTAACTCATTTACCTTCCTAGGTACTGATGAAGTAATCAAAGAATGTGTTTTGCATGTATCTGAGGACCTAAAAATTATCTAATTAAGGTTAGTTTTCTGGTTTTTGTTTTTTTTCTAGAGCTTGGTTTTCTTGAGTATTCAATTTATCATCCACAAACACAAACTCTTTTATTGTGTTGTCTTCTCGTGCTGCTAGGACTTTCAAAACAGTCAAATAATCATGTTGAGAGAAGTTAGCCCTCTCAAATTCTGGTGTTACTCAAATTCATTTTTATATTCCCAAATTAGGAAATTATTTCCTGTTGAGGTTTGAAAATAGTATTAAATGCATGTTTTAGTTTATTCTCACTTTACTTACATTTGGTAAGAGATAGTTCCTGGTTTCTATAAATATTCTAGCACCTACTGACATAAGCATATTTTTCCCCCTTCATTTGTTAATATTAATACATTTCTTAATGTAGGCTCATTCTCATGTCTCAGGGAATTTTTAAAGAATTTATTTATTTGAGAGAGAGAGACAGAAAGCCTGAGCAATGGGAAGGAGCAGATGAGGAGGGAGAGGGACAAGCAGACTCTGCACTGAGTGCAGAGCCTGACCCGGGGCTAGAGCCCAGGACCCTGAGATCCTGACCCAAGCCAAAACCAAGAGTCAACCAAGGTTCAGACGCTTAATTAACCGAGCCAACCAGGCCCCGTATCAGGAAATTTTTTTTAGTAATGTGTTTTTCTTTTGATTAATTGCTGTGTTCCCTTACTTTGTGTTTAAATAGCTTTTACAACAATGATGCAATAATCACAATAAGATTATTCTATAATTTTCATTGTATAATATATCAGAGTTTTACATTAAAATTTTGTTAGCTTTATACATTGATTTGGAAAGAATTCCATATATTTTTAAGGTAATTTAAATAATACTAGATTTGTCAGATATTTAGACTGAAGGTATCTTTACATTTGACCTTAACATTTTCAACCCTAGATCTTTAATTACAGTTCTAATTGGTTCTCTGATAATTTTTCTATCACAATTTCCACTTCGTCTGGGTTTTTTTAGTAAATCATAATTTTTTGAGTCAACCTTGTTTTGTTTTAAATATATTTTGTGTTCATCTAGATTTAAAATATATTTTAAATATATTTGGTTCATCGTGCATTTTTTTTACTTGCAGGACAATTATTTACCCTCAGAACAACTGACAAATGTAACAATAGCAACATTTATTACTCTTTAATTCATGGTGTTAAATGAATCACTGAAGAATGAGCCATTAAAGAAGAGATACTCACGATTTGGAAATCTTTGATAGGCCACAAACAGTAATTTCTGTTGCAATTGTTGTTGTTGCTGCTGCTGTCATTGATTTTGTTTTCTCTTGGAGCATGTGGCAAAGTCATGACTAAATGTTCAAAGAAAGCATCTCATTTTGCAAATCATACTGTTATACTGTTAAGAGGATTCAATTTCTTTTTCCTGAAAATAATTTGATATTTTACTTTCCTTCCATGATTGCAGAAATAGAAACTTTCAAATATATAACCTTAGGATCTTTCAGGAGAAAATAAAAAACGGAACATGCTATTATTACTAAGTGCTGTTATTTTATCATTGTCATCAATACAATCATCCTTCAAATATGAATAACTTCACATAAAAGTTTTCTTGAATCATAATAGGCACTATTATTGCTTTGTAGTGATCTGTCTGTTATGGAATATAGCTGATAATTACCACTCTGAAGTAAAATGCCATTTCTTCACACATTATTTCCTTTGAAAACCTTTGGTGTGACAGAACACAGTAAAATCATATTATAGTGCTGATATTAAAATCATGACATTTCTGAAATGTACTGAAAAAATACAATTTTTTAACTTTGTTACCCCCCTAAAAAAAGTATTCTGTTTATTTGGTGACTTTCTTTTTATAATTTTCTAGTAAATTTCATAATATAAGAAATAACTGCCAGAGAATAATTGTCCAAAAAATTACAAAATTTTTATTTTCTCTGACCTTTTTATTAATTCTCAGTATTATTACTGAAAAAATATTAATTTAAATATTAGAACACATTTAATAGTGTAGTTTATATTCCCTGACTAAAGTAGCTATTAAGGATTTTATCTACATAAATAATACATGGATTATATGAGTTTTTGCATTTAATACTCAAATAACACATATGTAAAAGGAGGCAGTTAATCAGGTTTCCTTCAGTTCTCAGATTGTGTTATCTGTGGCTTAGCTTGAGTCAACAAGTCAGATGGTGAGGATCAAATAAAAGAATCCTATTAGATTATAAGGAAATAAACCAAGTGATGTAAGTTAGTTGGGCTAAGCTAAGTTTGGAAAAGAATGCCACCCAATGGGACCAAATTCTGGTAGATCAAACAGAAAGAAAATCTGGGGGAGTTTTTGTATGTGAATTAGGAGTGTAGAAAATGAAAACTGTGTATATAAAAAAAATAGAAGTTCTAGGATTAGAGGAGTCATAAAAATAGGTGTAAGATTTCTAAAAATAGGAAACAAAAACAAATCAATAACAACGTGAATACCTAACAGTTATTGAATACTTATTATGTGTCTGGTGCTATGTTTATATGAGTTATTAACTCTCAAAATAATCATACCAAGTAGTAATATTATCATCCTTATGTAACAGTTGAGTAATCTGATACTTGGAATAGTGAGGGGATAGTTAATTTGTGTGACCACACTCAATCTGTTTCCAAAGTGTAAACTGTTTTTTTTTTTTGAATAATCAAACTTTACCTACTTCAGTCATAATCTCCATACCTAACACTACTGATGGCTTTGAATATGCCAAAGCATTATAGGTCTTGCATTCATTTTTATTATGTGTCCTCAAATCAAATATTTCATTATGTGTTGTTATCCTCATTGTACAGATATATAAGTGAGCTCTAAATATAATCATTACTTGTTCAGATTTACCTAATTAATAATTAACAGAGCCATAGTCAGACTATGATATCACATCTTGTTTTCCTTCAACAGAAATTATTTTCTTCTTTTTTTTTTTAAAGATTTTACTTATTTATTTGACAGATAGAGAGAGAGCACAAGTAGGCCTAGCGGCAGGCAAAGGGAAAGAGACAAGCAGGCTCTCTGTGGAGCAGGGAGCCCGACATGGGCCTCGATCCCAGGACCCTGGGATCATGACCTGAGCCAAAGGCAGACGCTTAACCTACTGAGCCACCCAGGTGCCCCTAACAGAAACTATTTTCAAACAAAGAACTTGAGTAGCAGGACTACAAAAAGCATAAGAAAATATGGATAATATGGAAGTGAATTGTCTCTTTGAGGAGTACCATCCTTATCCATAAAATTAGAATAACTATTATCTACTTTATAACAGCATTGAAATAATTAAATGAGAAGTTGTGTATAAAATATTTAAATTACTGTGGGGATAAAGTAAGTGCTCAATAAATGTTGGTTTGCATTATTAACACAAGCAACCATAAGACTAAAGTACCAAGTAGCACTACAGGAAAAATCACAAACAAAACAAAAAAGAAGGGTGCCTGGGTGGCTCAGTTGGTTAAGCGACTGCCTTCGGTTCAGGTCATGATCCTAGAGTCCCAGGATGGAGTCCCACATCGGACTCCCTGCTCAGCAGGGAGTCTGCTTCTCCCTCTGACCCTCTTCCCTCTTGTGCTATCTCTCATTCTCTCTCTCTCAAATAAATAAATAAAATCTTTAAAAAAAAAGAAAGAAAAAAGTTCACAGAAATGGTTATTGACTGATTTGTCCACTTAAACAACAAATGAGGTAATAAAAATGTGAAAAATGTTTCTCAGAATGTTTGGGAGATGATAGGTGCACAAAAAATAACGCTTTATGTGAATCATGCAATGGAATCTTCCAGGGGAATAATATTCTCACATTGAAGTATTACTAGCCTACTACCCAGGTCAAGATGCTAGAGCTGAGCCTTTCTGCTGGCGCTCTCTGTTCTTCAGTACATATACCTAGTTCATGCTTCATCAGTTCATGTAGATGATAGATGGATAGATAGATGGTAGATAGATGATGATGATGATGATGAAGATAGATAGATGATAGATATAAATAGATGATAGAGAGATAGAGAGAGAGAGAGAGATAGTTAGTAGATGAATAAGCTGTGTGTGTGTGTGTGTGTGTGTGTGTGTGTGTGTGTGTGTGTGTGTTTGTACATGTGTTTAGGCTCTCCAGCACTTTAGCAATCAATTCTGCCACTATTCAGAAATTGGTCATTTTATTCAAGGAAAGGCTTAACAGGCTTCCTAAATAATAGACGTTAAAAAAAAAAAGAAAGGAAAGAGATCTTTGGAATAAAGAACATTCTTAAGAAAATCAATGTGGATGTGAAAACTAAAGGATAATCAGACTATCCGTAATTACAAAGAAATAATAAGACTGCTTAAGTCTTGATAGAGAATTATTTAAGCTAGGAATACAGAACAAAGGAATGTTTCCATCAGTGCTGGAGTAACCTCTGAATAATTTACAGCTGCTTTTCTTTAGGGACGCAAGTAATTATTTTCTAACCTATCAGCATAGATTATCAGGTTTGTACATTTGTATAAAATAGCCTTACTGTATTTATTACTATAATTTATTATTTTTTTTGCTATTCAAGGACTTTGTTATGATTTAAATGGCTTGCACAAGGTCATTCTTTGGAGACTTTGGATTTCTAGTAAAAAATCTTTTCTAAGTTCCTAACTTGAGTTCCTCACAGTGTGCTTTAAAACTATAATATTACAATTCTATACTTGTAAACCCAAAGATTAAATATTTCTTTTTACCTTAATAGACTTTATGAAAATATTTCAGAAAAAAAGGTAATAACATCTTGGTTAATGTTAATATCTATAGGTAAAGCATTTTAAAATTCTATTTTAAAGAGAGACTGTTTCCATTAAGTTGATTTTAAATAAAGTCGCAGGAACTTATTCATTGAGTAAAGATCATGATTACCAAATAGAATTTATTTAAAGTACTATTTTATAGCGTTCTGTTTCTCTGGAAGACTAACATTTAGAAATCATTTCATGAACTCACATAACCACTTTTTACTTTTGTAATGTGGGACATAAGTCTTTCTAAATCACATAATATGTGTTCTAATTTTACTAGCATCAGAGTAAAAAGCTTTGGGGGCAATGGCTTCTCCATTTGATGAATAAAAGTCATATAATTAATGATCTTTGTATGCAACTCAGAAACAGTTTTATATAAAAGTGTGTATGCATTTCATTGTGATTTCATGAGTTCACAGAGTCCAGTGATTCTGATAGCTGAATGTTGAATTGAACTCTTAATTTGAAGTCTTTTGAATTCCTAATGAATTTCACAGTACCATTACCATCAATCAAAGCTGTTTTCTTTTATTGTTATTCATGTTCAAGTCATCATAAAATCACAGTGACTTGGCAAAGTAGGTAATATGAAATGTACTATGATTGAAAGCCATAATGGTTGAATTACTAGTTTGTATAAGGTATATGATACCCTTGGTTATGTTTCTTACACATTTATCATTTTAAAATTTAGAAAATGTATTCAATCACTTCCATAGCTCACTGAACCAAAATGTTGAATCAAAAAAAAATGTGTCAGACTGAAGACAGAATAAAATATAACAAAATGTCAAGATCCTTTTACAGTTTTGTTTAGTCACAAATTTTGCTTGTCTGTGATTCTTTCCTTTCTTGTTACAAGATAGATTAATTAAACTGAACACTACATTTCAGTCATACACAATACAAATAATCTTCTAATCAGGAAGATCTTCTTAAATGGCCCCAACAGTTCCTCCATAGTCCCAAATTTAAGATTTTCCTCATTAGTTTCTAGACACAGAGAGAATAATGAAATGTCTCCTTCTCATTCTGCAAAGAAAAATATTCAATGACTGTTTTCCTAAGTGTTTTAGCTGGAAAATTATTCCATGGTACATTTGTAGTTTTACCAAAAGACATTTCTTTGGAAAAACATATTTGAGGATACTTATTACTATATTATACCTATTAACAGGGTTTTCTTAGGTACAGAACAGATCTTGAGAATATAGAATGCAGAGATTTCTCATTTTACTTGAGCAAATTGTGAAAAATTATTTTCATGGAACATCTTTCTAAATATATGTTCTGTGGGTGGCACAGAGTCGGGGAGGCTTTGGCAAAAGGTATTCTAGAGCAAAAGCATCTAAAAAAAAAAAAATTGCTTTCTTGTTTAGGTTACATTTATAGATGTTTCTTTGAAAACATCATTATTCCTCTTCCTCATATATTCTTTACTCGAGGGACAGAATCATAAATATTAAAACAAGTTTGATTATTTACAGAAATACAGTATTATGTGAGGGGCTGCCGCGCCATGGTGTCATTTTATTCCTCACAGAGGCAAACCCTGATACAGTGCTCTGAACAGCTCTCTTTGGAGTGAGAAACCTGCCTATAGAACCCAGAACCTTAGGATCTTGGCCTTTTATAATCCTTTAAATCCCAACAGAATAGAAGCAGAGTTGAATTTTTTAGGGTATAAAACCCAGAGTTAATATTTGGGTTACTGTATGTGATTCCCTGAGGTGCCAATTACAGAACCTGGTTAATTTTGTGTTTCATGACTAACAGCAATGTTCGGTCTACTTAAGGGATATCAGTTCAATAGGCCTGGCTCTAATACACTGAAGGAACTTGCAGTCAGGAAAAGCAAAATGATGTTTGCAGGTAATGGCACTGATTTAAATTTAAACTTTGCAGCTGAGGTTGTGTCAGTGGTGACTCATTTCCTAGTGGGTTTGCTTTTTGTTTAGATTTTCACAGTGTTGGATTCATAGCGAATTTAATTAGATTCCATTTGTTGTAGGAGTATACCCCTGCAGGAGAGATCTTCACACCTTTCTTTCTAACCATATACTACTCCAATCTGGTAGCATATGCCCTGAACTCAGCAGAACAATCAAAGACAAAATGTAGTCTCATGTGGAATTCAAGGAAGGGTTAGAGAGACAAATGAAAACATATATGTTGAATTACTGCAAGATATTGATGGTTGCTGGTACTAAATGGTGTGTGCACCTCTCCAAGGTCACACCCTCCCTCTGGGCTTTGGCCCACCTCACCTGGCCTCCTCAGGGATAATATTCTAGGAATTCTTGTTTCCTTTAATTTTTTGCATTATTACTCATTCCATCTATTTTATCATGCCCAGAGTAAAACTATTATATCTCCAGAATTAAGAATAAATCCTTCCCACCCCACATACCTCAATTGCTACAATCTCATTAACCTTTTCCTCTTTACAACAAACAACGTCTACCCTTGTGAGGGTAGAGGATGTGGTTTCTGAATGCTTAGGAGTCTGGCTGCCTCCTCTGGGCACCAGGTCTTTTGAAGCTTCCTGAATGGGTGAGGTGCATGGCCAGCTCAGACACGGGTACATGTGTTCCTAGGCGTTTGAATGCATGTTAATTCAAGACGTTTACTTACTGGATATTGAAGCTCAAAAGTGGTCCAACTGTTTATATTCCCTGCTTCTAATTCTTCTCCTTTCTCTCTTCTATATGTGTCAGTTTGCTCTTGACCACCATAACCTAATGAATCTTTTCTTGTTTCTCCTTCAATGATCCCACTGATGCTTCACTATGATCCAATGGTGGGTTGGGACTTCTCTAACTTGACCTATCAGCATGCATTACCAGAGGAGATCACTCTTTCCTCCCTAAAACACTGTCTCCTACTACATTCCACAGCATACCTTTTCCTGGGTTTTCTTTACAGCACACTCACAATCTTCACTCCTGGTTCTTCCAGCATCTCCAAGTACTGGAGGACCCCAGAGTTCAATTTTCACACCTCTTCTCCACCATTTACTCTCTAAACGTTCTAATCCAATTGACACCTCCACTGAAATTTTCTTCTGAACTCCATGTTAGTATGCTTGCAATTTAAATTCCCTGTTGAATAAGTCTAAAAATCTGTATCATATCTGAATCCAGTTCTGATTTTTTTTTATTTTTAGCATTTCTTATAATTTTTTTGACAGCTGGACATGATATATCAGATAATAGGACTAAGACAAATAGTGCCTTTTAAAAAAAAAAGTATTTTATTTATTTATTCGACAGAGAGACACAGCGAGAGAGGGAACACAAGCAGAGGGAGTGGGAGAGGGAGAAAGAGGCTTCCTGCTGAGCCAGGAGCCCAATGTGGGACTCAATCCCAGGACCCTGGGATCATGACCTGAGCCTAAGGCAGAAGCTTAATGACTGAGCCACCCAGGCGCCCCACAAATAGCCCTTTTATGTGAGGTCTTATGTGATTCTGGCTCACGGTCAGGCAGTATATAATGTTTGTTGTACCTTTAAGCACCAAGACTTTAAATTTCCTCTAGTGTTCTTGTTCTGTTTTCTTCCTCCATGTTGTATTTTGACTTCCCTAAGGACTCTTCCTCAGATAGAATTTCTATATTGCAGCTCTTTGAGCTACAATCCACTGGGAGTATACTGATCATTAATAATGTGGAGTAAGGTGTCATGAAGAAGATTTCTAGCCCTATGATTAGGTCCCAGTCTTTCAACAGGCCTGTGTGTCTAGTCCATTACCTTCATAAGTGTTTCTTATCCTCAACCAACTTTTAAGTGAGGCAAGAGGGATAGAATGGGACAGCATGAGTTAAAAGCCCGTCTCCCAGGTGGAATGAAGGTCTTCTAAAGTCTTTTCCTGTGAAGCAGAGGCTTCTGTTCTGGAGAAAGCACTGGGCATATTTCACAACGGTCCTTTTCTCCCTCTGCCAGTGCCACAAAGGACTCTTTCTCACCTCTCATGAGAGTCTGTTAGGATTCCTGGAGGTAAAGTCCATCATATTCTGGAGGAGGCTGCTGGAAGACTATGCCAGGAGGAATTTCTCAGTTTCACTCAGATCATTCAGCTTTCAGCCACTCATCAAAGTACTGTTTAAGTGTCCTATCAGTTCATGGCCGCAGCAGCTTTATCTCCAACGAAGCAGATCCTGCCTGAGACCCACTGGATTTGCCTGTCTCTCTAGATTTAGGGGTAGTGGCTTGCCCTGTGACCTCAAGTCTCTGATGAATCCAAGAGAAGTCATTGATTTTCAGTGTGTTCAGCTTTTTCTTAATGTAAGGACAAGAGTGATGACTTCCAAGCTCTTTATATTTTGGAGCTGAAACTGGAAGTCCTATATCAACAATTTATTCAACATGTCCACTTAAATTGACTTCTCACAATCAACTGTTCAAAAACTAAGTCTGCTCTCCACCCAACACCCACCGCCATTCAGCTTTTTTCCCATGTCTTTCCCACGTCATTAAATGACAAATCTATCCTTATGTCTGCTCTGACCCTAAGTGTTAGAAACATTTTTTATTCTTATCTGTCACAACTCATATATATTCTATGAGGAAACCCAGTTGACCTTATCACCTCTGTTACCACTTCCACCACTCCCACTGCATCAATATGACAACATGGATTATTGCAAGAGCGTCTCAACTGGCCTCTTTACTACAGTCCTTCTGAAAGTATACTCCATTGTTAACACGTTAGCAACAGCAGATCCTTTTCAAGGATGAGTACAGTCTTGTCACTCACGTTTTCACCATTCCAGTACTTACTCCTCACTATGAATTAAACACAAAACCCCAGGATCAGGTAAATCTCTATCCACTACCTCTGCTTTACCATTGCTGCCTTCAGCTCCAGCCACACTGCCTTCTGCACTATCCTTGGAATACACACATGTGTACTCCTTCAGGGCCTTTATATTTATTCTGCTATCTGCCCTGCATTACCTCCTGTGCTTGAATTACTGCCTTCCATACTGTCTAAATCATATCTTCTCCATGAGGCCTTCCTTGACCAATGCATTTAAAACCAACTGCACCTCAGATTTATCTTCCTTTGCAACACCCATTCATATCCTTAATGGTATGTGTTTATTTCTGTATGTGTGCATTTCTCTGTGTGTCTCTACCAGAAGAATAAAGATCCCTGAAAGCAAGTGTTTTTATTTATTTTGTAAACAAATGCATCACCAGGGCGATAGAATCTTGAAAACTGACTGATAAAATAGGTGAATACATATTTATTGAATAAATGACTACATTTTAGTCCCTTCAAATAAGAATATCCTGGCTATGTTCTCTGTTCTTAAATAACAAAAGCATACAGACCTAGTTATATTTGTAGATTATCTTTTATACCTAAAACTTATAGCTAGTTCTTGTGGTTAAATTTAGTGTGAAATTTTGACCTTATTACAGGTTAATAAAGGGGAAAGAAGAATAGGGATGAATGAAGCTTAAATTGGATGAAAGTGTCATTTATTGTTTTCCTCTAATTCTTTTTTTCTCTGGAGTATATTTTTAATACTAAACATTTTGGCAAGTGGCCCCACTTGACGTAAGTAGCTACAATTTTCATGTACTGTAGAAATTGTGTTATAACCTCGATAAATACATTCATGTTAAAAGACATACACTTTCTGAAAAATATATCACTTTCTGCTTTAAATAGGACCTCCAAATATGAGTGCTTGCTTTTCAGCTATATTTTTTCCTTTTAATTATTTCTTAAAATTACTTAAGCAGCTCCTCACTCCCGTAGAGTTTATACTTAGACATTTGATCATGTACTTATCTTAAATCTCAGACTACTTAGTCATTAAACCTTTTCTAAGAACCTGCATTTCTAATATAGAATCACTTCTAAATTAAATTTATAATCAATTAATCATTTCTTTAATAGTAATGATCATTATTATAATAATGTTTCTTTTCCTAATTTTCATAATCATGTTACAAGTAGCAGGAAATGTCACAGCTTGTTAAATGTTTGGGAGTGACATAGGTCTCACTTCTGTTCCTTCCAGCTAATAGAAACTATTAAAGAACGCCAACACATTTTTATACTTCCTACCTATCCCTATAGTTTTTCCAATGAAATATGGGAGAGTGCTTTTTTTTCCATTCATGAAAACAAGACCCTAAAGAATAGGAAGTACACAAAACATGGAGTAGTAAAAGGATTCAAGCTATTATTTATTATGCAAGTTTGATTTGAGTAAAAAACCCAACTGTGTCATTACTAACAATAGAGTTGGAACAATTGCACTCACACCTCTAAACATTTTCTTCTCTGAAAATTACAAAGATATTGCATTACTTACTACTTTACCCCCATACTTATGTAGAAATGCATTCTACAGAAAATGTTAGCATTCCTATTTGGCAAAGACATTTTTTATTTATAGGTAAGTTTCTGTGTAGAAAAAGAGAAGCTAATAATTTTCCCACTAAAGAAACCAATATCTTCTTTTTGGAAAAAATTAAAATTCTACGTGCAATTTCCAGGAAGAATAAGGTAAGGTAAACATTCACCTGCTTTGAAATGAAAACTCCATTTATTGATATATATATCTTGTTGGTATAAATAAGAATTTATGTTTTTATACATTTTTAAAAATTACTGATAAATTAATATATAAGAGTTGAAAAGACTTTAAACTGCGTGTGAGAAATTCAAAGTAAATATTTCAATACAATTTATTTTATAATTCTGTTTTTTTTGAATTCTGATTTTCATGTCATATTCTCCCTC
>NW_027397066.1:109368120-109393844 GCF_003265705.2 Callorhinus ursinus | reverse complement strand
GGAGTGCCGGAATCGAGTCCCGCATCGGGCTCCCTGCTCAGCAGGGAGTCTGTTTCTCCCTCTGACCTTCTCCCCTCTCATGCTCTCTCTCTATCTCATTCTCTCTCTCAAATAAATAAATAAAATCTTTTCATAAAATAAACTCTATTGCCATCTTTAAAAAATTAAGCTGTGTTATTGATCTACAATTTAGAGAGATTTCACTTTATATTAATTTTCATAAATGAAACAAAGTATTGAATACATTAAGTACAAAGTTCTATTGCTTACAAATAATATATTTCAACCATGTTCACATATGCAATAACAGTTGCTCCATTCAATTATGAATTAAATTCAGCAGACATTTTATATACTTACTGGATAATGTGTTGTGCTGGAGCTTACTAAAAATTAGACACTTTTTTTTTTCCTGGAAGAGCTTAAAGTCTAATTATCGGGTCAGGCAGAATAACCATGGGGGCCGCCATTTTTTGTGTGTGTAGTACCTAAGACTTTGCCTTTGTCCTTAAGCTATTTCTCCAAATTGTGAAATACAGAGTCAATAAAAAGATGAATTAAATAATTATCCCACTCAGTGGCCCAACAAACTTCTAGAAAGTCTTCCTAAAGTTGTATCAGTAAGCTATACCAGTTTTGGGTTGACCAGTGACACAAATAAATGAGCATATTTCCTTTTTTTTTTTATTGAAATGTAGTTGACACACAATGTTACATTAGTTTCAGGTGTACAACGTAGTGATTCCACACATTTATACATTATGCTATACAGACCACAACTGTAGCTACCATCTGTTACCATACAATGCTATTAAGATACCACTGACAATATTCTCTATGCTTTACCTTTTATTACCATGACTTATGCATCGCATACCTGGAATCCTGTATCTCCCACTCCCCTTACCTATTTTGCCTATTCCCCGTTCCCCTCCCCCTGGAAATGATCAGTTTGTTCCAGATGAACATATTTCCAAATCAAGAGCTGAAAGCTACATATTTATAATTCTATATTCATACAAATATCGTTATTTGAGTAGAGTTTGTCAAAAATGATTCAAGATGACTTGTATCAAAATAATTCAATTCACCACACGACTAAGCTAACATAATAATTTGCATGCTCCAGAAAGATTTTTCTTTAATATACAATTGATGATAAATTTGGATCACTTTAAAGAAATTTTGGCAGATTTTTCAAAGAATGATTTGGTTCTATTTTCTTAATAATCAACCGAGATTTTATATTTTGTCTTCTTAAATAATGAATTCTTCAGTTTTATGTTAAAATTCATGTTCAAAAGAAAGATATTCCCTAATGAGTTATAGAAAGTGTTAGAAAAATATTGTAACTATATAACTTTTGTTTGGAATATGCTGACTTGTGTGTAATTAAGATGTTGAGTATTATATTTCATTAGTGTACTTTCTTGGATATCATTATACCTATGATAAGTTAACAGTATTTAGTATTACCTGGATATAAGACCTACACTCTTTATTTTTATGCAATAAATCTGAGATGAATTGGTGTTAGTGAAGATTTTTTTTAATCTGTATTTATAGATAAAATAAAGGCCTACTACTCTCCAGAATTATGTTACAGTCATAATCCTGAATAACAAAACTCTAATGGCTTGAAGAAAAAAAAAAAGGCTTTTTGCTGTTAAACATATTCTTACAAATATACCATAATGGGGACTATGCCAATTTTTCCTAGGAAAATGTAAATGTAAGCTCCCCACTTGTAAAATAAGAGTGATGAAAAAGAGAAATTCAAGAGATCATTTTTAAGATCTTAAAATTCTCCAAGCAGGTTAAGAGAACGATCACACACACACACACACACACACACACACACACACACACACACACATTTATACACCTACAGAATTTATAATGTCACTCAAACATTTTTTTTTAATTTTATTTATTTATTTGACAGAGAGAGACACAGCTAGAGAGGGAACACAAGCAGGAGGAGTGGGAGAGGGAGAAGTAGCCTTCCTGTGGAGCAGGGAGCCCGATGCGGGGCTGGATCCCAGGGTCCTGAGATCATGACCTGAGCTGAAGGCAGATGCTTAACGACTGAGCCACCCAGGCGCTCTTGTCACTCAAACTTTATTACAAAAACATTCTATGATTGTGAGTAGATACATGGAAATATAAGGTGTTTCCTTGTTTAAACACGTTGACAGGAACTTTAAATATGTATTTCATTACCCTTAAAATTTCAATTTTAGGAGTTCATTTCAATATTCTCTAAATTATATAATAATTTATCCCTCAAAGACTTATGTTGCATATCAAATGAAGTTAAATAACCAGAGGGAGAATTTACAATAACATATTTTATGAATTTGATAAATTTGTATCATTTTAGCAAAAAAAAAAAGTGACAAAATCATCCATTGTTTTTCATAATATAAAATGTCATGTCTCTTGTGGTAAAACCATTACTTATTTTTTCACTTGCCAAAATATTTGTGCTTCCCAAAATGGATAATTTAATATCTCACCAAAAAATAGTTATAATCTGGTATACCATTGTGTACTAGGATAATAAAAGAACACTTTCAAAGAAATTTTTTGAAGGTGATAATTACAGTGTTGAGAGAGGATTATAACATTTCAAACTGTGAACTCTTCAGGTGCTGTATATAAAGATGCCAGTTCCCATGACTTTCTCTTTTTAAATCATGTGCTAGAGATTATTTTCTCTTTTAACATAATACCTAGATAGAAGCCAGTTGGTGCTAATGCTAAAAAGGACACATTCTGTAATTGCTGAAAGCTTATCTGAGCTCCATAAGTCCTAATGCTTCATCTGATATCAAATCTCAGACGTGATGGGTTTTATTGACCACAGTATGGTTTAAAGAACAATTGTGAAACATCATTTATTAGGTATGTATGTAGCTGGGATAAATACAGAACACAATAGCTTGATTATTAAATATTGATGTTGATATTTTTGACAACCAGAGGAACAGAGAGAAGATTGTGTTTGGAAAAAGAACGTGATTTTCAATTTGCAGCTTTTTTTTCAGACATAACATTCTCTGGTCGCTATTTCGTCTCATCTCCTAAACTTAAATTATACTGTTGTAAAATTTAAAGCCAAGTTGTAGAATTGAAGTCCAAATGAATATATGGTTGAAAAACTAAATAGCCTGTGTAAACTTAATTTTCTTCCATTAATTGAATTAAAGGATTTCTTTAATGGAATGAAATCAATTAAAATATCAGATCAGTCTAGGGATGCGTGGGTGGATAAGTCAGTTAAGCTTTGGACTCTTGGTTTAGACTCAGGTCATGATCTCAGGGTCTTGAGATCAAACCCAGAGTGGTGCTCTGCGATCAACACAGTCAGTTTGTCCCTTTCCCCCACCTTGCTTATACTCTCTCTTTCTCTCTCTCTCAAATAAATAAATGAAAAAACTTTAAAATATCAGGTCAATGCTTTTTTTGTTTTTATTTTGTTTTTATTTTTTATTTATTTTTTTAAATAACTGATTAACTGAAATAAACTATTTGGGCTTTTGGAGAGATTCCCCACCCCACCCCCCCCACCATGGGTAAAGTCTACATGAGGTAAAATGAAAGGATTTTTTTTTGAAGATTTTATTTATTGATTTGAGAGAGAGAGAAGGAGCAGGGGGGAGAGGGAGAAGCAAGCAGACTCCCCACTGGGCCAGGAGCCCGATGCAGGACTCGATCCCAGGACCCTGGGATCATGACCTGAGTTGAAAGCAGACACTTAACCATCTGAGCCACCCAAACACCCCAGAAATGAAAGGATTTTTAGGACACTTTTTAGAAAGAGTTTTACCTCGTAGCGCAGTTCTACAAAATTTGAAAGCAGAAACATATCTTAGACAATAAGGCAATAACTGAATACTATAATTTGGATACTAAGATTATTTGTACCATGTCTTTATATAATGAAACATTATAATTCATCACTCATAGCCTCTTTATTTCTGTTATTGTAAAACTTATCACTTCTTAATAATTAGTTGTATTTTTAATTATCTCTTTACCCTGATAGACCACAACATTTTTAAAAAAATAATAAATATGTTTGTCTTGTTCATGCTTTAATTTCTGAAACCTAGCAGAATACCTAATATAGATTACAGAGTCAACACATATTACTTGACTGGTACACTGCTGAGTGTTAAATGCATCTCCTTCTAAAGTAATTAGTTAACTTTTGAATTAATAGGAAAATATATCAATTACTTTAAAAGACGTATGGACAAATTAAAGCGGTGTTATGAAAATCATTTATTTGAAATACGTGAGCAAAGAAAAGCGGAACATTTAAAAATGATCATAGCAGTGAACTTATTTCAAATATCTAGCTCTCTATAGATTAAATAACTTTGAACCAAATTTCTAAAGAATTTTTCATCTTTTAATAATAAGATATTAAACAAATTAAAAAATTGTAGTACAGAGAATAAATATGGTTTTCAAAGCATTCATCAATATCATACACGTGGATAACATTATTTTTATTTTTTTTCAATGTTATGTTGTTTATCAGAGTTGGTTATCTTAATGTATTTTTAATATATTTATTTTCTTGTTTAAGAAGCACTAATTTTGTTCTCGAGTATAGAGTGTCATCTATAGTCTTAAGTAGGTTATTTTCACATTACTAACAAGTTAAATAAACAGGTCAAAATAACAATTTTCTATTGAACATTAGTATATTATTTATCTATTGGCTTATCTCTGTAGTTACCAAAAATGTTCTTTGGGAATTTATTCTACTTTGTCTTGTGGAGCAAAGACAACATTAAAATATGGAATGAAATTTGGAAAGAAAAATTGCCTCGTATTTTCATTTAAAAATATTTGCGCTCTTTTGCTGTCAACCATAAATGCACTGAATACTGTTGTAGTTTGCTTTTTTCCTTGAAAAATTTTCTTAAGTATAATCTAAATCTTGGTAATTTTATTATTTTTTCTTCTCTATTCATTCCAAGTTTTACTCACTATATTCAATTGTAAATTATTTATATTTTAACCTTCTATTGTCAGTTACAGTGAAATATGTCAATAAGTAAGTCTATGGGCATTAAAATATTTAAAAAATTTTTGAGTATAGTTGACACACAATTAATAATACATTAGTTTCAGATGTACAAAATTGAGATTCAACAAGCTTATACATTATACAATGCTCACAAGTGTAGCTATCATCTGTCACCACACAATGCTATTACAATATCATTGACTACCACCCTTTTGTGCCTGGACTTTTATTCCCATGACTTATTCAGTCCATGACTGGAAGTCTATAGCTCTAACTCTTCATCCATTTGCCCATCCCTCCATCTCCTCACCCCTCTGGCAACCATCAGTTTCTTTCTGTATTTACAGGTCTGATTCCAATTTTTGTTTGTTTCGCTGTTCATTCATTTATTTTTTTTAGATTCCACAAGGAATCCTCATACACTGTTGATCGAATGTAAATCGGTACAGTCACTGCAGAAAACAGTATGGAGGTTCCTAAAACAATTAAACATAGAATTACAGTATAATCCAATAATTCCAGTACTGGGCATTTATCCATAGAGAATGAAAACACTAATTTGAAAAGATGTATACATCCTTATGTTTATTGCAGAATTATTTATAATCGCCAAGATAATGAAGCAACCTGTGTTCAATAGACAAATGGATAAGGAAGATGTGACACTGAAACATTTCTAGTTCAATAATTAAAGAAACAGAAACAGAAAAGCATGCATTATTCATAGTGCTCTTAATAAATGTTTGTTAAGTATTTTATGCAATTATTTATATAGAAATATCTTTCAAATACATAATAAGTTTAAAAATATGTGTTGATTCATGTATTTATGAATTGAAAATTAAGAGCCAAAAAGGTGTTGGGCTAACTGGATTATTTATATTAGTCTAATATCAATACCAGGTTGGATAGGGAATTTTTCTCCATGTCATTCATTCAATATTCAATAGTCACTAATATTTATTGAGCCCCTATTAAATGTTTTTGTAGTAGAAGACACAGTAGTAAACATGACGTGATACCACTAACTTCATGATGCTTGTAGGTGTAAAGTGCTGTAAGGAAGTAAGAAGCAGAATAAAGAGATAATAAAAGATGGTTAGGGTAGTTAGTTTAGAAATGGTTGTCAGGGAAGGCACTTGAGCAGATATCTAAAAGTAGTAGATGAGCGTGTAGCTGGTAAAATGGTAAACTAGGTGAAGATCAATCCTACAGTTAGAAGATGTAGCAAGTACAAAGACTTGATTATCATTAGAAAAACAATATTATGGGGCGCCTGGATGGCTCAGTTGGTTAAGAATCTTTCTTTAGCTCAGGTCATGATTCTAGGGTCCTGGGATCAAGTCCTGCACTGGGTGCTTTGCTCAGCAGAGAGTCTGCTCTCCCTTTCCCTCTGCCCCTTTCCCCTGCTTGTGCTCTCTCTTTCTCTCAAATAAATAAATAGAATCTTAAAAAAACATTATGAATATTATTTAAAAGAATATATTACTAATATTGATGTTAAGTAGTACACATCTACAAGGACTTTTTAACCTTGTCAAAAATCAAGGTTCTTGATCCTTTTTTGTGCAATTCTGCTTCTTAACCATTTTTGATCATAGATTCTTTTAAAAGTCATTTTTTATGTATGATTTCTCCTCTGTAGTCTCATGGTTTC
Organism: Callorhinus ursinus; assembly: GCF_003265705.2. Classification (NCBI taxonomy): domain Eukaryota; kingdom Metazoa; phylum Chordata; class Mammalia; order Carnivora; family Otariidae; genus Callorhinus; species Callorhinus ursinus. The sequence goes on along the minus strand of NW_027397066.1, from coordinate 109,387,140 downwards.
ATGTACGCATTAGTCTCCTCACAGTATCTAGAAGATATAATCAGAATGCTAACTGCCAGTTATGTACCTCAGGTTAGAAACTCCTCTTGTTCAATTGAAGCAAAAAAAAAAAATTTTTGAAAGATTGGATTTGTTGTTTTGAAATATTTAATTAAAAATTTATACATAATAACAAATGCTATTCATATAATCTAAGGGAAAGCAGTCCTTTTATTTTCCAGAGATCTTCAAATATTCTTGTATTTCATTAATACTAACACAGTGTTCATTTGCTCAAACTTTTATGTGCAGGCCTCTTTGTGATGTGCACAGAAAAATGCAGTCAAAGACAAGTGAAGCTTTCTCAATAAGGAGTTTATATGCATCTTTAGTTTTCACATTGGATATTATTATATTTTGGTGTGTTTAGCCTCAAATTTTCTAGGAGGGCTTTTTCTCCCAAATGGATTCATCATCCCATGGCATGAACTTATAAAATATCAATAGAGCAAAGTTCTTATAGATCTATCATTTCACAGATCTTTCTTTCACAAATATGCAAATTTTACTGATTACCAGATTTACATCCTTCTGTTAGCTTGCAAATGAGTCCAAAGGGAAATACCTCAAAGCAATATCTTTTAGAGTTTCTCATTATTCTTTTATCAGGCATAAGAACCTAATAAATTAGATGCATGTTAATGTGTATTATAGTTAATGCATCATTCACTTATTGATATACACAGACATTTAGGAAACGTTTGCAGATCATTGTTTTTATCACACTATCCCCCCTGAGTAGACTGATGGACAGGCAACTCAATTGTCTGGAGAAGTATTCACATATTTACCTAACTTTTTTTTTTAAGATTTTATTTATTTATTTGAGGGAGAGAGAGAGTGAGAGCGCACAGGAACAGGGGGAGGGGTAGAGGGGAGTAGAGAGGGAGAAAGAGAGAATTTCTCAAGCGGACTCCCTGCTGAGTGCAGAGCCCAGTGCAGGGCTTGATTCCACAACCCTGAGATTTTGACCTGACTGAAATCAAGAACCTGAAGCTGAATCGACTGCACTACCCAGGGGCCCCTACCCAACAATTTTAATATATTACTTGTTCCAAGCATTATGCTAGGTATTGGGAAAATCAGACAAAAATAAAAGAATAAATAGTTTACAATCCTTTGGAAACTGCAATATATTTGTGAGATAAAATAAGAGTTAAAACGTGATTATATGAAGTATCGTGGGAATGACAAAAATAGCTACAATGGTATATGAAGCCTCTTGCTTCACATTTGATTAAGTGTATTCTAATTACAGGGACAACACTTGGGGTGCTGGATAAAAGGTCATTTTTTAACTGTATGGTTCTTCCTCTTGGCATGTGAGCCTCGATCTCTTTATATCTTCTACATACCAGAAAATTTGGAATCAAGTTTATAATCCAAAAAGTTAAATAATGTATATAATTGTTTTTATATAATGCCCAATTAACCCTGATCCAACTACATATATAAAAAGAAGCAAGGAGGCACTATATAATTTCCTAAAGTGGTGGCAGTCTCTAAATTATTTGGAGGTAGCTGGTTTGGGTTCATATTTCTGCAAGCAATTGTAGGAATAAAACAGGATCTTCTTACGTTCACCTTTGGATAGAAAATATTATAGGTATAAAGGATGGAATCAAATGTAATATTCAGATGAGGAGGTTTGAGTTCTAACTTGTTTTTTCTTTGGTAAAGATATTTCCTTCCACAGAAAAAGAAGCTGAGACTGTCAAACAGGAGAAGAGGCATTTAGCCATATAAGTTGATCTGGTTGTAACACACACTGAGAATGAATTAATTAAGGAAACTGAAAGTGTGAGTCAGTATTTTTTGGTCACCACCAAAAGGGTATTAAAGTGGGCTGTTAAATAGCCCACTTATTACAATGTTATCAAGCCAAAAATATCCTAATTAAGGATACTGGGAGGATAATCTTGAAGAGACAGAGAACAGCCCACACTTGTTACCATCCTCTCGAGTTCTGTATTCTTTGAGATCACTCACTATGTGTGCTTCTGCTATTGTCACACTTGTCCCTCAGAAGTATATGGTAGATTTCACACTACAAGAGAATTGTGTAGTTACAACAGAGACCATACATATTACCCACAAAATACAAAATAGTTATCTGGCTCCTCACAGAAAAAGTTTTCTGATACCTGTTCTAAGCAGTATCATTGGTAGGACCCTGAAAATGAAGCAATCACTGAATTTAACTCAAAGGCAAGACCCCCAGTTTACAGGTTCACAATATGTCAGTATGTTAACATTTCTAATAGGCACAGGAAATGGTCGGCATGCATATCACCAGTAATAGATAGATGTTCACTCTTTCATGAAATTGTATTTAAAGTTAATTTTTATCTCTATGACATACAGCATTCTCAATCAAAATCACAATGATAGTATGTAGATATCAAGTTACATATTTTCCAAAAGGAAAATATCTATCTTCATTATTCAACACAATTATGTACTATATATTAAAATCAGACATACAATCCAACTAGTTGTATATGGTATGTAATATCCGTTATGAGATTAATGCTCAAATAACCTGAGAGAACCGTGGAAATGGAAAAACAGGATGACGCTAAATTGTTTTCTTGATGAAATGAGAGGAAATCCATCAAGACATTAATTTAAAACTCATTTTGAAGAACAAAATGTCACCTGTACTCAGCCAATGTGATAAAATGAACAATTTCTTTAATACCTATGAGCTCTCACTTTTCAACAACAAACTGTTCGAGTGGTATCATTTTTCCCATAATATTTTAGGCTATTAAAATAAGCTTGCTTTCATAGAGAAGTTAATTAGAATATATATATATGTGTGTGTGTATATATATATATATATATATATATATATATATATACACATATACATTTTAGTCTCCTAAATTGTGTTCCTACTTGCTCCTTGAACATTTATCTAACTATTGCTGCAATCTTAGTAAGAAACATGACTTTCCGGGCGCCTGGGTGGCTCAGTCGTTAAAGCGGCTGCCTTCGGCTCAGGTCATGATCCCAGCGTCCTGGGATCGAGCCCCACATCGGGCTCCAGCCCCACATCGGGCTCCCTGCTCTGTGGGAAGACTGTTTCTCCTTCTCCCACCCCCCTGCTTGTGTCCCCTCTCTCGCTGTGTCTCTCTCTGTCAAATAAATAAAGAAATAATCTTAAAAATAAATGACTTTCAAAGAAGCCATATAAATATCCAACCTTCATCCTGCTTCTGTGTCTTTCTCTCTGATATCTCTGTCAAAAATAATCAACTTCTTTTTTTTTTTGTTAAACTGGGTCATATTCCTCCTTGAAAATCTTTCCAATCATAAGTCTGAGCTCCACTCTCTAGGACTGTTTGATGATGCCACTGCACCATTTAGTGACTTCCCTGGACATTACAATATTTAATGGTTATATTTCTCAAATATAGGTAGTGCAATAGTAAATTTAAAATGGAAACACAGAGTTGTACAGATGGCGAGATGCACAGATTAATAAGTAGATAAGTCGACAGGTATGTAAGTAGACATAAATATGAAGAAACAGCTGAGATAGATGATAGGTAGAGCCACTTAACAACCTAATTAGATACAATATTATATACACGTATGCCATATAATATAAATTAGAAAAAATACATTCATAATGTGTATAAAATTGTATATGTGTTTACGTATATAATTTAAATTCTGAAATATGCATACATACATATGCACAGCAGATATAGACACACATATTCACATGAATACCTATACACATATATATATGTATATGTCCAATTTCATTTTTATTATATTCTCTAAGTCAGCTTCAATGCCTAAGACTTTTCCTTATTGACACTAAAGTGAAGGTATATTAGTTGAATTTAAATAAAATAAGCAAATAATGTAGGGTTGTTAATCTGTGTGCCAAGCTTTTTTCGCGATGAGAATAATAATAATCAGCCTGTCTTATTCTTGTCCTATGAAGAAATTCCTGACACTAGCAACGTTTGGCCACTGTTTTGAGTCACTTCCATTTAATTCTATGTATATAAAGCAAATAATGATTGACAATGGACTACACGGAAGAGCATCCTTAGATCTGATTTTTTTCTTCTTTTTCAAGTTTTTATTTAACTTCTAGTTGGCTAACATCAAGTGCAATATCAGTTTCAGGTTTAGAATCCAGTGATTCATCACTTATACAACACCCAGTGCTCATCACAAGTGCCCTTCCACCTACGGTTTTCTGATAGTAGTCATTATGAATGATTTAGGGAAAAAAAAAAGTCTTAAAGGCACTTCATGACCTATGAATAAAAGCTATTTTGGCTTAGCACATCTCTTTTATTCCTCAGAATCTCATACACTTTATTATGCTTTAATTATTTACGTAGTGATTCTCAAAAGATAGACGTTTTTAAGAACTGGGGTGAATGGGTATCTTAGGCCACCTGTGTTTGCTAACTGACTTTACCCAGAGGAGAAGCAAACTTTCTTGTATGTAAGAGAGGTGGTAGTTTTACAATTTGGAGCATGCCACCTTTCTAAATTAGGTTTCTATCCTGTCATAGCCTCTGGGAGATAGGGGTATTATCTTCCTTGATGAGTGGGTGACATTTCAGTGAGATAATCCTTAGGCCCTTCAGGAAGATTCCTGGTGGTGAAAACTTGCAAGAAGCTTTTAAAAAGATTTACATCTCAAAGAATCAGAGTTTTCTCAATAAATGCTCTAAGTAAATGCAGTCAGGGGCTTCAGGAAGAAGTCAGGAAGAAGCCTGTCTAAATTTTAGTCAAGTTGAAGGGAACTTTAAGCTGCTCTTGGTCAGTAACCATGGGCTTTCTTGGAAACAGGATCTTACCAGCTGCTTTCCTTTAACTCTTTTCCCCAATTTTCCATGTTATATGGCAGCTTAATAATATATTTTTGATAGAATCATGTTTAAGTTAAAACATGCAGATAAATGTGAATGTCCAAGCTCTTTGATGACACACACTGATGCATTTTTCTGCTTGTATAATAATGAATAGCATTTTAATGCCTGTTTTTGTTACTAAATGACCCCTTGCCATTGCAAAAAATAGCAAATCCCGGGGTAGTGGTTATTGAGCAGTGATTAAAGTGCATAGTTCTAGCATCTTTTTGAATTATCAGGGTTATTGGAACTAATTATATACAGAAATGTCACCAAGACAAACTGAGTTTTAAAACATTGATCTGTTGTGCCTAAAGAAAATCAGAATTCACCCAATGAATTTTAGTAAATTCTCTTATTTGGCAATAATTACAGTTATACATAATTAATAGATAGGTAGCTTTCAACTCAACAACCTCTCAAAAAACATTATTCATGATATTAACTATTTTGATAATATGTTTGGAGATTTTAGAAGCTGTATTATATTTTAATATATTTATTATACTTTATATTTTTTCAAATTTAGAAGAAAAGGAACTAAGATAAGTGATATTTAACATAATACATTGCTGAATACAAATTTAGCTTACATGTTATAATCCCTAAACAATGCTTAATTGATATGTTATGATGTGAATAAAACCAGTAACCTCAAGAATAATCTTATAATTACTAGAAAAATAATTCACAGGGTCATACCTGCCATTCTTCCCTCCCTGAGAGCACTTCCTTCAAATCGCTAAGGTTCTCCTTGATAACATCTCAAAATGTGCAGATGCTATAAGGTCAAATCTCAGCATTGCCCTTGATTCATTAAAAAATCACAATCATTTCAAGTAAGAGAGACAAATATCTTAATGATTTATTACCTCAACAAAATTTATCTATGGACAGTTAGGAAAAAGATAGAGAAACATTTTTTTAAGAGAAATAGGAATTACACTGATTTTGAACATATTATATGGGTTAATCATTTTATACATATTGTATGAAAATATATTCCATTTACCGGAATTTTAGTCCTCAGACGTCTGTTATATGAAAACTACTACATGTACTACTTGGTGCCTTATATTGGAAAAACCAGCATGTTTGCATGTTTTCGAGGCTTTTTTGAGGGGGTGGGGCAAAATCATGTTGAAAAGGAGTTGGCAGTCTATCATACAGTTAAACATATACTTAGTATTCAATCCAGGCATTCTATATCTAGATAATCACACAAGAGAATGAAGCCATATGTCTATGCAAAGACTTCTATTTAAATATTTATAATAGCTTTATTTATAATAGACAAAATCTGAAAAATATCCTAATGGGTACCAATGGGAGAATTAATGGTGGTGCATCTAGGCAATGGGACATTACACAGCAATTAAAAGAAATAAACTACTGATAGGTGGGACATTACGGAGGCATCTCCAAAGCATTATGCTAAGTGAAAAAAATCAAGACAAATATGACTGCATATATTATCTGTTACACATATAGTTTCTGTTAAGTAGAATTCTAGGGAGAAAAACAACAGTGATGGAAAGTAGATTAGTGGTTGCCAGTAACTAGGACATATGGGTAGGAGCCTGAGGGCAAAGTGACACAAAGGAACAATTTGAATGATAGAAGATTTTATATTTTCACAATCATGTTATAAATGACATAAATCCTGACTATAGGTTTTCTTGCGCTGGCTTCAGTGCTTGTCCAATAGCTTGTCCTTTGACTCACAAGATATCTAATTTATCAACTTGAGAGTCTATATAACTTCTCCTTGGATCAAGGCACCCACACATTTCAAACAAGGGGACTTGCCCGGCTAGGCAATGCTCAACCAGAAGCTAACAGTGTGACAAAATGTTGACATTTTAAGGTACAGATGAAGCAACATGGGGAGAACAATGCATTGCAGAATTGGACATTGTCCTTCCAGACAAGATGCATATTTTGAAATAAGGACCAATATATACCTTCCCCCAATAGCTAAAACACAGAGTCCATGGTTCTGCCACTTAAAATTGAATCATTTGGTACAACCACCAATATTGACCTATTGGAAATAATAATAATAGCATTCAATAATGTGTGCTACAGAAGTGTAGATTAATAATAATGTAAAATACTTACACTAAAGAGGCAGATAATTGATACTTTACAAAATTAAAGCTTATTGTATACTTCAACAACAGTTTTTTGTTTTTTGTTTTAAGGCAGACTATCACATGCCGTGCTTCATTTGGATGTGTCTGGAGTCTTGAAAGCTTGACTACCGTAAGGTCTCCTACAAAAAGACCTTGAGAGCTTGTTTGGAGGTTCTAGCAGGGGAAGTGCAGTTAGTTGTATGACCTTGACGGAAGAAGCCTGGTCCTCCTCTATCGGTGTAGGTCGTCCTCTTTGACCCAGTGTGCAGCTTTGGGAGGGACACACATGGAACAGTCAAGGAAGAAAGGGCCACCCGCTTAGCCATCCAGATCAAGCCGGTCAATCCTGGCAATCAGTGGGTGGCCGATGCCGCAGCCAGATCGCCCTCACACCCAACAACAGTGATTCTTTACACATCGCTAACCAACTCCCTTTCACCACCATTTAAATTTTTATTTTATTTAATTTAATTTTATTTTAATTTTATTTTATTATGTTATGTTATGTTATGTTAGTCACCATACATTACATCATTAATTTTTGATGTAGTGTTCCATGATTCATTGTTTGTGCATAACACCCAGGCATCCACGCAGAATGTGCCCTCTTTAATACCCATCAGCAGGCTAACCCATCCCCCCACCCACTCCACTCTAGAACCCTGTTTGTTTCTCAGAACCATTTCAATTTTAAAAGATGTCTTAGGTTTCTCCAGAATGACTTTCTTTTTTATTTGCTGATCATAAAGTATTCCTATCTCTAGGTTTAGTGAAAACCATTCTTTCTACTGAAATTTTCTCTGGAATTTGAATATCAGTACATTTTTAATTCATCCTCTTTTCTCCACAACACAGGCATGTAATGCATAAAACTTTTTTTTTCCCAAACATTAGACTAATGCACAAGAGGGTAACTGAGAAATTGTGGGAGGTCCCCAGCGGTGCGGGGTGCTTTTTTCTCTCTGAGCTCCTTTTCACAGCACAGCCATAAACATAGAGTGTGGTGTACTTTTTCCCAGGTGAAAAGGAATAAAAATATACAGATACACAATAATAACAATGAGCACATCTAGCATCCAGAGCTTGATTTTAATACAATTCTGTCACAGCCAGAAGGAGCCAAAATAAACAAGGCAACTAAATGGTATGTGGTATACTGGATGGGACCCTGGAACAGAGAAAGATACTAAATAAAATCTAAGAAAATCAGGATAAACAATAGATTTTAGTTAATAATGTATCAATATTGATTCATTAATCATAACAAATATACCTTATTAATCTAAGATGTTAATTATAGGGAAAACTGGACGTAAGATATGTGGAAACTACCTGTACTGTTTTCTCAATTCTTCTGTATATCTAAAATGGTTCTTTAAAAAAAAAAGAAAGGAATTATTTATTTATTTAGAGAGCAAGCAAGTGCACAAGCAGGGGAAGAGACAAAGGAAGAGGGAGAGAGAAAATCTCAAGCAGGCTCCCCGCTGAGGGAGGGGACTTGGGGCTTGATCTCATGACCCTGATATCATGACTTGAGCTGAAACCAAGAGTGGCTGCCTAACCACCGAGCCACCCAGGTGCCCCCAAAACAGTTCTTAAAATTAGTCTACTGAAAATGTTGAATACAGGGACACCTGGGTGGCTCAGTTGGTTAAGCGGCTGCCTTTGGCTCAGGTCATGATCCTGGAGGTCCTGGGATCGAGCCCCACATCAGGGTTCCTGCACAGTGGGAGCCCACTTCTCCCTCTGCCTGCCACTCCCCCTGCTTGTGCTCTCTCTCTCTCTGACAAATAAATAAATAAAATCTTAAAAAAAAGAAAATGTTAAATACATATTGAATATATATATATATATATATATATATATATATATACAGATATATAGGCACAGTATGATCATTCAATATCCATGCTTACCTCCCATATTCTGCATCCTTTTGTATGTTTCTTAAATTGTTATGGAACGAATAGCATAATCTTTAACCACTACTAAATTAGACGATTCTTGAAATATGGAAACAGTAGGGGATTATATTGTATTACTTTTCTACATGATAAAAAATTTGACAGAGAAGAATTTCCTTCTGAATCTTCACTTGTACAAGTCACTAAAGATTAAATGAAATTAAAGCAATAAGCACACACATACAGAAAACAAACATAATTTTACTATTGATTATGAGAAAAAAATGTTCTGGGTTTGAAAGTCTCCAGGGTAAAGACTTTTGTTTCATTCCAATTTACTGAAAGTGAGTTATACTTCTATGAATTATTAAATATTTCATCAAAGTCATAAATTTGTAACATCATTTTCCAGATGAAATGAAAATGTTTTCTAATCTTAAATGAAGTCTTTTCTAAAACTAGATTCCTCTTTTACTTCCTGCTGATCAACTGACTTGGCCCATATTTATTAAAATATGAGTTACAGAGTTCGTTTCAATGTTAAAAGTGGTTTTGTATTTACATATCCATGTTATATTAGCTGTATCTTATGCAAGGACTAATATAGGCAGAACTAAAAGAACATTGAAGGAAGAGCTCATTCAATGCATGAATTTAACATAGAATTTCAGCTCCAGAAGATTTTGTATTTATTTACTCACACTCAAAAGTGTACCAGCTTTGAAAAAAAAAAAGTATGTTTATATAAACAAAATATATTTTAGTATACATCTTTGTTATTTCTTAACATAATAGGCAGACCTATTTCCTATTAATCTCAATGGCATAGCAAAAAATGACTGAAACACAAAGAGTAAGAAGCTTATGAGTTTTTTGAATATACAACTACTTATATTATGGTGAAAAAAATAGATGTCTTAATAATTTTTGCTATCTTTAAATTTAAAAATCAGGATGATTTCATCTAGGTCTTAATAGCTGCTTTATCATGCCTATGCAAACTACCTGTATATGCTACAATCTATGTAATGACATAGATCTTCTAAGAATATTGTCTCCTTGAAAAAGATGGAGTACTATGTCAAAATGTTTTATATGGTTATTTTGATGTTTAGTCCTTTGAACATCAATGATTTTGTTTTCACAGGGAAGGTATTACTTTTCCAATGTTAAATTCACAAAGCAGTGTAAAATTCCTGTTACTTTTTTTCTATCAAGACAAGGGTGGTCATGTGTAGAATTCATCGTCACCTCACCTCAAATGGAAAATGGATTCTAGCACACATATGGTAAATAATTTCAATTTTTCCTCAGTGCTATTCTCATAAGTTAGGAGAAATTACCAATTTGACAGCATCAGTACAATTTTTTTATTTTCAAATTGAAAATTAGAAAAATATATTTAACGCCATGAATATTCAAATATTTTAATCAACCAGTGAATTTAATGCAGTGATCACTTTACTACTGTGTGAGACAGTTATCTCATATGTCTTACAATATAACAAAGTTGAACTTGTTTTAAAAGTTCTTCTTTTAACTGTTTTATAATGTCACTAAAATATTTGATAATTCAACTCAGTATTCTCCTTCAAGGGAATTTTTGGTAGACTATTAACTATTTTATCGCAAGAGTAGTCATTTCTGTATTTAGCACTGTGCCTGCACATAGAACTTATTTATCAGTAAATACTGCATTGTTACATGAATGAATGATAAACCAAGTAATAGGTTGGCAGACAGTTGATAAAGATGAGATTTAAAAAGTGATTCTTCATATTTATGTTTTCCAAGATTTCTTCTTACCTTCTAGAGGGGGTAGCACTCAATTTTACCGAAAGATGTGTCCTACCTTCCTCCCTTTCTCCTTGGCATTTATTTATTTTAAGATTTATTTATTTATTTGAGAGCGAGAGAAAGAGTATGAGCAGGATGGGCAGAGAGAGAGGAAGAGAGAATCTGAAGCAGACTCCTCCCTGAGGGCAGAGCCCAAGGTGGGGCTTGATCTCAGGACTCTGAGATCACCACCTGAGCCGAAACCAAGAGTTGGACACTTAACCAACTGCACCACTCAGGTCTCCCTTTTCTTGGTATCTATAATAGCATATATATATATTTTTTTCTTTTCACCTTCTGACTTCCTGTAGACAAATTATTTAAATATAAACTTTATGGCCATATATGTTATAAAGCGGAAAATGTGCTATACCTCGAGAGTGAAGGCCTAAGTAGCAGCTTCTGGAACAGAGCAATGGAAAGGGGATTAGGAACTTGGGGCAACAGGCTAAGGTAGAAGTATTGGAGAAATTAAATCTCAGAATGTTGAGATTTTTCAAGGAATAGGAAGAATGTTCACCTTTTCAAATATGGCATTTGACATTTTCTCATGGAAAGCTAAAAGCATTTTGCTGTTTTTGTTGTTTTGTTTTGCTTTTCCAACTAGAATACTTACTAATCTCTGGACCTTACATCACCTAAATTTACAAAACTGTATGAGACAGATAGCAAATATTTGCAGTTACTCTGTAAATCCTATAATGGTGAGTTAGAATTTTTAAATTTTGTGTAAGCAAAGAGAAAGTAAAAAAAAAATCAATTAAAGTGAAACTTGATTCAAGTCATGGCACAGACCTTGATGAGACAGTGCTCATAATATCACCTGTTTCTTTTTATATAAAGCTGTTACTTTATTGTGTCATAACAGGATTTTGTTTTACATTTTTTGAAGGTTGAATGGCTTTTAAATTTTACTATAAGTTTATGGTCCATGTGTTCTGAACCGTCATTAAATCAATCTCAGATGTCACATGTTTGGATAAAATTTTTTCAGAATATTTGGGTTCTCCATATTTGCACAGAGGCTTCCCATATCCTGAATGCCTTATCTGTCACATAAGACTCAGCTAAAGTATCATAATCTCATAGCCATCCTCATGTCTTCTAGGCTTTGAATCCCTTCTTCATGAATATGCTTCCCCTGGGGAGGTACTAGGTGCATAGCACATGCCCAGTATATGCTGTGTAATGACTAAATCATTCCTTCTACTTTTAGTTATTCTAAAATAACATTGGTGCTCATCATTACTTCTAAAAATAGGGCATTCAGCTTACAGATATAATTACTCACCTGTCATTAATAACATACAGAATGGGTGAGAGTATCTGATTTCATTATTAGAAGTACAATTTGTAAACCAGATTCAAACAATACCTATGAGATTTTGGTTGGCCTACTTACCTCTTTGGTCTTGGAACTTATTTTTTCCATTTGTGTGAAACAAAAAAGAAATATATTGTACTAAATCATTGTCACCAAATATATGTGTTCTATAGTTATGTGAGCTACTAATAGAAATTGTGTAAAAACTTAAAAAAAAATTTCTGACTAACATTATTGGAATACACTGGGTTAAAGTAATAAAAGACAGGGCTCTTAGCTATAATGGCAGACAATATGGAACGATACAAGGCTACATGAGGAAGAGGTGACATGATGCAGCTTTCAGCTAGTACCAAGTGCCAGACATATTAATGAGGTCATATTAGAGTTCTGATGCATATAATCAGCTGCATGAGGAGAAACGAGAAGGGAAACAAAGAACCAAATTACAGATCATAAAAAATAATAAACTACAGTTATTTTAAGGTACCAAGTTTTCTAATGCTTTATGTTATAATAATCAAAACTTACTTATTTCTTACTAAATGCTAAGATATATTCTAAATGCCTTACATATATTAACTAACTTATTTTTCACAATAATGCTCAAAAGAGGTATTAAGATTTATCCCCATTTTAAACACTACTAAAAAAGACACGATGAGGTTATAACCTGCCAAAGATCCTCAAATTAGTAAGTGACAGAACCTGGATTCAAACCCAGTAAGTGTACCTCTAGATCTTTCTCTCTAAACCCCTGCCATTCTATTTCTAAAATCATTTTATTTTTCTTTTAATCAGCATCATTAATGAATATTCAAAAATTGTTACTATTCCTTCAAAGTCATCAAATTTAAACTTGGTTACATTCTCAATTATAAATTTATTATAATTATTTCCTAAAAAGTTAAAATGTACTTTTGTTTATATAACAATAGAAAAATACATCCAAATGCAGTTATCAGAGTTTGATGACATTTAATTACCACAATAAGTAACCAAGAAATCCCTGTATTAATATTAATATCTTTTGGCCTTTGATCAGACTATGCATTCTGTTATAGTTATTCCACTATTACAAGTCAAAATATAATAATTATGACCAGTAATGGAGGGCTTACTTATATGTCAAAACTTTGCTAAACACTTTACATGATATAATTTTTCATTGAGCCCTCAGAACAAACCAAGGAGGTAAAGAAAATGACTATTTCTTTTAACTTATGAGGAAACTAGGGTTAAAATAAGTTATATAAATTGTCCAAGGTTTAAATGCCTGCTAATCTAACTCTAGCTTCTGTAGAATCACCCACAGTCTGATATTGCAGTACCTAATTTTTGTCTGCTTTTTTCCTATCTAATGAAAATAAGAGTTTTAATTTATGAACACCTTCTTTTTCAATGTCTTGTGTAGAACAAATTATGTACACCAGTACTTATTGATATATCTACCAAGAAAGTAAATGTAAAAGGAAGGAAACAAGATCTTGAAAAATTATGTAACTTACGTAAGACTAAAGTGCTAGCAGGTAATAGGGACTGATATCAACTATAACTGAGCTAACACGTTAGCTCTTTAGTCTTAGGTCAATTACTCAGCATATATATACCATTCTATAGAAGTTCAAAGTGATATATCATTCTTTTTTTTAAGATTTTATTTATTTGAAAGAGAGTGAGAGAAAGAGGAGGGGCAGAGGGAGAGGGAGAAGCAGACTCCACATTGAGCAGGGAGCCCTACGTGGGACTCAATCCCAGGACCCTGGGATCATGACATGAGCTGAAGGCAGACACTTAACCAACTGAGCCACCCAGGTGCCTCAATATATCATTCTTTTAATAATCATATGTAATATTACTTAAAAGTTTCCTCATTCATAGCCAAATACATCAAATTTCAGTCTTCATTTTCACATTTTTCCCGAAAAAAACGTTTTAAGTTTAATGATTCTGTTTCTTTTTTTTTATATTCAAGACCAATTCATATATACTTACCAAATAAACATTTTGCAAAAGGAGCCTCATCTCCTTTCCTTTTATCACTACTTACACTGAGGCACACAATGTAAATATTCTGTAATTACTTTAGAAATTATTTTAGTTAGTTTTGTATTATGGTCAATTTTTAATATGTTTTGGCCACCCAGGTTGTAAAGATATTTGTGACAAGGATCTTGTCTTATGTGTCTCTTACGTATTGTCTTTCAGGCAAATTTTACACATAAATATCAAATGCATGTATGCTCAACTAAAGTGAACTGAAATTATTGGGAGTTCACTGAAAGATTAGAAAGGGTTAGAAAAAAGGATTAAATTTGGCCAGTATCTTGAAACTGCCAATAGATTGGTCTCAACCAAAGCTGGGAAAGCAATGATATATTGTACTATACTCAATCGTCACACATATTGTTTATTTAAATCTGAGTCTTAAAAGCAGTTTAGCTTAAGTAAAAACAAATCCTCCTGACATGCCTTTGAGCATTTTGAGGTTTAATGATGCCTAGCACAGCAGTGTAATTAACAGTACCCATGATATATAACAATGCTATGTTTTCTAGTGCTATAAACAGAAGGCTTATGCCAGATTGCTTGTTAAGGTACACATGGTATCAAAGTACACCAGATGAAACAATCCCCCAGTAACCACGTAATGAGGTAAAGACATCTGTAACATAATTCTAGAACTTTGAACGTGAAGATTTAAAGTCTTTATAATGGTACAGATGGAATTATTACCATCCCCATGGACACTGTGACTAGAAATAGATCAGTCCCCAGTCATAATAGACCACTAAGAGATAAATTGTGTTTGCCTTCAACAACAACAAAAAATAACATCCCCAAGGTTAATGGTAAATCTTAACTGCAAATGAGTATCACAATCTCGAAGTGAAATATAAAGATTTTTATAGCATGAACACAGTACACATTGAGAGACATCAAAATGATTAAAAAACACCAATTTGATGAATAATATTTATCAAAGTGTAATTAACATACAGTATCCTATTAGTTTCAGGTGTACCTCATAGTGATTCTATATTTTTACATACTATGAGATGATCCCCATGATAAGTTTAGTTAGCATCTGTCCCCACAAGTTATTACAGTATTATTGACTATGTTCCCTATGCTATACATTATATCCCCATGACTTATTTATTTTATAACCAGAAGTTGGTACTCTTCATTCATTCTCTTCACCTCTTTCGTCCACTCCCTAACCCCTTCTCCCTCTGGTAACTAACAGTTTGTTTCCTGTATCTGTAGATCTGCTTCTGTTTTGCTTTGTTTGTTTACTTGTTGCATTGTTTTGTTTTGTGTTGGATTCCACATACAAGTGACATCATATGGTATTTGTTTTTCTCTGTCTGACTTATTTAATGAGCATAATACACACTAGGTCCATCCATGTTGTTGGAAATGGCAAGATTTCATTCTTTTTATGGCTGAGTAATATTCCATTATAGATATAGATGTAGATATAGATATATACTACATCTTCTTTATCCATTTATCGATCAGTGGATGCTTATGTTACTTCCATATTTTGGCTATTGTAAACAATGCTGCATTGAAGATTGGGGTGCATATATCTCTTCAAATTAATGTTGTGTCTTCTTTAGATAAATATGCAGATACATTTCCACAGTGACTGCAGCACTTTACATTCCCACCAACCCAACCACAGACAAGGAAGGGTACAAAAGTGGCCAAGTAGGAACTCCATCCAGGAAAGGACAGCACCGACAGGGCTAATGAGACAGGAAAAAGTGGTAAGATTCATTAATTAGAAATTCTGAAGAAGTCAAACTATTGTTGGAGTATGAATACTGGAAAGAGATAAAATGCAAAGTTCTTAGATAAATGCCAATTAAAGTGGGATGTTTGAAACTGAGACTGACAGCTATTAATAATCCCTAAGCCTAGAATATAATAATAGGAGTTTCTGACTAAGTCACTTGGAGTAATAAGCTATTGTTAGTAAAGAAATTAAAGAGTGGTCATGGATGTCAATGCCCTCCAGCCAAAGACCCATAGGAACATACTTATAGTTGACCAAGTTGGAATTTACACATTGTGATGAGGTAGAACACACACCATGGGAAAACTGGGGGCATTTCATTAAGATGATGTTAGAAAGGGCTTATTAATGTCTGAGGTTTGGTTGGAAGACTTTGGAGAGGGTTTGTGTAGCAAGGCTTTGCTCTGGGTTGGATGCTATCATAAAACAGGGATAATTTCATAATTGAATATTTGAATATAGCTTACTAGTCCAAAGGTAAAACTGTAGTTGGTAAAGAAGCAACAGTTCCTCATATTAGTCAAGACAGATGTTTGGTCATTTTTGTGGTTTGGAAAATATTCTTTTTTTTTTTACTGTAATCAGACATAATTCTGGTGTAGACTTGATTTTTTTCTCGATTTACTTTGATCATAGATTGGCCTTGTCTGTTTTTGATACTTACAGTCAAAAGGAGAACACCAAGGCCTAGCTGTGAGGGTCAAGCAGCTTCTATCAATAACAAAGCACAGCTGATAATAAGTAGCAGGCTAGCTCCTGGATGACATAGACTGCCTTTCTCTTTCTCAGTGTGTTGTATGAATGGATGTCTTTTAAAATAGTTACTAAAGTATTCATGAAGAAAAACAGAATGAACTAGATGAAATCCTTAAAAGAACAAGAATGACAAGGAGGTAGTTCTATTGATGCAAAAAATGAGTGCTTTGGGTGCTGCAGTTTGATGGGATATGCTTCGAAAAAGCTGAGCTTTTTTGAGAAAGGACCCAGGAAAAATAAACTGGAAGTAGCAATAAAAAGCAAAAAAGACAATATCTTCACCTGTAGAACTTATGTAGAGTATGATAGAGAGAGAGAGAAAGAAATAGACCAATTACTCAGGAAAGATAAATGAAGTCTTCAGGGTCTTAACATATTTAATTTCACAAAGATGTTGAAGGCAGTTGTGGTAGATAATGTTTGGGGGCTAACCCTGCAGTCATTCCCATCTGTCTTATCATTTGCTCTCTCCCCATAATTAGAACAGTATCCCTTATGAATACTACTAGAGGCCATGTAACCTAGCTTCGACCAGTAAGACATAAGCATGAATTGTTGGAGAGCTTTTGTTTTCCTGTTCAAACAGGCAGACACACCCCTCTTACTACCTTCAAAAAGAACCAGATGCTTTCAGTTATATCAGCCATCCTCCACTTAAGAGAGAAGGCAAAAACATGAGGACAGAAAACCATTCTCTGAGAATGGCAGAGCAGAAGTATTGAAACTTAGCCAAAACTAGCAACTGTCCATATGTGGTCCTCAGGTTATGTCCATAGGGAAATATGACCAAAAAAGAAAAAAGAAAAATATGACCATATTGTCAAGCCACTTCACCAGGAATATACTATTTACAGATAAAAGCAATCAAATGTAACTGAACCAAAAATATTCTGAAAAAAATTGAAAACTATTAGGTCAGACTGAAAAGTCTAGGTGTTTGGTGGTTACTGAATCAGATCAGACTGATGGAGAAGAGTCACAGTGATGATGTCTAACTTGGCGACTTTACCTACTGGTGGTACCTAAATGACTAATTGGTTCAGGAAAGCTCTCAATTCTAAAAATAATCTATTTTGAAGAAGTGGTTACTTAGGCAGCTTTTAGTATACTGTGAGGAAAACAATGACCTGGTGGGTGGGTGGTGTGGATATGAAATGGGAAAGGAGATTTACCCAAGGTAAGGGGAGCTCTAGGCATCTCAGTCAAGTACTAATTTCAGGCTCTGCCTAACTTCTTTTCTTTCCTTTTCTTTTCTTTCCTTTTCTTTTCTTTTCTTTCTCTTCTTTTCTTTTTTCTTTTCTTCTTTTTTTTTTTTCTAGATGGAGAGCCAAGGGGTTCTCTAGACACCACAGACTAACTTGATTTTAAGTGATTTTTGTCCATTTCTATTATACAAGCTGATTTTCTGTCAGGCATGATAATCCGGGTAATTAATTGTATGCCCACAGAATGTCAGGTATTGGTAATCTCTTTGCATTTTGTGTACTAACTTTAAAATCTATAAAGCAAATTTGTGAATATAGAGAGAAAAGGAGACCATACTCTCTACTACTATCTCATACTTTTAACTTTGGTATACAGGGGTCTGAACCAGTCTCCTTCAATTCACTTCATGCCTAAGTGAATAACTACATGTATATAGGTTTTGAAATATTCACTGAGGGAAAGGATAACATCTGTGAAACCTTTTTATATTTTGGACTGATTGACACCCTAAGAACTAAAGCTCAATAAAAGGAAAGAATAACTATAGCGCTGCACACTGAGCTTTTTCTGATTTGTTATCAGTGTATATAACCATTTTCATTTTCCTATAAAATTATTTGATTATTAATTATAATGAGACTTTAATAGAAACTCAATTTTCTAAGGTAATTTTCTTTCTAACATTCTGAGAATTAATTAAAGGTCTTGTAATGTTTACAGGGTTATTTTTCTTTGTTCCTTCCTTAATTCATCCCTGAAATTCTCCCTAAGTGCTTTCTTACTGCTTTCCAATATTTCCACTCTTTAACCTCTCCTTTCTTTTTTTTTTTTTTCCAAAACTTTCCCTAATTCATGCTTTTTAATTATGTTATGTTAATCACCATACATTACATCATTAGTTTTAGATGTAGTGTTCCATGATTCATTGTATAACACACAGTGCTCAGTTCAGTACGTGCCCGCTTTATACCCATCACCAGGCTAACCCATCCACCCACCCCCCTCCCCTCTAGCACCCTCAGTTTGTTTCTCAGAGTACATAGTCTCTCAAGGTTCATCTCCCCCTCTGATTTCGCCCCCTTCATTTTTCCCTCCCTACTATATTCCTCTTTTTTTTTTTTTTTTT
>NW_027397066.1:109329711-109368020 GCF_003265705.2 Callorhinus ursinus | reverse complement strand
TTCCTCTTTTTTTTTTTTTTAACATATAATGTATTATTTGTTTCAGAGGTACAGGTCTATGATCCAAATATCTTACACAATCTACAGTGCTCACCATAGCACATACCCTCCCCAATGTCTATCACCCAGCCACCACATCCCTCCCACCCCCCACCATTCCAGCAACCCTCAGTGTGTTTCTGAGATTAAGAATTCCTCATATCAGTGAGATCATATGATACATGTCTTTCTCTGATTGACTTATTTCGCTCAGCATAATACCCTCCAGTTCCATCCACATTGTTGCAAATGGCAAAATTTCATTCCTTTTGATGGCTGCATAATATTCCACTGTAGATATGTAACACATCTTCTTTATCCATTAATCTGTCGATGAACATCTTGGCTCTTTCCACAGTTTGTCTATTGTGGACATTGCTACTATAAACATCGGGGTGCACATACCCCTTCAGATCCCTACATTTTTATCTTTGTTGTAAATACCCAGTAGTGCAATTGCTGGGTTGTATGGTAGCTCTATTTTCAACTTTTTGAGGAACCTCCATACTGTTTTCCAGAGTGGCTGCACCAGCTTGCATTCCCACCAACAGTGTAGGAGGGTTCCCCTTTCTCCACATCCCGCCAACATCTGTCGTTTCCTGACTTGTTCATTTTAGCCATTCTGAATAGTGTGAGGTCGTATCTCATTGAGCTTTTGATTTGGATTTCCCTGATGCCGAGCGATGTTGAGCACTTTTTCATGTGTCTATTGGTCATTTGGATGTCTTCTTTGGAAAAAACGTCTGTTCATGTCTTTTGCCCATTTCTTGATTGGATCATTTGTTCTTTGGGTGTTGAGTTTGATAAGTGCTTTATAGATTTTGGATACTAGCCCTTTATCTGATATGTCATTTGCAAATATCTTCTCCCATTCAGTCGTTGTCTTTTGGTTTTGTTGACTGTTTCTTTTGCTGTGCAAAAGCTTTTTATCTTGATGAAGTCCCAATAGTTAGTTCATTTGGCAGTTGCTTCCCTTGCCTTTGGCGAAGTAGGAAGAAGATGCTGTGGCTGAGTTCGAAGAGGTTGCTGCTTGTGTTCTCCTTTAGGATTTTGATGGAATCCTGTCTCACATTTAGGTCTTTCAAACATTTTGAGTCTATTTTTGTGTGTGGTGTAAGGAAATGGTCCAGTTTCATAATTCTGCATGTGGCTGTCCAATTTTCCCAACACCATTTGTTGAAGAGACTGTCTTTTTTCCATTGGACATTCTTTCCTGCTTTGTCAAAGATGAGTTGACCATAGAGTTGAGGGTCCATTTCTGGGCTCTCTATTCTGTCCATTGATCTATGTGTCTGTTTTTGTGCCAGTACCATACTGTCTTGAAGATGACAGCTTTGTAATAGAGCTTGAAGTCTGGAATTGTGATGCCACCAACTTTGCTTTTCTTTTTCAACATCCCTCTGGCTATTCGAAGTCTTTTCGGGTTCCATACAAATTTTAGGATTATTTGTTCCATTTCTTTTGAATAAAATGGATGGTGTTTTGATAGGGATTTCATTAAATGTGTAGATTGCTCTAGGTAGCTTTGACATCTTCACAATATTTGTTCTTCCAAACCAAGTGCATGGAACGTTTTTCCATTTCTTTGTGTCTTCCTCAATTTCATTGTTGAGTTTTTTATAGTTTTCTGAGTCAAAATTCTTTGCTTCTTTGGTTAGATTTATTCCTAGTTATATTATGGTTTTGGGTGAAATTATAAACGCGATCAACTCCTTAATTTCTCTTTCTTCTGTTTTGTGGTTGGTGTATAGCAATGACACAGATTTCAGTGCATTGATTTAATATCCTGCCACTTTACTGAATTCCTCTATGAGTTCTAGCAGTTTTGGGGTGGAGTCTTTTGAGTTTTCCACATAAAATATCATATCATCTGCAAAGAGTGAGAGTTTGACTTCTTTGCAAATTCAGATGCCTTTTAATTTTTTGTTGTTGTTGTCTGATTGCTGTGGCTAGAACTTCTAATACTATGTTGAATAGCAGTGGTGATAGTGGACATCACTGCCATGTTCCTGACCTTACGGTGAAAGCTCTCAGTTTTTCCCCATTGAGAATGATATTCGCTGTGGGTTTTTCATAGATGGCTTTTATGATATTGAGGTATGTACCCTCTATCCCTATACTCTGAAGAGTTTTGATCAAGAAAGGGTGCTGTACTTTGTCAAAAGCTTTTTCTGCATCTATTGAGAGGATCAAATGTTTCTTGTTCTTTCTTTTATTAATGTATTGTATCATATTGATTGATTTGCTGATGTTGAACCAACCTACAGCCCAAGGATAAATTCCACTTGGTCGTGGTGAATAATCCTTTTAATGTACTGTTGGATCCTATTGGCTAGTATTTTGGTGAGAATTTTGTATCCATGTTCATCAAGGATATTGGTCTGTAATTCTCCTTTTTGATGGGGTCTTTGTCTGGTTTTTGGGATCAAGGTAATGGTGGCCACATAAAACGAGTTTGGAAGTTTTCCTTCCATTTCTATTTTTTGGAACAGTTTCAGAAGAACAGGTATTAATTCTTCTTTAAATGTCTGATAGAATTCCCCTGGGAAGCCATCTGGCCCTGAGCTTTTGTTTGTTGGGAGATTTTTGATGACTGCTTCAATTTCCTTAGTGGTTATAGGTCTGTTCAGGTTTTCTATTCTTCCTGGTTCAATTTTGGTAGTTGATACATCTCTAAGAATGCATCCATTTCTTCCAGGTTATCTAATTTGCTGGCATATAGTTGCTCCTATGTTCTTATAATTGTTTGTATTTCTTAGCTGTTGGTTTGATCTCTCCTCTTTCGTTCATGATTTTATTTATTTGGGTCATTTCTCTTTTCTTTTTGATAAGTCTGGCCAGGTGTTTTTCAATCTTGTTAATTCTTGCAAAGAACCAGCTCCTAGTTTCTTTGATTTGTTCTACTATTTCATTGATTTCTGCTCTGATCTTTATTATTTCTCTTCTCTTGCTGGGTTTAGGCTTTATTTACTTTTCTTTCTTCAGCTTCTTTAGGTGTAGGGTTAGGTTGTGTATTTGAGACCTTTCTTGTTTCTTGAGAAAGGCTTGTATCGCTATATACTTTCTTCTTAGGACTGCCTTTGCTGTATCCCAAAGATTTTGAACAGTTGCATTTTCATTTTCATTTGTTTCCATGGATTTTTTTTATTCTTCTTTAATTTCCTGGTTGACCCATTCGTTCTTTAATAGGATGCTCTTTAGCCTCCATGTATTTGAACTCTTTCCAACTTTCCTCTTATGATTAAGTTCTAGTTTCAAATTACTGTGGTCTGAAAATATGCAGGGAATGATCCCAATCTTTTCGTATCGGTTGAGACCTGATGTGTGATCTAGGATGTGATCTATTCTGGAGAATATTCCATAGGCACTAGAGAAGAATGTGTATTCTGTTGCTTTGGGATGGAATGTTCTGAATATATCTGTGAAGTCCATTTGGTCCAGTGTGTCATTTAAAGTCTTTATTTCCTTATTGATCTTTTGCTTAGATGATCTGTCCATTTCAGTCAGGGGGTTGTTAAAGTCCCCCACTATTATTGTACTGTTGTTGATGTGTTTCTTCACTTTTGTTATTAATTGACTTATATAATTGTCTGTTCCCGTGTTAGGGGAATAGATATTTTCAATTGTTAGATCTTCTTGTTGGTTAGACCCTTTATTTAGGATATAGTGTCCTTCCTCATC
Source organism: Callorhinus ursinus (assembly GCF_003265705.2). Lineage (NCBI taxonomy): Eukaryota > Metazoa > Chordata > Mammalia > Carnivora > Otariidae > Callorhinus > Callorhinus ursinus. The sequence continues at coordinate 109,364,300 of NW_027397066.1, read as the reverse complement.
TCTTATTAGTCTTTGGCTTAAAATCTAGTTTGTCTGATATAAGGATTGCCATCCCAGCTTTCTTTTGGTGTCCATTAGCATGGTAAATTTTTTCCACCCCCTCACTTTCAATCTGGGGGTATCTTTGTGTCTAAAATGAGTCTCTTACAGATAGCATATTGATGGATCTTGTTTTTTTGTTTTTGTTTTTTTTTCAATCTGATACCCTGTGTCTTTGATTGGGGCATTTAGTCCATTTACATTCAGGGTAACTATTGAAAGATATGAATTTTGTGCCATTGTATTGCCTGTAAGGTGACTGTTACTGTATATTGTCTGTGTTCCTTTCTGGTCTATGTTACTTTTAGGCTCTTTCTTTGCTTAGAGGACTCCTTTCAATATTTCTTGTAGGGCTGGTTTCATGTTTTCAAATTCCTTTAGTTTTTGTTTGTCCTGGAAACTTTTTATCTCTCCTTCTCTTTTCAATGACAACCTAGCTGGACATAGTATTCTTGGCTGCATATTTTTCTCATTTAGTGCACTGAAGATATCATGCCAGTCCTTTCTTGCCTGCCAAGTCTCTGTGGATAGGTCTGTTGCCAATCTAATGTTTCTACCATTGTAGGTTACATATCTCTTCTCCCGAGCTGCTTTCAGGATTTTGTCTTTATCTCTGAGACTCAGTAGTGTTACTATTAGATGTCGGGGTGTTGACCTATTTTTATTGATTTTGAGAGGGATTCTCTGTGCCTCCTGGATTTTGATGCCTGTTTCCTTCCCCAAATTAGGGAATTTCTCTGCTATAATTTGCTCCAATATACCTTCTGACCCTCTCTCTCTTTCTTCTTCTTCTAGGATCCCAATTATTCTAATTATGTTTCATCTTATGGTATCAGTTATCTCTCAAATTCTGTCCTCATGATCCAGTAGTTGTTTATCTCTCTTTTTCTCAACTTCTTTATTTTCCATCATTTGGTCTTCTATATCACTAATTCTCTCTTGTGCCTCATTCATCCTAGCAGTTAGAGACTCCATTTTGATTGCACCTCATTAATAGCCTTTTTGATTTTGACTTGTTTAGATTTTAGTTCTTTTATTTCTCCAGAAAGGGTTTCTCTGATTTCTTCCATGCTTTTTTCAAGTCAAGCAATATCTTTATAATCATCATTCTGAACTCTAGTTCTGACATCTTACTAATGTCTGTACTGATTTGGTCCCTGGCAGTCAGTACTGCCTCTTGTTCTTTGTTTTGAGATTTTTTTTTTCCATCTTGTCATTTTGTCCAGAGGAGAATAGACGAATGAGAGAACAAAATGCTACCTGGGTAGAAATGATGCCAGAAAAATATACACTAAACAAATCAGAAGAGTACTGAAATTGGGGGAAATGAAAGGGAAAGAAAGAAAAAAGAAAAAGAAAAAGATAAAAAACAAACATACAAACAAAAAAACAATATGATCAAATATGATCAGGCTGCTGCATAGATCACTGCCACACACTAGATTTTGGTTGTATTTTGGTCTGTTAGAAGAAAGTGCCTCCCAAAATTTTAAAGAAAGAAAAGCTTATATATGAATAAAAATAAGGGTAAATACAATGAAGGGATGGAATGACTGTAAAGATGAAAATTATAAAAGATTTTGTAAAAGGAATTGATAAGATAAGAAGTTGGTTGAAAAAAGAAAGAAGAGGCTTTAAAGAAAAAAAAGAAGGGAGAGAATGTGATCAGGCAGGAGACTAGATCAAAGCCATACACTAGAGATTTAGGGTATATTTTGGTCTGTTAGAAGAAACTGCATCCCAAAATTTTAAAGAGAAAACAACTTATATATATACCAAAAATAAGTTTAACTACTATGAAGGGATAGAATATGACTCTAAAAATGGAAACTAAAAAAAGATTTTTTTAAAAAAAAGGATTGATAAGATGTTGGTTGAAAAGGGTAAAAAGAAAAATTCAAAAGTGAAATAAAAAAGAAAATTAAAAAAATTAACTTTGAAAGACTAAAGAATCATGAGGAAAAAACCATGAATTCTATGTGCATTCTATACCCCTAGTGCTGGAGTTCTGCCATTCTTTTTTTTTTTTTTAATATTTTATTTATTTGAGAGAGAGAGAATGAGAGACAGAGAGCACGAGAGGGAAGAGGGTCAGAGGGAAAAGCAGACTCCCCGCTCAGCGGGGAGCCCGATGTGGGATTCAATCCCGGGACTCCAGGATCATGACCCGAGCCGAAGGCAATCACTTAACCAACTGAGCCACCCAGGCGCCCGGAGGTCTGCCATTCTTATTGATCTGTAAACTTTTTCTTGGCTGGTTGTTCGCGCTGATCTTCTGGGGGAAGGGCCTGTTGCCGTGGTTCCCAAATGTCTTTGCCAGAGATGGAATTGCCCCACCCTTGCCGGGGTCCGGGCTAAGTAACCTGTTTGCGTTTGCTCTTGGGAGCTCTTGTTCCCTGCAAGCTTTCCATATAGCTTTGGAGGACAAGAGGGAAAATGGCAGCCTCCCAATCTCTGCCCTGGAGGAGCCAAGAACTCAGGGCCCCACTCCTCAGTGAGCCCCCAGAGAAAAGCAGTCAATCACTCCCATTTCCCCAGTCCCCGGTCGCACTCCGTCCTCACCGGGCCTGTGACAGAGCATTTCTATCTCTGGCGAATGACCCCGTGTGGAGTCTCCAAACCCAGCAGATCCCTGCAGTGCACTCCCACACTGCTCCTCCAGGGCCAGGAAGGGGAATTTCCTCGGATCTGCTGCTTGTTGGGTCCCTGCTGGAGGAGCAGTGGCCCAACTGGGCCGCGGATCACAGTTTATGGCAACCCCGAGCTGAGAGCCTGCGCCTCGGCTCAGTCTCTGAAACTGGCTTCCCTGCTCTGATACCTGGGAGCTCTTCCACACTCAGGCACCCCCGGTCTTTCTGTGACCCCAAGGGTCCTGAGACCACACTGTTCCAGCGAGTGTTCCACCTCCCACTTAGCCACTGGAGCGAAATCCCTCAGCAGAGCTGACTTCTAAAATTTCCAATTTTGTGCTCTTCTGCTCTATCACTTGCCAGAAGCTGCCAATGGATGCCCCCTCCCCCGCCGTCTATCTTCCCAAATATTGCCTCGGATTCACTTCTCTGCACGTCCTACCTTCCAGAAAGTGGTGGCTTTTCTGTTCAGAGAGTTGCTGCTATTCTTTTTTTGATCTCCTGTTGAGTTCGTAGGTGTTCAGAATGGTTTGATCCCTATTCAGCTGAATTCCTGGGACCAGAAGAAATTTAGGTCTCCTACTCCTCTGCCACCTTGCTCCTCCCCTCTCTCCTTTCTTTCTCTACTCCCATTCCCCTTCCTTTCTAGTCTTCTTTTATGCCCTTCTTTCCCAACTTTAAAAAAAAAAAACTTAGGTATAATTTATATATAATACTGTACTGACTATATAATACTGTTGTATAATACAACATCATGATACAATATCTTTATATATTTTTAAATGATCACCAAAATAAGTCTAGTTAACACCCATCACCATACATAGTTACAATTTCTTTTTGGGGATGAGAACTTTTAAGATGTGTTCTCTTAGCAACTTTTAAATATGGAATACAGTATTGTTAACTACAGTCAGCATGTTGTACGTTATATTCAAAGGACTTATGTATCTTGTAACTGGGAGTTTGTACCTTTTGACACCTTCACCCATTTTGTCCACTCCCCAATCCTGCCTCTCGCAACCACCACCCTCTTCTCTGTATCTATGAGCTATGAGCTTCCTGATTTTTTAAAAGAGAATTCATGGTAGTTTAGAGTGTTTTGTTTCATGTTTGTTCAAAGACATAAAATAACTACCTTCCAAATTTCATGTGTAATATGATTACAAATTAACCTTTGTGTTCTAATTTTTAAATATTTGCCAATAGAAATAGATATCATTGACATAATTGTTTTGGAACGCTAGGAACTTACCATAAAACTTACCCTACAATTTTAATGCTCAGATAACTACACATCATTTTGTATTTTATTTGGTGATCTTCTACAAGTTGTTGCTAACTTTATAATCTTAGGACAATAACATGCCAGCCTTAAAAACAACATATTTATTTTCATGGGCAAAACTTTTGAGACAGTCAAAAGATGCTCAATTTTTTAAGTTTTGTGAAAGAATGCCAAATTCTTTTCAAGAAAGGCTGATTTAATTCACTGTCATGTAAACAAAATATAAATATAACCATTTCTCTATGCCCTAAACAATCCTGGAGCTTATACAGTTTTGTTTATTGATAATAGGATAGTTATAAAATTTTATCTTGTTGTATTAATTATCACTCCTCTGACTTCCAGCAGGTCTAAGAAAATTTTATACATTTACTACTCCACTAAAATTCCTTTTCTGTGAAATGTGCATTTGTATTTTTGTATATTGATTTATTGTGCTTGTTTTGCTTGTCTTGCTTGTCTTGCTCTTGTGAATTATTAGCATCTCTGTGCATATTTTTAAATCACATTTTGGTAATATTTCTCCAAGCATGTCACACATATTTTAATTTTGTTGATTCTCTTTGTAAACTGACCAGACTGATGTTTTTTACAAATTTCTATGCTGCAAAATGTGTTAACTTTATGATTGTGATTGGTCTCCCCAACACTAAAATATAGATATAGTTTAGATTTTACCTTTATCTTGATCCTCTTATCGTTTTAAAATTTTTCATTTTCTTTTCTTTTCTTTTTTTTTTTTTAATTTGTCCGAGGGGAGAGAGAGAGCATGCACAGTCATGGGGAGCTGCAGGCAGAGGGAGAAGCTGACCTCTGCTGAGCAGGGAGCCCAATGTGCTGAGCAGGGAGCAGTCTCGATCCCAGGACCCTGAGATCATGACCTGAGCCGAAGGCAGAAGCTTAACGATTGAGCCACCCAGGCATCCCTTGATCCCTTTATTTTTAATATTAAATGGTAACATAATGATTAATGATGTGGATTTAGAATCTGGGTACCTCAATTCAAATTTCAACTCCACCACTTAGCAGCTGTATAACATTAGGCAAGATACTAATCTCTTTGTGAAGATAATAATATGAAGATAATAATACTCCCCATGTCATGAAGCAGCTGGGAAGAATAAATATGTTGGTTAAAGTAGTTTAGGGCAATGATCTGTAAACAGTAAAAACTCTTTATATGCCTTAGCCATTATTTAATTTATCAATAACTTATTTATCTATAATATTTTATCTTTATTTTGCCAAAAACAATATTGAAAAACATATTACATATTTAAATACTTAACTGATTGCTATTAAAATCACAGATGTGATAGAAAATGTCCATTAAAGAAATCTCATACAGTATTATTGAAAGTTTTGACTCAGAAAAAGTATTAACATTTAAAATATCTAGCAAAATTATCACTATAGGCATATCTTGTTTTCTTACACTTCACAGATACTGTGTTTTTTACAAACTGAAGCCTTGTGATAAACCCTAGTTCAAGTGTATTGGTGCCATTTTTCCAACAGCATTTGCTCACTTCATGTCTCTGTGTCATTTTGGTAATTCTTGCAATATGTCAGATTTTTCATTATTATCATGTTTGTTATGTTGATCTGTGATCAGTGATTATGGCCCTCTGAAAGCTCATATAAGAGCATTTTTAGCAATAAAATATTTTTAATTAAGGTATGTACATTGTTCTTTTTAAACATAACATTGTTTTACAAGCTTAGTAGACTACATTATTGTGTAAACATAATTTTTATATGCACTGGAAAACCAAAAAAACAAACATCATTTGACTCATTTTATTGTGATATTTACTTTATTGCAGTGGTCGGCAACCGAACCCAAATATCTCTCAGGTATGCCTGTATTCAGAATCAATATAATTTACTATAAAATAAAAATGATAAAACATTATACATAAGGCAAATATTTTTAAAGGTTTATTAATATAAATTTCATGTATATACAGCTTATTTTATATACAGTTGACCCTAGGACAGCATAGGTTTGAATTGCATGGATCCACTTACATGTGGATTTGTTTTTTTTCAATACAGTACAGTACTGTAAATATATTTTCTCTTCCTTATGACTTTCTTAAAGGCATTTTCTTCTCTCTAGGTTACTTTATTGTAAGAATACAGTATATAATGCATACAGGCACAAAATATTTGTTAATTTACTGTTTATGTTATGGGTAAGGTTTACAATCAATAGTAGTCTACTGGTGGTTAAGTTTTGGGGGAGCCAAAAGTTATTTGGGGATTTTTGACTATGAAGGAGGTCAGTGCCCCTAATCCCCATATTGTTCAAGAGTCAACTGTATTATCAAAAATTCAACTCGTGGGAAAAATCCAAATATATTGCCACTTTGCTAAAATTTTATTCTGAATCTTCAAGTTAGAAGTTTAATTGATCTTTCTTTTCCTTCTCTTCCAAAAATTTTTATATAGTTTTAGCAACGGGGTTATGCTGACTTTATAGGATAAATTGGTGACTTGTTTATTTTATTTGCTTTCTCTTGATTCATAATAACTTACAAAGTTAGCATTGGAAAACAGCCATTTATTATGTCACAGTTTCTACAGGTCAGGAATCCAGGTTTGAGTTAGTTGGGTCACACACCAGCCTCAAATTCTGGTGCTGGCCAGGCCTGCTCTTTTTCAGGGCTCATTAAAGTTTTGGCAGAATTTAGTATCTTGAGGTTATAGAACTGAGGTCACAGTTTTTTGGCCAGCTGTCAATCTGGGACTATTCTCAGCTACCAGAAGCTGCCCACAGATCTTGTCCTGCATTCCTCTCCATAACAGGATAATTTGCCTCTTCAAGGTCAACAGGAGATAGCTTCAAATCTCTGTGCCTTTTTTGATCTCTATCCCTTAGGTATTTCTCTAAAAGACTCAGCAGACTAGTCATATTATAAGTACTATATAGGGTTTCTACCCAAAGGTGTGGGGTCATCTTAAAATTCTGCCGATGGCATTCATTTATTCCCATCATCTAGAATATGTTGAATAACTTTGACATTATCTCTTTCAACTATATTGTCAAAATGATTGCCATAGAATTATTCAGTTTTAATTATTCTTAGTTTTCCTGAATTTTGTTAAATTCCACAAATAATTTTCTGATGTCCTACTTTACATTTCCAGCCTCATTTATTACTTTTGCTTTTTGAAATCGTGTTCAGTCTTGCCAGAGATATATTTATTTGCCTTTTCAAAGTACCAGAACTTATAGTTGTTGATGCTTGTTACTTCAGTTCTATTAAGAATCATAGACGCCTTTTGGAATTTTTCATTTCATCCTTCCAATTTTTTTTGTCTTTCCTATTTTAATTCATCATCGTGCCACACTTTGGGTTGACTTTGTTAGGAGTTCAGCCGAGCTGGAACCAAAAAGCTGAGCTGCCAGGTATCAAAGCTAGCCATTAAAGCAAACTCCAGATGAAAGTAACAGTGTAGCTCTGAATCAGTTATTGCAATAGTTTAAGCAAGAGGTTAAACCAGAGATAGTGCTGACTCCCTCCTGTTTTATTTTCTCCCTTGGAACAGCATGCCAGTCAACATTCAGGTGGATCAGCATAGATTTGAGAGTTATCTCAGGGCCAAGAAACCCTGAACTAAAGCTCTATGGACCAAGGAGCGGGGAGAAGGAGCAGGCCAAGGGGAATGGGAGGAAAACAGAGTGAAAAGAACTGAGTTCTAAGTCAGATTGGGGAAAACTGTCTTCATGGTGTCTCCTCGGCCACCATTAAGAAGGCCTTTGCCAAAATGCGAAGAACAGCTCACACAAGGCCCCAGGAAACATAGTGAGGAATGAAGGTGTCTGGACTAGAAATGCACATGTGTGTTAGAACATGACAGCACAGAGGAGCCTTTGTCCTTGACTGCAACTGGCTCAGAGACAGCAATGCACTGGCCCTGCCCCATACCAGGTGTGGGCAGACAGCCGTCCCCTGTCAGGCCCCCAAGTTAGGCTTTTGTAATTGCCTCTGGTTGGGCCTGAAATCACACATAGGTTTTCGGCCAAGAGATAGATTTTATCTTGTCTATTTATGGCATAGGAAAATTTTATTTCAATAGAAGTTTATAAATAATAAAAAACATATTTAATACAATATATTTGTACTTTCTTTGATGATGTATACTTCACTGTACTGTGTATGTTTAAAGACATATCCTGAAAAGTTCAAAATTAAGCAGTGTTGCTTTCTTCTTCTTCTTTTAACCCTGCCCCAATTTCCGATACATACCACACATGTGCCCTTGAGCAATGAAGATTTTCTTGCCAGCACATCGAAAATGACTTGCAACTTCTGGGTCAAGATAATGTAGAGAGTCAACTCTGAATCATTCTGCCTTAAAACAGATACACTGAATGATAGAATATAAAAAAGAAAAAACAACAACAAAGAAACAGGATAAGCTCAAATACAAGACAATCGTATATGTAAACTAAATTATATAATTGAAGAACAAAATACTGAACAGAGCTAAAAACTGATGGCTTATTGGGATTCAAGCAATAGAACAAGGTAGTGAAAGGTAGAAGACTTGTTCCTAAGGGAAAAAGGAGATTTAACCTCTTTTTTTTTTATTAAAATATATTTGACATACAACATTGTGTAAATTTAATGTGTACAACATGTTAATTTGATACATTTGTATATTGTAAGATGATTGACACTATAGTGATAATTAGCACCTTTATCACATGACATAATTACCATTCCTTTTTAGTGGTTAGAATAATTAAGTTCTAATCTCTCAGCAAGTTTGATGCTTATAATATACTGTTGTTGTCTATGTTCACTATACTGTGCATTCGATCTCTAGAGCTTCCAGGTACATACTAAAGAGGAATGAAAAGAAGGATATCTAGAAGGTATCTCTACTCTTGTGTTTACTGTACCAATGTTCATAGTAGCCAAAATAAAAAAAACAACCTAAGTGCCCATAGACAGATAAATCGATAAAGAAGATATGCCATTTTGTGACAATGTGGACTTTGAGAATTTATGCTGAGAAAAAGGAGTCAGAGAAAGACGAGGGCTACATGGTCTCACTTCCACATAGAATCTAACAAAGCCAAATTCATAAAAACAGAATGAAATGGTGGTTACCAGGGGGTAAAGGGTGGAGGGATAGGGCAGATACTGTTTAAAGATACAAACTTGCCACAGGTAGTAAATAAGCTCCAAAGATGTACCTTCAAACCTCAGTCTGAAACCAGGGCTGGGGAGACCTCTATTCTTTGGAGCATCTATAGTTAATCAACAGTGTTTTAGCATAGAAAGAATTATTAACTTTGTATAGTGTATATAACTTCTTCTTGAGTTTAAGATAAAAGAACACAAGGTTTCTAAAGTTATCCTCTAATTTTTTTTTTTTTTTAAATGAGATACTGGGGCGCCTGGGTGGCTCAGTCAGTTAAGCGTCTGCCTTCGGCTCAGGTCATGGTCCCAGGGTCCTGGGATCAAGCCCCGCATCAGGCTCCCTGCTCAGCAGGAAGCCTGTTTCTCCCTCTCCCACTCCCCCTGCTTGTGTTTCTCTCTCACTGTGTCTCTCTCTATCAAATAAAAAAAAAAAAATCTTAAAAAAAAGAATCAGTCGATGAATTTCTCTATAAGCAGATTTATTGTCCCATCCACCACTGTATCATCTGATCAGTAGGAATGGATGGGCCTTGAAAGCCTTGAAATTTTCATTTGTAATTATCAGCCTAACTTTTCTGTTGTTTAAGTCCTCAGGGGACACTTTTTGAAAAAACTCCCAGATCCCAATCTTGACATTTTGTAATTTAAAGTCCTAACCTCCTTGATTAACCCAACAGAGAAAGTCCGTGCTTGACCCTTCCCAGTTCTTAATGGCTACTGTGCTTGATAAAAACCCTATTCAGTTTCATGTGATCAGTCTTGTTTTTTGAACAACTCTCAGGGCTGCAATTTTTAGAAAGTAAATTTGGCTTATTACATATGCAAAAATAGTAACACATTTTAAGGTGGACATAACTATTGTGTTGCAGATATTTGATGGTATCCCTTTAGTGAGATAATGTTTGGGGGCTAGTATTGGAGGGTAGGGAAAGCTTTATAGGAAGTAGGAAAAGAAGATATAAATCAGGTCAGTCCATTCTTAGGATTCAAACATATTCACAAATTTTTAATTTAATTGCTTCAAAAGTAAACTAATAAAAAGTTAAAAAATAAATTCATGTGTTTTAAAAAGCACAACTAATTAAGTTGAATTTTGTAGTTATAAATCCTCTAAAATGTAGTAAGGTCTTAAGTATATTTTTCTATTTGATTAGGTACAGAACATGAAACGCTTAAACCTGTTAAATATAACTAATTTATTTATTATAGTTTTATGTTTTGATTTTCCCCCTTCTTTCTTCTTTTAAAGAAGCTCTGAAGGAAATAAATTTGATTTATAGCAGATTACTGAAGTAAACAGAAATATCATTTATGCATTTCAGCAGTAAATCATTAAAAGCACACAATACAATAATAATAAGTTGTTCAAATCAACTTGCCTCTAAAAACTGAAAAACATATTATAAGAAAGTATCATTTAAGAATTGTAATAATTCCATGTCTTTTGGAATGTATAACTGTCATGATTTACTGTGATTTTGAACTATTTTTAATATTTCAGCTTCCTATTTGTCCCTCTCCAAATAAAGTGAAAATCTGAAAGGCACAGAAAACCTAAATGCTTTCATAAATCATGAAATAAAAACTTAGGAAAAATATGATTAAAAATAGTAGTCATTTTCTTTTTATATGTTAATATTTTTTGTCAATGCTACTATTTCTGAGATTATACTCTCTTCAAATAACTCTATTTTGATAAAAAAATAAAATTTCAAGATATATCCTTGAAATTTAAATGATTATTGCTTTTGCATGATTCATGTAAATTGGTGGTAGGCAGAATAATATTCTTCCTCTTGGAGTCCATGTCCTAATTATTGGAACCAGGCTGAAATTTTTGTCAGTATAGATTCATTTGTGTTTTTGAAATTTTACAGACATGAAATCTTACAATATGTACTCTTTTTTTGCACAGCTTCTTTCACTCAATATAACAATTTTGATTTATTCATGCAGTTGTGCATAGCAATAGTATATTTTTCAACAGTATTTTCACTTATATTGCTGAGGATGATCTCATTGTATGGGTATGTCACAACACAATTTGTTCACCCATTCACCTTTTGGTGGACATTTGGTTTGTGTCCATATTTTGGCTATTACAAAAAATCAACTACACACTTTCATATACAAGTCTTTGCATGGATATACATGCTTTCATTTCTTTCATATAAATACTTAAGAAAGAAGTGACTGGGCTATATGCTAGATGTATATACAAGTATTTTTTAAAAATCTGTCAAAATAATTTCTAAAGTGTTGCACCATTTTACATTCCCACAGGCAGTGTGGGAGCTCAAGTTTCTCACCATCTTTGTCAACACCTGGAATAATCAGATTTTTATTTTTAATGCTGAGCTATCCTAACAATTGTTTAGTAGTAGTATTATGGTGATTTTAATTTTCATTAATTAAATGGTATTAAATATCATTTCATGGTCTCACACACACACATACGCATAGATACCACATGATTTTTATATATATTGTTTGGTAAAATGTATGTCCAAATTTTTTGACTTTGTCAATTTATTTGTAAATAAATGGTTTGGGTTTCTTTTAATGAGTTCTGAGGGTTCTTTATAAATTCTTTATGCAAGGTCTTTTTAACGATTTAGAAATACTTTCTCTCAGTGGTATATAGGTGGCTCAGTCAGGTAAGCATCTGATTCTTGATCTCAGTTCAGGTCTTGATCTCACGGTTATGAGTTCAAGCCCGGCTTTGGGGCCTACTTTAAAAAACAAAAACAAAAACAAAAACTTTCTACCAATTTGTAGCTTATCTTTTCATCCTATCAATAGTGGACTTAAAGAATAAAAGTTTTCATCTTTATGAAGCCTAAATTATAAACACTATTTTTTCACAGATCATTTTGGTGTTGACATAAGAATTAAGAAATATTTTCATAAACAGATGTCTTCAAGATTTTTTTCTTGTATTTTCTTTTAGAAGCTTTATAAATTTGGTTTTACATTTAAGTCTATGATCCATTTGGCTTAAAAAAGAGATTCCTATTTAGGAGTTATTAAATATGTATATTAACTATCAGGAATCAGGGAGGGAATCACCAAGAAGAATTAATGGAGAGAGTACCTGAAGATCACACAGACCAAGAGAGTGATAGTTTCTACCAGACAGAATGGAAGACCCCATGAGTCATAAATAGGGTTATAGTCCTCATAGGGTCTTGCTTTAATAGTGGGTCATAATTAGTTTTAAATTAAATGCTGATCTGGTCCTATCTTATAAACTTTGAAAGGAAGTTCTTAAAGAATAAAAATATATCCCAGTACTTTATCCTCATGATGAAATAAAGCTAAAACATATTAATCGGATTACAAAAAATATATAGCACCCTAAAAGGTAAAAATTCTAATTTATGAAACCCAATTAAAAATTATCAGGGGTGCCTGGGTAGCTCAGATGGTTAAGCATCTGCCTTCGGCTCAGGTCACAATCCCAGGGTCCTGGGATCGAGTCCCACATTGGGCTCCTGGCTCAACAAGAAGCCTGTTTCTCCCTCTCCCTCTGCCTCTCTCCCTGCTCATGCTTGCTCTCTCTCTCTCTCTCTGTATCTCTGTGTCTCAAATGAATAAATAAAATCTTTAAAATAAAATAATAAGACTAAATATGTTAAATGGAAATGAAAAAATATAAAAATTCAAAATGAAAGCTTAGAGATTAAAAACCATAAATTCAGAGATGAAAAAATACTATATAGTATTAAAAACAGATTATGGATTATAGAAGAAATGATTAGTGAACTAGAAGGCATACTGATATCCAAACAATACACAGCCCTGATTACCAGGATCTAATGTCTCCCCAAGACGAGGTCAAAGCATCATGGAATATGGATGCCTATCCAGGCCACCCCGGCAAATGAACCATACTGTATTTTCTTTGACTCCTAGGTTTAGGCAAACAACCTGGGCTTTTGGTCAAGCGACTGGTAAACCTTAGACCATCATATAAAATAAGCTTCCTTGCGGAGACAAAACATTTATATAAAAATCAGCTCTGCTGTTTATATGTTCTTTGTTACCCCTGAGGATGCTCACCAGAAACAGCCCTCTGCTGATGAAGCAGAGCAAAACCAACTTGTGTGAGTTAAACATGAGACTGAACTGTTTTCCACCCAGAACATGCGGATGTGTGATCAGTTGCCCTCTGGCTCCATGACAGGATGGCTTGTGGAAATAGTGACACCATCCTAAATCGAGCCTCCAGACAGGGACTACCACTCTTACAGGAGAAACCAAAACATCATGACAAGGCTACCCACCTGCCAGACGCTATTCAAGATTAAAAACACTGCCCAACAGGCCAGAAACTTCTTGGCAAATAGATCACATTGGGCCTGTCATTCCATCAGATCCTGACTGCAGTTGACACTTGGTTCAGGTTTGGCTTAGCCATTCAGTTCTGTTGCTCTGACTCAGGCCACGTTACACAAGCCTTGAAAGTCCTCATCTATTTCCCGTTTAGTTTCCTGGAGCCCATTGCATCTGGTAATGGCCTCAGATTGGAAGTCAATGCTACAGACAAATGGGCTCAATAACAGGCATATGATAGACCGTCCATAACACCCTCCAGCTGTAAGGTGGTTGAATGTTTTAAGGACAAATACCTCATAGGCTTAAGTGGTATGGGGTGGGAGGGACAGGAGAGCCTCAGCCAGGACTGCACATCTCAGGTGAGCAGTTGGGCTTCGTTGTAGCAATGGCCTCCCAAATGCTTCTAACTTGCTGTTCATGTTTGAACAGGCTGCCTGCCCCTTTCCTTCAATTGCACCCTCCTCCTTTCTTTATACAACCGTTGACAGCTAAGTCTCCATGGCAGTCCTGCAAGGGCCTTCCATCCCTTCTACCTATTCATAAGAACCTAAGTTGATGGGAGACCCAAGACGGCCATAAACAGCAAGTGATGAAAGGTGAGAAGCGATGGAAACCCATTATAAAGTTTCCAGAATTTTGTTCTGCCTAATTCTTAAACATGATATGTCTCTGGATAAATTGTATAGAAATATTTTCCTGTAGAAATATTTCTCTGTAAAAATGTTTTTTCTGCCCTCTTGTACAACTTTTCTGGATGAGAGCCTGGGTGTAAATAGGGAATGATAAAGAAAACATGAAGTTTTCGTTATTGAGTAAGTTTTAAAACAATGGGGGTGGGGCAGGGGAATCTGGTATTTGGGAAGGTGTGGGGAGGAGGAAGGTATTAATAATCTTTATTTTTCAGAATTGCTTCTGAAATCTTTCTCCTCCTCCTGAACAAAACCTCCATACGGTGCCTTTCCAAGCTCCTGTGAGCACTTTGAATTCAACCTGACTACTGAGACCAGAATCGCACCTGACAATGCCAACTCTGAGAGACAGCAGGGGGTGGCCTCGGCTCCTGCAGTTCCCACAGAGAACACTCCAGATGTTATCCACACACCTGAGGCTGATGAACTAACTGTTTGCAACTGACTGTCTGAGGTAGTCTTTTAGAAACCAAGGACTAACCTAAATTATTCAGGCTGTACCAAAAGCCCTGTGGTGCTAGGACATTTGGGGGGCCCGATTAATCTGACCGATTAATGTATCTGCTAACATTGTGAACACTTTGTTTCCAGCAGGACTGGGTATGCGCTCTGGAATTGCACTTTTATACGTACATGATTATTATGACAGGGTTGCAAAAAGTCCACCCAAAAGTACAATCCTTGAGGATACACCTAACAGGGCTGCCTATGCTTTATGGTCGGTCCTGAACGATCAAGACTGGCAGGGCTAAGGAGGCAGACTTCAGGCCCAAATCCTGTGATCCTTCAGGCTGCATCATCAGCAACGAGAAAAACTGTAATAGCAGGCTTATTACAGAGAGAGAGCGCTGCTCTCCCACAGCAGACTTGGTGCACAGCCAGCACAGGATAGTGCCTGTAGTCAAGGACTCAGGCACCCACAGGGCCAGCTGTGGTCATGGGCATATCTACATTCCAACCCCGGGGGCCTCCTTTGGCAGGTCTCCTGACTGGGGCCATTTTCAAGCACTTCAGCTGAGACCTCCCTAGTAGGCGATGGGGGTTGGGCATGACTAAGGCACTTCTCTCATTTCCTACTCAGTACTTCTCCACTCCTGGCCCTCTTCCTTTCCCTCCTCAGGCCACATCCTTGGTCCATAAAGTCACAGGAGCCTTTTGTTCAGGACTCCTCAGTGGTGAGATGATTCCATTCCCTTCTCCTGGGCTGCACATCATGGGACCGGCCTTTACCTAGTACCATTACATGCAGAGGAAATAAGACAAGCAAGCCTCTTTGTTTTAAGACATTAGGACTGGGGATGTTTGTTAGCAAAGTACACTTATATATGCCACATTATTATTAAATTAATTATATTAATTTATATACTATATATTAATATCAATTACGTTAATTAATATTAATATATTATATAATTATACTAATATACTAATATATGATATATTCATTAAATTAGAATCAATTATAAAAAGAACTTGAAAAATACATAAGCATACACATAGATTTAACACATTTTAAAATCTCATTGTATAGAATAGAAATATTTCGAAATGTTAAGGATATATATATGTATATGCATGTATGTATGTATATAGATAGATATAAGTACGATATATGTATCATTCACTACAGTAATTAAAAGGAACAGTTAGATTTTAAACAGCATAAAGAAAACTAGAATGGTTCACTAAATGAGCCAAAATTTAATTTAAGAAGTTAGAAAAAAGAATAGCATAATAAAACCAAAAATGGTACAATAATGGAAATAATAACAAGAGCTGAAAATCATGCCAAAATAATTACATAAGAGAGAAGAGGAAGCAAATTAAAAAGTGGTTTCTAAAAAATTAATTAAGTCAGCAAATCTTTGTCAAAATTAATAAGCACAAAAGTAAGATAGAAGGATGAAATAACAATAGTAAGAACTGTGGAATAAAGTAGCCATGAGAGCTGCAGAGATTAAACTGTAAGGTGAGTATTTCTAAAAACCTTTATTACAATATAAAGGAGATCAGATATCATAGTTAACTTATCATTATATGTACATGTGCATACATTATATAACTTACACGTACTCTAAAAGAAATAGATTACATGACTATCAGTATATCTTTAATGAAAATTAAAATCTTCACACTAAGGAAATACAAGCGTAAATGCTAATAAGATTATTTTAAATAAATACAAATACCAATCTCAAATAAATTCCTGCACTAGATAACACCTTAACAATACAAACAACTCCAAACACATTTGAAGCTAATTTCCTTGATAACGAAGCCAGCCAAAGATGAACTGAGGAAAGACAGAGGGCAATCTCATCCACAAATATAGATGCTAGAGTTCTACCTACTTAAAATACTAGCCAAGTGATTATGGAAATGCATAAAAAAAGATAATGTATGAAATTGGTGGTTGCCAGAGGCAAGGGGTAGGAGGTAGAAGAATGGATGAAAAGGGTCAAAAGGTGAATAAAAAACAAATAAAAAGAAGAAAAAGAGATAATATATCATGATCAGGTTCTAAAAGCAGCAGTGCACCACAGCTGTCCCCTACCTCGTCCCACCCCCATCAAGGGAAAATGGGAAATACCTGGAAATGCTATTTTGAGTTTTCTAAAGGGAGAGCCACGTTCATATTCTAGCCCCAAATTTATTGGGAGACTCACCACAAGGGAAATGTCACACTCTTTATTCAATAATTATTCAACATCCTTAAAAAGATTCTTCAACTTAAATACACCCAAATTACACTCATCGATCAATGACCAAAATAATACCCTGGGTATTTGTCTTGACTTGGATGGCGCCCCAACTTGAGTCATTGGAATAAAATTCAACTTACATTTTGTACTATTATCTAATTAAATTTACATGTTAAATAAACTCAATTCTACACTCATTGTTACATGCAGTAATTAACTTAATACCATATATGTTACTAATTATATAGTCCCTTTGTACTTCAATATAAAACA
Source organism: Callorhinus ursinus (assembly GCF_003265705.2). Classification (NCBI taxonomy): domain Eukaryota; kingdom Metazoa; phylum Chordata; class Mammalia; order Carnivora; family Otariidae; genus Callorhinus; species Callorhinus ursinus. The sequence continues at coordinate 109,347,182 of NW_027397066.1, read as the reverse complement.
AATTTATTTTAATTACAATTTTAAACATGGTGTTCAGATAACACCCATACTCACACTGCATACCGCCAATGCCGTGCATAATATTTTCTGTCATGGTTGCACTGCATCTTTACCTCTTATTCCTTTCTGTTTCCTTAGCTTTGACCCAGATCTCCCCCCTTCTTCACATAGTCACATCAATACATCAATACTACTGTGTCCCTCAAGATGCCACATTGTATTTGACATATGTCCCTACCACATCAAGATCTCTAGAATGGGCATATTTTACCACCTAGCTTTAAAGAAAATTCTCTTACAGTAGGTTCTACAGAAGCTTACATGCTTCACCATCCATTGGGTTAGCTGACAAGATTGGTATCTTTCTTATCTCTACTTGTTTTCCTAAACTATTAAGTGCCCCTCTGTTGGAGAAAAACAAAACAAAACTAAACTAAAAACAAACAAAAAAACTACCTCATTGATACATTTTTATGAACACAATTATATTTACCTTTTTAGTATCTACTCATACTTTAAAGGTTTTTTTCCTGTGGTATACTTTATTGGTTGTTTCTCCATTTCCCACCAGCATCCTTGAGGAGTTCAACATCAATGTGGGGGAAAAAAAAAGTTGGATTTTTATGTCACATGATCTTTGCCTCTACTTACCTCAACTACTTTCACCTAAATTTGTACTTGAATTCTTGTCAAACCAAAACACTGATAAACTTTGTATTGGAAAAAGAAGTAAGCTTGATCATTCACAATTATTTGAGGTATTTTCATAGTAACCATTCAGTTGTAAGCAGTATGTGAAGGTTATCAGTCAACCTACTACCAGGTGGTATAGTATAACAAAAACAAGTCTTGGAGTGAATTCTGCATTACCAGGAAATTTTATTGCCATTTAGGCACAAAAATAATTGCATGATTCTGGAAGCTTAATGAATTCCCAGTGTGGTGTCCTTCTATGCTCTCCAATAAAACTGAAGAGTTCACTTAAGTCAATGCAACATTATTCTAGCAAAAGAATTGTGAACCTTCTCATCAATGCCAGACAACACAGAAATCCATATAATTAAAGGCCTAAGGACTGATTTCTATAGTGTCTCTAGTTTCTTATAATTTGTATAAACATGGAAGTGCCTTATAATATTTTGGTGGTCTGTACATGTTGGTGATTATTCATCTCACGAGTGAAAAATCCTTACAAATATCCACTACACCAATACATCCTTGGTATAGGGAGCAGTAAGTATAACTAAAATATTTTCAGTAGTTATATCTTGACAGTAAACTTTTCATTTTAGTTTTGGCATGCCAAACACACAGGCAGGGTCTATATCAGATTATGTAAATTAAAATATAGATAAAAGATGAAGCATAAGTCCCAAGGATTCAGGCTTCAGTAGATAGACTGATTGAAATCCTGGGTACTAGTGATAGTAGAGATATAACTGGGCAAGTATTTTTATTAGGGATTATTATATGTTAGGGCATAGGCTGAGTGGTTTCTTCCAATCTCATTATTATCCTATGAGTAGGGTTGCCCTTTAATTCATAATCTAAACCTATGTAATTTTGAAAGGAAATGTAACAATAACTAATCAGTCTTGGAAGACAACATGCTTAGCCCTATCACAAGCACCCTGGGATAGGAGGTCATTCTATTACTTAGAGTGCATAGTTTTATTGAACATGGAGTTCCTCAAAAACACGATGTGTGTTATAGTAGAAATTTTTGTATAAGCTATCACCAACACACTGGCAAGCTATCTTACTGGGATGGATTCTGCTTACTGACCACAAAAATCTCTTTTCTTCTTCCTGGAATTAAAGATAAACTAAATTTCCCAACTTCATATGGTTATGGTAATATGACTGAACTCTAGTCAATGGAATGTAAACAAAAATAATGTGTGTTGTCATTTTCCCTCTTCTGGCTGATTCTGGCAACAGAATAATGATCCATTGGTCTGGAATGGCCTTATATTGAAAATGGCAGAGGTCCTCAGCTTTGGCCTGTGAATGACTGTGGAAATATAATTTTGTCCCCCTACCAACTACCCTGAATTGTTATCTGAGTAATAAACACTCTTCCATTATGTGAATCACTATACACTGGAGTCTATCAATCATGGTAGCCCTGCATTCCCTGACTTACTAAGCTTCTGTTTTGAATCTCAACCATTTGCCTGCATTTAACGTTTCATACACCAAGCTTCAAGGACACTTAGTTTTCACTGTGTCTCTACAGGTCTTTGTTATTTCTACCGTTACCTTAATCTCTAAGGTGTCCCCCTAAAGGGACACCTTTACCCTTCAAATTGCAAAACAGTGGGATAATGAGTAAGCGGTGTCAGTGAAGTGGGAAGATATTTTTGATAGAGTTGTCAGAGTAAGTCTCTTTGATGGGCTGGTATTTGAGTCAGTCCTTGAATCATATGAAACCACAAGCCATGCAAACCTGGCAGAAAGAGTTTTACATGACTTTGTTAATACCGCAAAACTCAACCCCTTGCAACTTCTACAGGAAGCCAAGAACACTCAGGGAACAGATCCAACCCTAAAGATTTAGAGTTGTGGGAGTAGCAAAACTCTATCAGCTATATTGTTTCTGAGGCGAAAAAAAAAAAGGCAGCATTTTATTGGTATTTCATTTAAGTACTGTTATATACAAGTGTTTCTATTACTTCTTATCATCTGCAGTAATACATCTTTATAAGTATAATTGAATAAAGTGCCACTATCCATATATTCCCTGCCTAGTTAATGACTCTAATACTAATTGAAAAGCTTCTGCAGTGTCATAATTCTATCAATAAATCTATGTATTTATAGCACTGCTATCAGTAGAGTATCTCATTGTTTTGACCTGGTGCCATTTTAGCAACAGGCAATAAAAAAGGGGAGGAATAATATCTTGCAGAGCAAACCTTCCTGCTGCTTATGCACACATATTTTTCAGGTCTAGAAAAGTAGTACTTTTTAAACCTTTTCCTTTAACTTTTGGAGAACTCAATTTTATTGTTCTTAATTTATATAATATTTCTTGATAATCATGTTGTAAGACTATCTGTAAGTCGTCCATGTGAACATTTTATTTTCCTTTTGGTCATTGACCTTCTGTTGTACAATATGATTTTAATTACATTTGGGAGATTTTTTAAAAAGTGCTTAATAGCAATTTTAGCATTGCTAGCCTAAAGCTCTCTTTCCTGTTCACCCTTTCCATCGCTACTAATATGATTTTCATAGTTTGTAACCTGCTTTCAACATTTAACTGCAAATCCAGGTAGGGGCAGGGAGAGTTCATGTTTGAAAACTTGGTAGTTTTTATTCTGACATTTAAACTGTTTTTGTTTTATGTAGCACATATAGGTTTTCTTGCACAATGAAGCGTGATGCATAGAATTCATAGAATTCTATTTTGAAGATGATTCTCCTATTATAGCTTAATATGGTTTGTGGGTGTAAAAACTATGTTTTGCTTACTGAGTATGTATTTGGTGTCAAGGAGAGTGTTACACACTGATGATCAAATAATACCCAAATTGGCATGTGAGAACTCCTGTTCTCACGATGATTATTAGCCAAGAAAGGAAGGCAGACAGCATTAGATAATCAATTATCCAATGATTATTTAATAACTATATGTTTAAGTTTAGTAAAAATTTGGGTACAATTAAAAAAAACAGATGTTTGTGAAAGAAAATATTACAGAGTCTAAACCTAACCTGGAATATACGGCAATATGTCCCTGGGAAAGTAACTGTAGGTTGAGATCTGATAGATGAGTAAGTGTCAGTAGGAAAATGGAGTAAGCAGAGGAAGCTAGTTAGTAATTCACATTAACAGAAGAGTATGGTCAGTGATGATAAATCAGAAAAACATTTGATGTTTAAAAAATGGAGAAAAGGCTTCTATATCTGGGCTTAATGGATGAAGAGAAGATTGGCAGAAAATGGACTGGAGTCAGCCTCAAATGGACAGATTATACAGAATTTATGAGAGAATAAAGTATGTAGATTTTACTGCAAGTGCAATGGAAAGGGGCACAGAGGGTTTAGGCATGGTGTGACACGTTTATGAAGGGGATGATTCTGACTGCTGACCCAGCAAAGTTCAAAGAGGAGTCATGAGATTGGGTGTGCTGGTTGTGTGGAAGGCTTTGGAAAGCCATGGCAGCCATTGAGATGGAAAACACAATGATTTGGATGCACGTATCCGAAAATTGATGGTGCTAAAAAGTTCCTACCTAGATTAGAGATCTATTTTGTACTTAAAATTAGCAAGATGCTGACTGAAGGAGGAGAGGGTGGTGATGTTAACTATGAAGGGGCTGGCAGGGCGATCAGTGATAATAGATAGGCTAATAGGGATTATTCTAACTCTTGTACTTAAAATTCTTTCTCGGCTTTCCAAAGCCACAGCAACGGAGGCATGCTGGGACAATGATTACAGAGCAGGTACTCCAGTATGGACTGCTGTATTTTCCAATTCCAATTCCACTACTCAGAAGACATGAAATCTTAACCTTAACCTCAGTTTCTTTCTCTATAAATTGTGATGATAATTGCATGTCTCTCATAGTATTGGTATATGGATTAAAAGCACAATGTAGAAACATACATATTTATACAATAATTGACCATTAACAAATATACAATGAATGTTAGCTATCAAATTCAACTCTACCAGTATATTCTATCACTGTAGACTACTAGCCTTTGCTAATCCCTGCTCATCTCTCTGAGATCACCTAGAGGCACTCTCTGCTTTGCACCTGGCACTCCAGGGACACCATCCACCTGTCCTTTCCTCTGAAATCCAATGATCTGTTCTGCCTCAGTGCCTGTCTTGTAGGATGCCAGGAATTAATTGTCTTCTGCTCCCTCCCTTCACCTGGTTACTATTTACCCATCCTTTAGGTCTCAGCTCAAATGTTAAATTCCTCAGAGAATCTACAGAAAGTTCTCTCTCTTATAACCCTCAGAATTTACTAATTTCTACAATTGGTAAAGTATTGTTTATTTGTTTATTTGATCAGTGCCCAATATCTTCTACCAAACTGCAAATATATGAAGGCACAGGACATAATGCTTAAAAAACTAACTCTCCAGAGCAGCGATTTCAATGTTGGCAACATGATAGAAACTCAATAGTTATTTATTGGATAATTAATTGCTGCTCATCAAATAAATAAATGGAAAAGAATCTTGTTTGGGGATGAGGACTAAGTTCAGTTTTGGATATATTGAATTTGAAAGGTTTGTGGACTATTTAAATGGAGATTTTATTTTCCATTCCAAAATCGTATTTGCTGATAGCAGGGGGAAAAAAAAGCAAAGAATCATAGACTTCCTCTGAGTCAGTGGGCCTAAAGGCTCTCCAGCAATGTAGAGATTTAGTATTACTGAAGTCTTAAATAATAAGGTAGGAATCTTCAGAGAGCAATCACAGGAGATATAAGAAAATGGAGGTAATCACAATGAACATGAATGTTACCTATCTCTATTAATAGATACAAAGCCTTTGTTTATTGGGATGCTAAGCACATACTAAAAGAGTGGACATTGTTTAATTCATGATAATTTGAATTAGTTACCAAATAGCCTAAGAGTTTCAAATTTATAAAAATAACATTTTGTATTAAGAATAATTGTGTCTGTTTGCTATCTGATACATTTGCAATATTTAATAGAATATGGCATACAAAGTGTTTGCTTGAAAGTGATATTATAAATTCTTAAAAAAGGTCATGTTCTCCAAAATCAAGGACTGAAATTAGTGAGCTAAAATAATGAGTGAAATTATTGGGAAAATAGAGACATCCATACAAAATCCCTGTAATTCTTTATCCAGAGCACTTAATAATTAATCACCAGAGTATAACCAAAAACTTTGTTAAACCTCCACTGACATAATGCACACTGAACTGGTTTTTAGGTCCTCTCTATGGAATTCAAGGGGACGTGCTAGGAGTAGATCCCCAGTCCAGACTCAGGGTGTAACTTTCTGAGGAGGAAATCCTAGTGTCAGTGCTTGCTCCTTTTTTTCTTAAAATTGAACTAAAATGTTCCCTGATGCCAGTGAAGCAGCAAAGTTGATAAATATATCTATTTCCACTGAAGTTTATAACTGCATTACGCTGATATCATTACCTGATTCATCAATCATGTATACACTAATTTTCATTATAGAAACACCTATTATAGCACAACAAACTTTGGAAACCTATTGGAAAATAGGTTCCAGCAATTGATCAGGCTTGGTTCCATGATCAAGACTTCAGTCCTTACTAAATAACATTGGAGTCATGCAATAGAAAAAGTGGCTATTGAAAAGAATGGCAAATCTATATAAGAAAATACAAAAAGTTGCTCAGGTTAAATTGAAGGGGGAGCACCAGCCTATACTTCAAATGAATATATAATTGACCAAGACAAAGATGAAGTTAAGCAATTTCTTAGTGCAGGGTGGCCAACTATAGACTTAAGAGGTCAGGAGACATGGACATCTTTTCTCCTTCGTCCCCACAGTGCCACCCATTTTTATTTCATCCTCAGCAAGTGTACTTTCATTTCCCATTTCCAGCAATTTACTTTCTCTCTTATTAGAAGTGATCAAATCTCACTCAATCTTTGTATTGGTGATATACCTGTTCGATTTTTGGAACACAAGAAATGCAGCTTCAGTATTGAGTAGAAACATTATTTCTTCTTGCTTTTTCCTCATTCCCTCTGTCATGTTAGGACCAGATTTTATTCTACTCTCAAAATATGTTTTCCCCTTTTTGAAATTTTTAATTTAGTAACTAGTGATTAAAAGATTGGGGCTAACTCTGTTTTGTGTAACTTTTCTAGAATTCTATTGTCCATCTTAAAAAGTATCACACCATCATACTGATGCTTTTTTATTTCCCAAAGTAATAAACCCAGCTATATCTCTGAAAAATCTCCGTTGCACAAGCCTGAGAATAATGGATTCCCATAGCTATGGGAAGAAAAAAGAAGGCAACACTCTGCCATATCTCTTGGGGTTATTGTTAATGCATTAGAGATTTTCCCAGAAAATACTGTTCTGGCCTTGAAAAAAAAAAAGCATCCCTCCCTCCCTCCCTCCCTCCCTCCCTCCCTCCCTTCCTTCCTTCTTTCCTTTCTTCCTTCCATTATTCATTCAATAGGTCAGTCAACACGTTTTCACTTAGGGCTTACAATATGGCAGGTACTGGCTCAAATGGTAGTTTAGTGGTGAGCAAAGCTGACAAAATCTTTGCTCTCAGGAATGACCTAACATATTATTTGAGGAGTTATATACTAAAATTGTTTTATATTCAATGTGTATGCCTTAAGCCACTTTGCATAAAATAAATTAAAATAACCTTGTATGATAAAGGTATAGGGTCCATGAGTGTATTTTATTATTATACCCTCAACACTTTTTAAAACTTTTTGTTTGGAAAGAACTTCAGACATAGGAATTAAGTTGTAAAAAGTGAACAGATAGTACTGTTTACTCACCTTTCCTTAATGGGAACATCTTTCATAACCATATACAAATTACTGAAAGAAGGAAAGTAACATTGATATAATAGTATTAACTAATACACTGACTTTTCCTAGTTTTTCATGACTGACACTTTTAAAGAGTACTGGTCAGCTATTTTGCCCCTCAATGTGGTTTTGTCTGATGTTTTTCATGAGGAGATTGATATTAGCATATATTTTTAGCAAGAATCTAATGTAATTCTGTGGTATTCTTGCAGAATTTCATCATATTCTAGCAAAAATCTTTCTCAATGAATGTCAGGAGTTCAATTATGTCATTATATCTTATTTCTAGTGATATGACTTTAAATAGGTGGTTAAGATTATGCCTGTCAAATTTTTCCACTGTAAAATTATTAGTTTTCCTTTTGCAATTAGTAAATAATTTAGGGGAGATAATTTGAATGTATGTATCTTCTTTTTCATGATAATTTTACCCATTAATTTTAGCATCAATTTTTGGTGGTCTTGTTTGCAACAGTTATTTTGAAGTTTTATCCCATAATTCCATTTAAAATAACGTTTTAGTCTGATTTACTTTTTTTTTTTTTTTGGTTTTTTGGTTTTCTCTCATTTGCTCCCATGTCCTGATATGCCTAGAATTTTTTTATTGGTTGCTACACAATTAGATTTAAAAATCGTAATGTCTTCAAATGATACTAATTTTTCTAAGAGAAATTTAATTTTCTTCTGAAACAGAGTATATGCATCTCCTTGACTTCACCAGACAAATGATTCAAGACTCAATTTTCAGTTCTTGTGAGAGAATACCTATTTCTTTTATTCCTCTTTCTCCTAGAGGGTGACCTTCACGTGTCTCCACCAAATGCAGGGATATTTACAGATCCCCTCTTCTTGTTAAATGCTGATGTCTAATTTTTGCCTATATCATAATTTTCAAGGTGCCAAAGTCTCTGCCTAGCCTTTTGGTCATCTAGGAAATGCTTTATGCTGGAAACTTTTCACCTTTCACTCATGCATTTGGGACTTGGGAATCAGCAAATTCCTTCATAGAAAATTGCACAGACAATACTGGACTTAATTCTGTACAGTTTTCTTTTTCTCCGATATTAATCCTTTCTCCGCTGCTTGTTCAGTAGCCCTGAAAACGAACGTTGTGTCTCTCCTCTTCAGTGAGTCTGTTGCACATTCTACTCCACAACTATCCACTATAAACCTGCAGTCAGAATTGTAGGACGCATATTAAAATTTTTCCTTTGCTCCAAGAATTTAATCCCTCAAATCCTAGCTTTCTCATTTCTTTAAATAGCTGTTTTGTTTCTTTTGTCCAGCTTTTACCACTGCTCTTAGCACACAGTTTGATATGATACAACAGCCAGGAGTCAAACCTTTAACATGCCATTCTGAGTCAGGATTACACTGGGAGTTAAGATATTGACATATTTAGCTATTATTACTGTTGTTATCATTATTGCTACCATTATCCTTAAATATATGTGAATCCATCGATATATATGTGTACAATGCAGAGTAGAAATGAATGTCTTGTGAAATAAACTTTTTGTTTTACTTTGTTAGCGAATATTTTCTCAGCATGTGCTCTCTTGGGTTTTTCGGAGACAAATTTGTAAATGCAGAGTTTGCAGAGGCCTAATGGTATATGATTTAATATCAACATAAACTAAATGAAGTGTTGGCCTCAATCTTTTTTTCCCAAGGTTTACTTAAATTCCAGTTAGTTAACATACAGTGTAAGATTAGTTTCAGGTGTAGAATTTAGTGATTCATCACTTACATACAACACCCAGTGCTCATCACAACAAGTGCCCTCCACAAGTATCTGCTTCCGTCTTGATATTTGAACACATTTTTTGACTTCGTGTGAGATTCATCTTTACTTTAATCTTGATACTTACATCCATCAAGGATCATCTAGTTTATGTCTTATCAATTAGGATAACTGTGTCAGTTATTATGAACCAAAACTATTATTAAAATTATTGTTAATATCTATATTCACTATCATACATAGATGACAATTCTACATATAACTTGTGGTGAATCTATGTAATTTATCTCTGGATAATTCATTGGCCCATTGAAGGACCTTGAGGATATTATGCTAAGTGAGATAAGCAAGACAAAGACAAATACTGTACGATCACACTTATATGTGAAGTCTTAAAAAGCCAAACATAAAAACAGAGAGTAAAATGAGGTTACCAGGATGTGGGAGGTGAGGGAAATGGGGAGATGTTGATTGAGGGTACAAAATTTCATTATAAGATGAACTGAGTTCTGGGGATCAAATGTACAGATAATATATAATCTATGGTGCTTATAGTTAACAATACTGTATTATTTACTTGAAAGTTGCAAAAGAGTAGATCTTAAATGTTCTCACCACACACACAAAAAAAATGGTAATTATGTAAGGTGATGGAGGTGTTAACTAACTCCACTGTGATAATCATTTTACAAAATATTAGTGAACATATTTTTTAAAGCTTGGACCTTTGATATTTGACCAAAACATACTATTGTTTTACTTCTAAAAAGATATAACTAACCCACTATGGAAACATTGTAAACCTATTGAATGGAGAATAATGACTGCTATCTGTCCACCGTGTCCTCTCCTCTTTCTTTTCAAATTTCATTATAAAACTGTACAGCTGTAACACAGGTATGGCACCACTCTAACTTTTTCCTTATGCCATGCTTGGGGGCAAACATTTTCTGGCAGAGAAGAGACACATTGCACCACAATATACTTTTAATTTAATAAAATCACCAAAGAGTCCCTTGTATGTACTTTTGCACAGTGCTCTATGAGGTGCTTTTCCAGAGATTATTGCAAATTACCAAAAAGATGCTCAATACCTATATGTGAAATGTGCTATTTTCCTCACAAATCAGCTGTAAAACCCTGTAGACTTGATCTGGAATACATGCGGGAAGAAAGTGCATATAGACCCACAGCTTTAGCACTGTGTTATTTAATTAAGAAATTTAATTTTCAATATTAAATCTAGGTGGCTTCTCTGCTTGTGTGGATTTTCAATTTCAGTATTCAACAAAATTAAGAATAATGGAATATGTTAAAATGTTTGGATTGCATTTTTACTTGTTAATTTGAAAGGGAGGCTTCAAAGCATGTGCCAGATTTTTGGTATATCTTAAGCAAAACTGAAACTCAGGAAAAGATTCAAGAAGTAATACAATGGTTTAGATTATGTGTTTCATCTTTAATACATTCATTTCCTATTACACAATACATTTACATAGAAGTCATTACACTTTCCCTTAAGAAGCAGAAGAGAAATCGATGAAAAGAAATGACCGGTACAGATAAATTTGAAGCTATTTTGTAGCAAGGTATTTATTACTATAGATTTTACCTTAGTCAACGTTTAAAAGTAAACCTTTGATGCATTACAGTTTATCACTACTGTTGCATTGGTTTCAAGGCAGAAATCCAACATGTATAGTTCTGACCAGAATTAAGGTGGCATTACCAAGTGGAGGCAATCATTTGTTTTGCCACCTGTTAAATTATCTCCTGAACTATGGAACAATTGGAAAGTTCTGCCTGCCTTAAGATAAGATAACAATGGAGGTAAAAAAGTACAAAAACAAAACAACAAGCAAAGCAAACTCCCCCTTCACACCTGAGCCAGAGGATACAGATCATGTCCATTTTTATTTGCCGTGGCACTGCAGTATTTGTCTCACCCTTGAACTTGACCATAGATGGAGTCTTTAGACACACTGCCAGTGAATCTTGAGACATTTGTAAAGAGTTTAAATCCAGAATGAAACTGAAAAGAAGTATTGCAGTGTCTAAGCATAAGCAAAATTGACATGAAATTCAGCAATTTGTTACTGCAAACATTCCTTAGCTTTTTAAAGAATTTTGAAAGTCAGCATCTTTTCTCTTAGTTTAATTATTTCCCTTATCTCCACCTTCTTGTCTGTTCAAAAAATAATTATTTCTTTTTAAAATAGTTTTATTGAGGTACAATTGATATATAAATAACTACACATATTTAATATGGACAATTTGATGTTTGGACATATGCAAACACCTGTAATACCATCACCACAATCAAGATAACAGACATACCCAACACTTCCCAAAGTTTCCTTGTGTCTCCCTTCCTCACTCTTTTTTTGTGATAAAAACCCTTAACGAGAGATCTAACCTCTTAACAAATTCTGAAGTGGGCAATAACATATTGTTGACTAGGCAACATGTTGTATAGCACATCTTTGTAACTTATTCATTTAGCACATTTGAATCTTTATACCCATTGAACAACAACTCCTCATTTCTCCTACCCTCCAGGCCCTATTGTAGTCTCTGCTTCTAAGAGTTTGACTATTTGTGAGACCTCATATAAGTGGAATTGTACAGTATTTGTTCTTCTGTCATTTGCTTATTTCACATAGCATTATGTCCTCCAGGTTCATCCATGTTGTCTCAAATGGCAGGACTGCCTTTTTAAAAAGGTTAAATAATAATGCTATTTTATGATTATTTCCATATCTTGGCTATTGTGAATAATGTTGCAATGAACACAGGAGTGCAGATATCTCTTCAGATCCTAATTTCAATTATCTTGGATATTTACCCAGAAATGGGATTGTTGGATCATATGGCAGTTCTTTGATTAATTTTCTGAGGACCTCTATACTATTTTCCACAGCTGCTGCACCATTTCACATTCTCACCAATGTTAGAAAAGGGTTTTAATTTCTCTATATCCTTGCCAACACTAGTTCGTTGAAAACTACAAAATATTGATGAAAAAAATGAAAGGAGACATAAATAAATGGAAAGATATCCTGCATTCATGGCTTGGAAGACAATATTGTTAAAATGTCTATACTACCCAAAGTGATCTACAAATTCAATGCCATCCTATCAAAATCCAAATGACATTTTTTATACAAATAAAAAATAATCCTAAACTTTATATGGAATCACAATAGAGATAGAATAGTCAAAGCAATTTTGAGAAGTAAGAACAAACCTGGAGGCATCACACTTTCAGATTTCAAATTATATTACAAAGATACACTAATTGAAACAGTATGATACTGGCATAAAGAGAGACATATAGACCAACAAAACAGAATAGAGAGCCCAGAAATAAACCCATGCATTTAGTCAGCTGATCTTTGACAAGGGTGCCAAGAATACACAATGGACAAAAGATTAAATAAATGGTGTTGGAAAAACTGGATAGCTACATGAAAAAAATGAAATTGGACCACTATCTTCTGCTATACACAAACTCAAAATGTATTAAAGACATACATATGACACAGAACTATGAAACTCCTAGAAAAATACATACGGGAAAATCTTCTTGATATTCGTCTTAGAAATGATTTTCTGTGGGGCGCCTGGATGGCTCAGTCGTTAAGCGTCTGCCTTTGGCTCAGGTCGTGATCCCAGGGTCCTGGGATTGAACCCCACATCGGGCTCCCTGCTCCGTGGGAAGCCTGTTTCTCCTTCTCCCACTCTCCCAGCTTGTGTTCCCTCTCTTGCTGTGTCTCCCTCTGTCAAATAAATAAATAAAATCTTCAAAGAAAATAAAAAAAGAAATTATTTTTTGAATACACACCAAAACGCAATTGCACACAATTGCATAAATAGACAAGTGACTCTACATCGAACTAAAAAGCTTCTGCACAGCAAAGAAAACAACAGAATGAAAAGACAACCTACAAAATGGGGGAAAAAATTGTAAACCATGTATCTGATAAAGGGTTAATTTCCAAAATATAAGAAACTCACTTTAATAGCCAACAGACAAACAATTAATTAACCCAATTTAGAAAAATGGGTAAAGGACTCAAACAAACCTTTTTCCAAAGAAAGTGTACAAATTCCAACAGGTATATGAAAAGGTGCCCAACATCTTTAATTATCAGTAAAATGCAAATCCATATTATGATGAGATATCACCTCAAACCTATTAGAATGGTTATTATCAAAAAACAACAACAAAAAGATAACCTAATTTCTTTTTTATTCAAAGTTTTATTTATATCAATATGGGCTTATGCATATTTATTTTACCTCTTGACTTGTAATCCAATGCTACGCTATTTTGTACCTCAAATTTTTCCAGCTCTGGTCACTAGGAGCTCTTTCTGGTTATCCAAGATCTGGTTCCTCCTATTAGAGAATGGTATTTAGAAACCAATATCTGAATGACAGATGTGTTCTTTGTTACTGTGGTCAATGTTTTTAGATTTCTCAGTAAACAGATCTAGAAAATTATATGTATATACTAATTTATGTATATACATTATCTACAAATATTTCTGCATCCATCAATCAATAAAGTTGTATCTATATATGTTTTTAAGCTAGACACAACGTCGGACTTAACTGATTCGAATTCAGTACAACAGGGTTTATTCTAGCCATCCCACCTTACACACCTGTATCTTCCTTCTCTAGCATTGAAAACCTGGTTCCTACCATTCTCCACCCATTTGCTTATTTTTTCAATCCCAGTAGACATGTAAAGTAGGTTCACAGTTGTGAACTGATATCCTCTCTTCCAAATGAGAAATAGATTTTTGGGTATGGTGTTTCTGTACTATACAATTTGTCTTGGGTTTACATTTACAGTCAAACCATCATTTTCCAAAGCTACATAGGTCAATTTCCTTTTATCCAATTTCCTTCAGCAAGGTTATGTCACACAATAGTAATAGAGTTGTAATAAATTTTTACAGTCTGCATTCCATCTTGGGATCCCCTGGCACCCCAGTTGCTATTTGTAAATTTGCATACACCTAAGTTCACTCTTTATGATGTGCCATTCTATAGATTTTGACAAATTCTTAGTCAAACTTCAGTACCATGAAGAACACTTGCATCATCCAAAAAACTCCCTGTGCATCATTTTTTTTCCTTAGTCAACCTCTTCCAATATTTGATAACAACTGCTCTGTTTTCCATCCTTATAGTTTTATATTTTCAAAAGTGTTACACAGAACCCTACAATATGTAACCTTCTGGGTCTGTTTTCTTTTAGCAAAATGTATTTGATACTCATTCATGTTGGTATAGAATCAATAACATGTTCCATTTAACTGATGAATTGTATACCACTGAATAGATGTACCTGTTTGTTTATTTGTTCCATTGTTGAAGGACATGCTGATTGTTTCCAGTCTTGCCAAGAAAAAATTTTAATATAATTTAATTTTTAGAACATTTCTAAGTGTACAAAAAAGTACAAAGTTTACAGAAAATGCAGAGTTCCTATACACTCATCCCTTTTCCCTCAGATTCCCCCATTATGTAAATCTTGGATTAGTGCAGTACATTTCTAACAATTAATGACCAATATTGATACATTATTATTAACTAAAGCCTATTTTTTACATTAGATTTTACATTTTGTGTTGTACACTTCTGTGGAATTTGAGAAATATATAATGTCATGTATCCACCATTACAGTATCATGCAGAGTAATTTCACTGCCTTTTGTTTATCACTGTGATTTTTTACATAGATAATAATGTCATCTGCAAACAGATTTTTCCCTCCTAATCTACATACATTTTATCTCCTTTTCTTATTGCATTATGTAGGACTTTTTAAGCAAGTTGTTGAAAGGAGTGGTGAGAGGGAAAATCCTTGTCTTGTTCCTGATACTAGGGGTAAACATCTCATTTCTCACCAAATAGTGATTTTTAGAATAGTTTAGACCATTCCTTTTACGACCAACAAAAATGCAAAGAGTAGCATAATCTGAGTTTTAATGGGAACAGAAATGTATTTCAAAACAAAGAAGGAACTTCAGATTTAAGGGATATATCATTACTATTTAATCTACCTTAAATTATATATATATATATATATATCAGTATATATGTGTATGTGTATATATATATATATTTTTTTTTTGAGAGAGAGAGAGAGAGAGAGAGTGTGAGCAGGCCCAGTGCAGAGCCCAACACACGGCTTCATCTCACAACCCTGAGATCATGACCTAAGCTGAAACCAAGAGTCCAATGCTTAATTGAGCCACCCAGGCACCACAATTTACCCTGAAATAAATGTTTAAACATAAATAAGAGTGATTATTCTATTCTATTCATTATTCTATCTGAAATAGAAATTCTGAATTTTGTTTATATAGATATAAAAATATTCTATTCTAAATCAAGATTAATTTTCGGGGCACCTGGGTGGCTCAGTCATTAAGCGTCTGCCTTCGGCTCAGGTCATGATCCCGGGGTCCTGGGATTGAGCCCCGCATCGGACTCCCTGCTTGGCGGGAAGCCTGCTTCTCCCTCTCACACTTCCCCTGCTCATGTTCCCTCTCTCACTGTGTCTCTCTCTGTCAAATAAATAAATAAAATCTTAAAAAAAAGATTAATTTTCTACTTCAATTCACCTTTCCTTCTGTTTTTATATGAATATTTTTCTCATATTGATAGTGCTGAGTTAAAGTACTTTTTATTATAATGATAGTTAAATATCCATAAACCTATGAGTAGACATAAAGTTCCCATTATTGTAACTTTCATTTAACTATAAAACCTAAATTTATTTTAAATATGTATAAGCTACATAACAAAACCTCTGATATTGAAATAAACAGAACTGTTTAAACACAATAGATGATGTGTTTATTACTTAAAACAAAAGACTTCTTTGACATAAATATGGTACTGGTTACTCTATGCAGTTGTTTTCAAGTTGCTGTATATATATGACTATACCTTTTATAAACCTTATATTTCACTCCATCATTCTTTAACTACATTACTGTGAAAGTTTCTATAGACCTTACATTGAGATGCTACTTGTCCATGAGTTGGCATCAAAAATATACTTCTAATCTTTTCTCATTGGGCTATAATAATTACATAGTACCACTTTGGACCCAAGCTATTATAAATAAAAATGCATATTTAATCATTTAAATATCATGTCTTCTTTGTTTCTTGTTTTGTTTTGTTTGGGATATAACAATGGCCTTCAGGTTACTATTTAAAGTGTGCTTCACAGACACACAACATAAGCATCAGGCACCATGAGGATCACCTAGGACTTCTTAGGAATGCAGAATCTTGGGGCACCTGGGTGTCCCAGTCCTTTAAGTGTCTGACTTTGGCTCAGGTCATGATCTCAAGCGTCCTGGGATTGAGCCCCACTTCAGGGTCCCCACTCAGTGGGGAGTCTGCTTGTCTCTCTCCCTCTGTCCCTCCCCCTGCTTGTGCTCTTTCGCTCTCAAATAAATAAAGTTTTTGAAAAAAAGGAATGTAGAATCTTGTGTCTCACTAGAGAACGATTAAATCAGACTTTTCAAATTAGTAGCACCGAATTGTTTCATATACACATTGAATTTTGAGAGGCAGTACTCTATAAGACCCACATGATAAAAACAATGTAGACTGTGCTTATATAATTTACCTTGTATTTCTAGGAGAAGTTCAAAAATTAAAAATAGTTTGCTAACAAAGTCTAGTATTGATCCATTTTTAAAAACATGACTCCCAAATTTGGGTTGTTATTTAGTGTTGCCAAGAGATTGCAATAAAGAATCTTTAAGTGCATAACTGGGCCTCTTAGCCTCTGTCTCAGAACACAGGGGGTCTTTATTTGCCTAGATATTTTAACGTTTCTTTTAAGACATTAAATTTCAGTTTGTATACCTTAATTATTCTTCTTTTATCATCTATAAATACATTCTAGTTATCACAAGAGTTCTGTGAAAATTCACTTTGCAAGTGCCCTTAATTGTATGTTACAACATTATAGTTTACATTTCATTGTGTAAAAGAGTGCTTTGTTTCTAAATATTTTAACTCCTATGCATTTACAGTGAAGATTAGTTTAAGATAAAGAAAAGAGATATAAGAGAAGCTGGGAAAGGTGAGTGGATTGACAAGAGAAAGAAAGAAAGAAAAAGAAAGGAAGGAAGGAAGGAAGGAAG